>NW_027175854.1:5002500-5515000 GCF_023055335.1 Clinocottus analis
AATTCATTAGTTTATTTATACTTTCTATGTGTTCTATTAATAACCTCAATCTGCGAAGTGACCCAAATCTCAAACGTAAAGTCCCTCTGGGATGTAGTGCAGTAGAAAGTACTATACAAGTACTTGTATCCTATTTTCAGTACTGTACATTCCACCAGCTTTAATAAATTGAATAACTTTTTTTCTACACAATGAAATGGTGGACTTTTCCCCCAATACTATTAATTCTACTGTCATTTGTAACAACACAATTCATAAAGCTTCAGTTGATGCGTCGGCTGGCCCGCACCTGCCCTCCGGTCCAACAGATGGGGTTGTGTCCACAATGCGCGGCCCTCAGCGGAAGCAGCGGAGGTATTTTGGGTCAGCGTGTTGAGGTCTTATGACATCTGTGCGTGTGCGTGTGCGCCGGCAGCGTCAAACCCAAACCCTTGGGCAAGCCGCACAAGGTCAATGGCACGTGCGTGAACTGCTTGCGTCAGCCGGCGCGACCAGAGCCGAGCAGACCGCGAGGAAAGCACGTCGTGGAAGCAACGACACAGCAACCCCCGACTTTAGTCAGCCTATACACCCGACTTTGAGTCGCTTTAAACATGGCCAGAGGAAGCCGCAGCCGTCCCTCAGCTCCAGCCAGGTATAGATACACTTACCATCAGGGCAAAACGGACTTTTCCCGGGGTGTTGGGATATTGCAAATGTTGATATTCTGTTTGAAACGCAGGAAATATTGCTCATATAGATTTAAAACAGATATGACATTGACCGTATAGAGTACATTTGTAAGTCAGGCTAATAACCACATCATCATACACCGGGAAGACATTGTCTAATTGTTGCGTCACAGCTCCCTGAGACAATGTCAACTCCGTTGGATGACTCAAGTAAAACTATACACACATATGAGACAGTTTATTTCTGATTGGTGATGGATTTAGTTTTATGACAACACAGGTACGGGACTTTTTTGGTTTGGTTGTTTAGTGTAACAGAAATGTATAACTTGAAATTCACCAAAACAAAAGAATAGTGAAGTTAGCCATTATAAATGCCAATGGGGTTACTAATGTTAGAGAACACTGATGTACGTAAATCAAATAGTTATACAAAAATATGTAAATGAGTTGACAATTTAATGCCATGTGGCTTTATTGGCATGAAAGTTAAAAAAAAAACAACAACAATGTTGTCAAATCATTTAAGGAAAAATATAAGTCTATCATGACCATGCAATTTCTTTTTTAATTTAAGGAAATTCACTACCTATCATAAGCATTAGTTACTTTTTTCGATATGAACGTCCTGAAACAATTATAACCCTTGTTGTTATGAACAGATTCCTTAGGACTTCAACTGTAGCAAAATAAAGGCATCACTGTCTAGTGCCTTGTTATATACATTTTATAGACAACAAAAATAAGCATGAAGCTGAGACTGAAAAGTCCTGAGTGATATGTGATACACATTCTCATTGTAATGGTATATGAAGGTATAATTCAATACACCTCCGATACAGCGGAATGGACAGAAATGTTATGTCCCCTAATGCCCCGTTGAACTTCTGTAATGCTAAATAAATGTACTGTGTTTTGCTACGTTTGTAGTCCTGCAATGTCTCACGCTCCGGCACCCGCTCCCCCACCTCCCGCCGCGCTGGCCCCGGCTCCAGCGGCGTCTCAGGGTCCGGGCATCATGTCCCAGATTGCCACCACAGCTGCTGGAGTGGCGGTGGGCTCGGCGGTGAGCCACGTCCTGATCGGCGCCCTTTCAGGATCAAGTGGTGGAAGCAGCAATGCAGAGCCAGCCAAGCCTACAAACCAGGTAAAGTAAAATCCATGAGATGTGTTGCTGCTTATGGTCCTACTTGTGTATTATTTCTTATGTTATTAAGTAACTAATATATTACCGACATTTTGAATATGCTTGTTCATTGAAAGTAAGACCCAGACTGTCGCTTGTTGAGCTGTGGCTTTCCAGCTGCTCTGCAATTCTGACACAATGTGTGACGTCTTTCGTTCCTTGCTTGTACAACTCCAGGAGCCTCCCCGGCCGGCTCCAGCCCAGCCTGGCCCATGTCACTTTGAGGTCAAACAGTTCCTTGACTGTGCCACCAACCAGACCGACCTGAGTTTATGTGAGGGCTTCAATGAGGCGCTCAAACAGTGCAAGTTCTCCCGCGGTGAGTCCATTGTGAATGATGGATAGAGTCACATACTACAGCACTACTCCAGCCATGCACACCTTTCAGAAATTATGTACATATGTCTCATATCATATGATCAGGAACTTTCGCTGTTTGTACACTTTTACAGTTCAGATGGTTTTATTTCGCGACTTCTCATAAGGAGCTACAGCAACTCTCTACAAATAAGTCTAAAACAGCAATGATTTTGACCTGTATCATGTTGACCTCTTTCTGTTTTAGGTGTGACGTCACTGGTGTGAATGATGGATCATCAGCTGTCATGATGGACATACTTCAATAATGAAATGTACTGTAGACATGACCACATAACACAAACATGTGAACGTGTACTGCAAGTAGTGAGCATGTTGGTTTTCTTGATTGACGACAGTGTATGTATGAAATGTTTTTGGCATATGATGAACCTTTAATAAATAGCTGCTATCTACTTTCACATTCTGTCAGAGTGGGTTGTATTTATTTCATGTCCCGTTTTTAGTATCAAGTTATCCTTTACTGTATGTTTTTTTTTATAATTGTCAATTTATGTATTTATTTTCCATTAGTTTCTTTTGGTATCAAGCTTCTTGTCAGCTCAGCTGTAATGGTGATTATAAAATAATTGTTTTGTGTACCCTCAACCATCACAGCCTGCCATTATAAATCACTTTTAATTTATCCAGGGTCATATATCCTCATCTTGCTTTCGAGGTTTTATTGACTTTTATTGTCTCCTTCATCATTGCTTCGTTTCAAAGATTGTTTAATTAAATCCATCTAGCAGTACCTCCACACCCCTCTAGATGGCGGTCTGTAGCGCACCAGTCAGGACCTCTTGTTTTTATTTTAGGACTTTGCATTGACAGATGATGACCAAAGAAAACGGACAGAAAAATGTAGATTTGTTAACCCCCATATGAAACGCTTTCAGCATTCCAATAAGATAAGCTCAAACAGACTTATTTGGGAAAAGATAGTACCGTGTAAAAACTACTGTTCCCACCAATCTCTGATATATTAGAGCATGTGAAATTTTCCTGAGACCTCAAACAGAAGCAGTGCGACTTTATCTTTCGTGTATAACACGTCAACAATTGGCGTTTTTAAGTAAAATTAATTAAGTCGAGGTAAAACAAACAGTGCGCAGTTTTAATACGCGAGCGCTTGTCACGTGGTCAAAGTTGTTTACCACGTGCTCCGCGTGTCACCCACAGACTCCTCTTAGGACGTCACAGCTGAACAACTTGGAGAAGCCAGACTGCTGCTGTGTGTAGCTCGCGATGTTATTAACTGGATCTAAACTAGGTGCGCCATATCCCCCTGTCGGCTCGTCTCGGCGCTGCTGACTTTTATTTCAGTTTGGTATTTAAATCCTACATAACTTCGGCCGACAGCTGACCCCGGAGAGCAACACAGAGCTTCCTCCGGCGCGCGCAGCTAGCAGCAGCAGCTAGCTGGAGCGATGGAGTGGCTGAGTAACGGAGCTCCGGTCCAACGCGACGGGGACTCGAACTGCGGACCGCAGGGGTCTAGTGGCGTCCGTCCTCACCGGCAGGTAATTAGCTCATGCTAGCGGCCGGGTTGCCTACCCAACTTGGCATCGCAGAGGTAACTTAACGGCATTAAAAGCGCGCTAGCTAGCTAAACCTGTTTGGTGGATCAGTGAAAGGATTTAAAGCCGACCTTGATTCCTTGATTGTCTGGTGTTCAACAGGGTGAAGATATACTCCATGACTCTGTACCTTTTGTCTTCTCAGCTAGTTAGCTAACTAGCTAGCTAAATGATCACATTCAGCCAATGATTGTCATGCTGCACTACCCAAGTGGTCCAGGCTGCATGTCGGATATAGACTGGCCTCATGCACACTCAGACTTGTGCCATCAAGCTCTCTTTGGTCCCCCTTAACGCGGATAAAGTGGTTACACAGAAATCACTTGCTGTGTCATCATCCTGCCAGGACATGGCTGAAAGAGAAACCCTCATGTGTGGGATGGTGAGGGTCCCCGCCCCCCCCCCTCAGGTCCTGGATTTGATATTCTCAGACACCAAGTGACAGCTGTGTGTGTATGGTTGCTGTTGACTAGATGAGGCTTTCGGCTGTTTTGGTAGCCATGAGTAAAATGGATACAAGTCTTATTTTTATTTTTAGCCCTCTTGCGCCACCCTGTACTAAATACAGCATGGTTGTGGTCAAATGGCTTACATTTTCTGTGTGTGGTTCAGAGGGAGAATGCAGTTTGTAGCTTTTGACTTTAAGCTGAGCCAGTCTTTATATGGGGAGGATGTATATAGGCTATTTTGAAAACTTGGGGAGAAAAAAAAAGGATGGAGACTAAAACTTGAAGTTATAGCCTTTGCAGTATGTTGTTAAAGTGGCCTCCCCTTGCAAAGTGTATGTCATTAACTGCTAAATTGACGAGTCCCTGACACTATATTACCTTTCTCTCATACTGCTAATGTTCTCCATCCTTCTTCCATTTACCTCACACCAGTCCCCATCATCGCACGTTTGTGATTGTGCCATGGCGTCACTTTGCCAGAGCCAGCACCGCTGTGTGAAGGCCTCCATCGTCTCCAGCTGGAGACTGGCAGAGGCCCAGGAACAGCTCTGCTCTCTTGGCGTCCACAGCTCCGAGTCCCTGGAGCAGGAACGTGCTCGGACTCGGGCTTGCCCAACTGAACTCACGCACACTGAAGATGAATGGCGCCGCAAGGAGAGCATGCTGGGATGTCAGGAGCCCAGCCACAGTCCTGTGCTCGGAGCTGTCCGAAGTTGGGATGTTTTTGATAAGGTCAGCAAACAGATTCCAAAAGAACCATTATATCGTGGTGTTGTCTAATAACATTTTCTTATTACTTGACTGTGTGTACCTACTGTTTATTAACAATTTCATAACTTTATCAACAGTTAATTAATGTCGTCTCTCTCTTCCAGAGCATCATCAATGGCCCAAGTCAAAATATAGAAAGGGATCAGGACAAGTGCAAGAGCTTTCTCCAAAAGTATGACCAAGAGCTCAGACATTTTGGTAAGTGTAATCTCAAGACTGGTGCCATCAGACTAATTGTAAAAAAAAAAGGTATAAAGTATATTTGTAAGTACATACAAGATCATCACGTAGCTGTTTTAGCTGCAGAATCTATTTTCTATTTTTACTGAAATATTTACTTTTCATGTGCTCTACTATGTCCACTTTAGGTACCCAGTTACAGAAAACTCTCACTTTTAATTGTTGTAAATATAATGCAAAGTAATGGTTTGGTTCATAAAAACGTGAACCGATATGTTTTTTGTTAAATGTTATCAATTTATCAGGTATGTTGCGGAGATGGGACGACAGTCAGCGGTTCCTCGCAGACATGCCTCAGCTCATTTGTGATGAAACTGCCAACTACTTAATTCTGTGGTGCATGAGACTCCAGCAAGAAGGGGTGAGATACTGAAAGGATCAGGCTGGTGTTGTTTTTATTCTCACAACAATTATACTAAAGGTAATCGAAGTCGGATGAAGCCTCTGTGGCAGAGAACTCTTTTGATGGCTTCTTTCAAAAACTGAAGAAATATCTTATTCTGCTTTTTCAAAGTCTCATATGTGGGTCTCAGTTTTATCCTAAACTAAGTATCGCACAATATGAAGGTGTTAAATACAGAATTCACCATTGTGCTTCACGTAGAAATCTTCTGAGTAGGATCATTAAACACTGAAAGTAGCCAGAAACTCACTATATACAAAAGCACATCCTACACAGATACTAGGTATCAGAATTTATTAATCATGCAGCACAAGTAGCTTGAATCATTCCTTTTTAAAATCGTGTATTGTTCTGTAGAAACAAGCACTGATGGAGCAGGTGGCACACCAAGCTGTAGTCATGCAGTTCATCCTGGAGATGGCCTCGAACTCTCAGCAGGATCCTCGAGGCTGCTTCAGACGGTTCTTCCACAAAGCCAAAGTAAGAAAAAAACATTGCATTAATACTGTGATTGTACTGCTCCTCCCCCTGTATCCACCTGTGGCTCTCATTCTTACGTATGCAGGCGTATCCACAGGGCAGCTTTCCTAACATTGATACCCTGGTTGTTTTGTAGGAAGGACAAGACGTCTACTTAGAAGTCTTCCATGCCGAGCTTGAGGCCTTTAAACACAGAGTGAAAGAACACACAGTGAAGTCGAGAGATGATGCAACCAACAATGTGGAACAACAGAAAACTGTCAAAAACTGCAAGCTCGACCCCAAAGAAGCCTTGGACTCTTTCCCTTCAGTAAGTGCTCCTTCCCTCGTTTTCATGGGTTGTTGCAGTTACTCCACACAGCTGTTGGGTGGCACCATTGAGCTGTTGTATGTTAGTCCTGTGGTTATGTACAACAAGGGTCCTTTTATTTGAATGCGAGATGTTACATCGTCAGCAGTCATGTTCAATTTCTTTGTGATATCTTTGCCACAAAAAATACACAGAAATATATTTACAGAAAAATGCAGCAGCTGCTAAACATTGATGCTGTGTATCAGGACCTGGAGCTCATGCTGCTGATGTTAACCGCGAGACCAAACAGCCTTTTTGTTGTCTTGCTTAATTTAAAACCTGCCATACACATACTTAATGGAACATCCTGGCTTTTAGTTCTAGCCGACTCAGTCAAATGTGCTGCATGTGTGACGTGCGTCCCAAGTTAAAACTTGATAACCTAGCAGTAATGCAAAAGGAAATAAAGGAGCAATTTCATTTGGGCATCACAAATTCCACTGCAGGGAAATCTTGAAACTGTTTAGCAGCGCTAGAGTGGATGTAGGTTTCCAAACAATAGATAATGTCCTCACATCAGTGTTTGTTTACTCCCACTACTCTAGTTGTCAGCAGCTCGGGTAACACAGAAAAAACCTATGCATCATGATTAGATCATTGTGTTCATCAATCAGAGGAGCTTTACCTACTCCACCATGTTAAAGGGATATGTGGGTAAATGTTAATTCTCTGGACTCTGCGGACTAATTTATGTTTTTGTTTAATTGTCTCCAATGCCAGACATGAAGGATTCAACATGCTCTCTGCTAAACTTGATCCTTGTAGTTTCAAAGCCTTTTGTAGTCTAGAGAATGAGACCTTTTCCCCTCTGTTGGCCCCGAAACTTGACTAGTTGCCAAATTTAGTACGCAGAGAAAACAAAAAAACACCCTCTCCTTCTCCCACAGAGGAAAGATGGCCCCCCAGGAATGTGATCCGGCCTGTTCAATGCGTTGCTTGGCTCTCCAAGTCTTGCTTCTGTATTTCAGCTGTTTTCTTCTCATGTCATCTCAGTTTGAACTCCGTCTCTGAGGGGGAAAGAAATTACACATGCAAAGCATTTCTCTAAAAGGAAAAGCAGGTGTTTGACTGCTCCCAGATTTGTTTTAGTTTATTGTAAAACACTGGAAAAAACATGTGACTTCATAATCAAAAATTCTAGTTTCAGATCAGATTAGGGCATTTCGTGTTTAGGAGGCAGAGTGCAGTTGCATCATAATCCCGGGACTAGGAAACAGTGTGTTAATCCCCCAAAGTCTCTCTGCAGCTTAATTTTAAACCTATATTTGATTTAAATGTGCGCATGACATTCCTCATCTATAAATGTTTTTGGCTCTTCATTGAACCCGCCTGTCTTCCTCTCCCTCCACTAGGTGGCAGAATATCCCATGAAGCATTGTTTAGAGGCTGGACTGTGGACAAGCACAGGGAGGTGGACAAAGGATGATGCTACGGAAACAGACGATATACTCATGATGGAAACCTAGGGATTGTACGCTCAACCCCGCTCTCCCTCCATCTCCATCGCCTTCCTATGTAGGAACAACCTGAGTTTTAAGCCCTCTTTACACAGCAGACCAGGCTGAATAACCGCAGTGCAAAGCAGGAATAAAAAGACAGGATCAGTCTTTTTAAACTGCAAGAAATAATGTTTGCTGATGACAAACATTTCTCAGTGTTGTGCTGCTGTGGTTGTTTCACTGCAGTGTCTCTTGCCAGCTGAACGGACGTGCAGTGCTGTCACCCTGCTTCTATAGGTGGAGTTCTTATTCCATCTATATATCTCACTCCATATCTATATCTCACTTAGATGCCAAACAAACTGACAAATTGAACATTTCGACCAGGAACACAAAGAATACTACACCAATAAAGTCTCTGGGCAGTTAGGTACCAAATCTAATGGCTGACACAGCAGTGGACGTCCAAGGAGTGTTGTGTTTTTTTGTTTTTTTAGCTGCTTAAAATTAATCATGTGAAGCACGACTGACAAATCAGTGGCTTTGTATCCTGTGTGCTGAGCTTTGGTTAGTGGTGAACGTTTCCTACACATACAGGTCTGTTACACCGTTGACATTTATTAAGACGATATGTCTTACAGTAACATGAAAGTACCTGATCATGTGACCATAGACTTCAAGCATAAAGGAAAAGAAGGTGACACTGTGGTGGTATGTCTGGAATGAGAGAGAAATCTTTCCAGAGAGTTTCCGACTTCTTGTCAGTCTCTCGTCCGCTGTCATACCTGTTTTATATTTTGGCATACATGACCTCACATATTTTGTATTATTTTACTAAAAGCTTTCCTGCTAGCTGTATGCTAATAAGCAAAGAGCAGTTTGTCTGTGTTTCATTGGCGTAATACCTGAATTTGTACAAATACAGTTCCAGTTGTTTCTCCTTTTTTTAGATTTGTGTTTTTCTTCAGCATTTTACTTGTGAGGCTAAAAATAAATTGCAATCTTGGAGGAAAAAGGTTGATTTAGGAGTTTGGGGTCAGATTCACCCTGCAGGCCTTTGCTCTTCCAGCTCTCAGACTCACAGCTGATATGCATGTATTGAGTGGCACACAAACCACAGGTCTCTCAGGCTTATCAAGCAAAATGTGTGGATGGCTGGTCAGTTAGCTGGCTCAGAGTTATCTCCAGTAAGCAGACAGCAGGGATGCTTCTAAATTATAGCTTTTGGTGCAAATGCTGCTCGAAGAGTTGACAATTGTTTATCTTTGAACACTTTGCAGGCAGAATTAAGGTCGAGGCATGTTGTAGATTTTCCTGAACGATTGCACAATAGTGGTTTTAGTGGTTAAGCTTTTCTGAAAAAGTATTCCTTGTGTTGTCTGAAGAGGCTTAAAGGAGCAATTGAAGTGCTGAGTAATCAAACTACCTCCTTTACATCTTCCATTAACATCTTTGACATTCAGAATGTTTCTAGTCATCGCTGTTTGACAAAAAACACAAATTCACCCAATATACACAATGCTTATGATATTACTGGAAAAATAAATGGTATTTCCACATACAACAGAAGATGACACCGGTTGTTCACTTGGCTGCATCTGCTCATATTGTCCTTTGTGACACAAATAACACAAATTTACGGAAGCGGCTAACGATAATGCACAGACAAATATTAGGCTACAGACATGAGTGCATGCTTTTTCATGTGAGACCAAAAAACTCTGTTTTTATTATGTGGTAAAGCAAAGAGGGACATTTTAAAGGGACAACGTCAACCTGTTGTGTTTAATGTCATCTGGGTGCAACAGGCATGTCATGTACTGTGTAAAGAGGGCACTATGATTGTTGGCTAATATTCATCAAATTAATTAGGCTCCTCCTCCTAATGAGTTATTTATCAGATATGCAAATGATCGCTTCAAATTTAACTGGCACACAGGTGATGGAAATAAAAGGGTTTATAGGCCTGCATGGGCTTCGTGAATTTATTTTCAGCGACAGGCTAGAGTACAGGCTAGAGTACAGCCATCGTACGTTTTCTTTCCCATCTTTCTATCCGGAGTGCCCAGCATCTGAAACGAATCACAACAGCTGTGCAGACAGAAGTCAGTGTTGTGTTGGTTAAAAAGTTAATAATTCTGTGATTTACACCGAAGAAGGAGCTGAAAAGCACAGCTATGAAGGCGAGGGATAAAAAGGGCTGAGCCCCCCACAAAGACATCGTTGTATGTTTGTATGCAGAAAGGAATCCTCTGCATCTGAATGTGTCCTGCACTTTATATTTCTCTACCGAGGTCGAGATGGAGTATTTGAAGCATGTGACTTTATGCTTCCTCCTACTGCATTTAGATTTTTATACTTTTTTTTTGTTGTGTACCCTGTTGTCTAGAATTTAAAGCAGGCTTGAGATTAGCTTGTGTTTTGAATTTCACATTTTCTTTTCTTTTTTGTATGCCATTGTTTGCTGACCTTATTGTTTCGTATCAATGTTTTCAAGGGAGCTTTCGTCAGGTTTACCAGGCTTCCAATTAACTGTACCCTTGTTAATAGTTTCTTTTTTTTTCACAAGACAGCCAAAATCGGTACGAAAATCTGCTTGCGCAGTAAGATCTTCACTGCAGACGGGGGAATCAAATACACCACGTGATGCATTAGTACAATGCATGTGTGGATGACGTTGTTCAGCGGCACACCTGTCATTTCACTACTCATTATTTCCCAGCTTTACATGTAGGGCACGGTGCTGGTGTCGGGCAGTATCATCCAAACTGTAAACATGAACAGATGAATTGTAAGCAGTGAAGCTGAAGCGATGTGCTATCGTGGTTTAAAATGTACTTTATTTTTTTGGTCCAAAGTGACTAATCCACTATGCAAACTTAAGGCTGTATGGCTTAAGGCTGTTGTACTGAACCTGTGGTTTATGTTTATGGTTGCTCAATGTCCTAAAATATTTAAAGATTATCACAAACGTGAGTGAAGATTGATACACTTGATGTAGGAATTTCAGTCACTAATCTTTGAGTTATAGGAAAAGTATACACTTCTCATTCAGTGACTACTGTAAGATGTGTCTTCTCTTGATGCTGTAAATGACTCAAATATAAAACAAGTGCTAAGTGTTTGTGTCTTGATGTCAACTGCTACAGTTCTTTGACCTGCAGACTAATTCCTGTATACAGCAGGTTCCTCTTAACACCGAGGATCCTGAAATGTCATCTATAAATCCTTATTGAAGTAATTTAACACGTCACCTGTTTAAAACATTATTTTTTTAAAACTGTCTAGAGTATGACGGTTAAAGAAAAATAAGTCCACCGATGTGTCAAAATTAGTTAAATCTATGACTAGAAAGTTACTCGGTTGTGTTATTGGTGTACAATAATTATACTACATATAGTGACTAGTGTCGGAAGTTTATTGTGACTCATAACAAATACAAATGACAGTCTGAATAGGTGTGCTTTTAAATATTGTATTCAAGTGTTTTAAGAAATACACAGTACAATTCAAGAAACATTCTTCAGTACATTTGAAAGGCAACTTTTCTGTAGCTTTCCACAGTGAAACATTCTGACGACTTGAGTGCAAACACACTGAACTGCAGATAAACTTTGAATGCTACAATCTCCTCGAACTATACGATAGCACACTACAGTTTAAAATGTTTTGGGTAAATTCAGTTTTTAAATCAAGTTTTCTGTTGTCAAGTCACATTAAATGGCAAATTTCAATATACACTTATCGACTTTGCCATAACAAGGAGTGCCTGGTTGAAATGGAAACATATTTCAGAGGCAACGTAATTAAGACTTACGGTGGTTAAAAGAAGCGGTTACACAATGATGGTTTGATTAAGAAATAAAGAGTATTTTATACAAATGTGGTTTATAAATTATTTGATCTGTGGTCCACATTTAGTAAAAGTATCATCAAACTACAAACTACATTCACTGAGCTATTTGTTATTTGTCTTTAACTTGTTACCCTTCAGTGCAAAAGTGAACTTGCATTAATTTGTATCACAAATTCCCTTTAATAACACACTGCACAAGAAACAGTCCCGAGTTCTGCATACATTTGTCATGCTTAGGCAAAAATGTTGCTTTCAAAAAGGAGTTCTTTGCGCAGAAGCAGGAGAGTCTATTATTTAGATCAACATGTCTTATTGCTTGGGCCCACTCTTTTCATCAACTAAGAAAATAAATCATGATTGCGATTCACAAAACCTAAAAAATAAAATGTTCATTTAAAGACTTTTCTAGTCGATTCTGTGAAGACTTCTGGCTTTAAGGCACATTATGATAAAGATCCTATCTTTAAATTCTAATGATTAATATTTGAAAGACTGCATGCACACCGGAGAGTTTCCCGAAACTAATTTCATCAACGCTGTGGAAACGGTGCACCGGTGGCATTCTCTCCAACAGCATCTGCAATCTCACTTCTTGACAAACGAGCTTGGTCCTCCTTAAGAACATTAGGAATATATTATTACACAGGTGGTGCTCTTGTTTCACAGGAAGCGGCAGCTGATTGGACAGAGTGGTTTCTGGAAGTAAACGTTAACCCTTCTCGTCGGCGTCTGTTCAGGCTGTCTATGCAACGTTCTGCTTGGCGGGGGAGAGTTTCCGGAGGAGGAAAGCCTCGACGTGCGGCCAGATCTTGTTGGTTTCTGTCCCAGAGAAGGTCTCCAGTACGCCTTTGCTCCTGGAAGGACAAAGAAAAATTTAAAAAAAATAAAAATCGGATTTTACTACATGAACTCCCATTTCAATATTACACAGCAACTAGACTCATGTACACAATCCATTCATAGTTTTTAATGTGCAGAAGACTGAACACGACGCAAGATATTTTGTACAGCAAATAAACAAGTTCAAACAAATTTATTTTTTATCCTATTAAGTGAACACTCATTCATTTCTATTCCCAGTCTGTGCCTGTACGTCTTCAAATGATGAACGGTCTCACACACGCTGTGGGTCAAAATAAGTGGGACACTAGCGAAGCATCCCTGTGGTTAGAACAAACACAGACTAATATGTTTTCCTGCCTAATTAGACCAGAAATAGAAATGATGATGCATTATGTACAAACTGGGTCGGAATCCTTGCAAGTCTCGTATTTGTACTTTTTGTTTTATTCTTTCTTTGCTTGGGTTATTGATTCTGGTAAACTGTCAAGATAGAAAAATATATTTTAATGAATCTTTGTATAGTCATTCAACTAGAAGAAAATGGGTGTTTGCACTTATTAACTTGTCCTCTTGGTTATTTAGCAATTTTTCAATCAAGCAAGTAAATAGGAGGACTGTGTAGAAGGATAAGGCCAGAGGGTCAAGGTTCAGTCAGTGGCATTATCTTTTACTTCATGAGGAGTACACTTCAGTGAGATATCAAACGAACTAGGTTATGTGTTGGGCTGTAAAATAGGTTACTGTAACAAGCAATGTCTGAACGTAATTGACACAGACGGAAATAGGTGGATGTACATTTTGAATAATCTGTACTACCTGTAGTACTCCAAGACGGGCTCCGTCTGGGTTTGATAGGCCTTCAGTCTTCGCATGACCGTGTCTGGTGTGTCATCGTCCCTCTGGACCAGCGGCTCCCCCGTCACATCATCGAAACCCTGAAAGGACACACAAACTCCTGTTTATGCTGACTTAATTAGTTAAATACTACAACTGTACCGCATGCTGTAACATGCTCTACTTTTTAAATGCACTTTTTTTCAAGCCTCAAATGGATGGGCGCTGTAAATAAGAGGAAATATATCATACATTTTTTGCCAGGGAAAAAAAAAAAAAAAAAAAAAAAAAGTGACAAACCAGCTGAGCCAGAATTGCTTGCGAAAGGCTTAAGGCCCCATAACCTCTAGCTATGAAACTAGTCCACAACTGAAGGAATTGTGCAGCACAGACACAGTTCAGGCACTACAATGTAAACATCACTCAAGACACATAGAAGTCCTCTTTGCTTTCAAAGTTGTCCAAAAAGGAGACACAATGCCGATAGTTGCGACGCTAAATAACGTCATTTAATGGGTTGCTCTGCGTGAACAACATTTCAACCCAGTGTCAGCCATCATCTCTGCGTTACCGTTGAATACACGTTGACAAACGTAACCCAGAATAGCAGTTGGTCATTAGATAACAACCTCGAACAAACAGTACCACATCATATCTTTTATAGCCACATGCTGGCCAAACCCACAGGCCTGATTCACAGCAGCCATTTCCCCTTGTGGGGAACAGCACAGGTGTTACTAATAACATTAACGACGGCTCTCCGCTATTCAAGCGTCCCAGCGACTCATGCCAGTGAGCCAGCATGCACCGTGCCAGGAGCCTGAAAGTGAAGCAGCTGAATGAAATTAACCCATCATCAATAATTTACACCTGTGGCATGTAACAATGTTGTGGGAAAGATCAAATCCACACTCAGCGTATTAAGTGGATTTCTGTCTTCTGTATCATTTATATAACATTTGTGAAGATAAACCAAACACAAAGTGCAGCTGTGGCTGAAGTATTAGACAAATACATGTCTTGACATGCTGGTTGTGTGAGAGGAAAAGTTGGGAGACCAAAGTCAGTCGGTTTCACCATCTGGAGGACATGTTCCACATTAAATTTCCCAGGAATCCATTCAGTAGTAGTTGGACGGACCAACAGATCAAAATTGCATTCTCTAGAGCCGCGAGCATGATTGAAATTCAGGTGTATTAAACTGACTTAATTCAAAAGAGGAGATGGAAAGTGTGCAAATATCTCCATACTATCTCAAGCCAGTCTAAATAGAAACACGCGTCACACAGAACAGGGGTCATAGCAATAGCTTGAGGTTTTTAGTAACCACCTGCATACCTTCATAGTATCAGTCTACTCATGTGTGTATTTCAGCAGATGTTATATAATATATATTATTATGTTTTGAAGCATGCAGAGACTCTCTTCTTATGTTTACTCAGACATGCACAGGCCATGAGGAGCACTTTGAGGTGTAATAATGCCTCAAACTATTCAAGTTGTTCTGAGTGCTTAAGTCCGATCTCTGCTACTAGACGTACCTGATGAAATTACCTCTAAGTGTGTTCACTGTTTTAAGGGCAGGTGACAGCTGCTTCAAGAACTAGTCGAAGAAACACTGCCATTTTTTTTCCATTCTTCATTCCTCTTATTACATCCATTTCTTTCACTTTGCTCCCTCTCAAGCAGGACTGTGAGGAGTAGACTGAAGCCAATGATTAACTCCTCCAGACGGTGCAATTAATCTAGCAGGAACGTGCTACAAAGCACTGCCACAGTGAGAACATGTGACCACAGGCAACGTCAGTTATGAAACATCCAGCAGTTATACAAACAAGCGGAGTACTTTATAAACCTTAACTCTGCATTTATGGTATGTATAGTTAAAGGGAGTAATAGCTGAGAGGGGATGTACTTACAGAGACTTTAGGAGGGTTGAAATCTACGTTGTAGACTCTGCCACTGGGAAGGTGAGTCCAGCGTGAGGTGAGCCTCTGTTTGATGGTCTGGAAAGGTACATTGAGGTTTATGACTGTGTCCACACTGTAGGCGTTATCCAGAGCTTCTGACTGGGATACGGTACGAGGGAAACCTGGTAGAGATGGGCAGAATAAAGCAAGGCAAAAGTTACAAGGAAGAAAGAAGGTGATAAACAACTATACCAAAATGATTACATCATGCAGTTGGGTTCATCAATAAAGCCCAGTGGATCAGATCAATCCTACCATCAATCAGCCAGCTGCTCTGATCCATCGCTCTTAGGTCCTTCATGATAAGACGAGACATTACGTCATCGGGTACCAGCTGACCCTGATCAATAGAGGACTTCATCAACAGGCCGAGCTCTGAAACACACACAGGAAAACAGAGACAAAGAGAGAGAGGAGATGCTGTCAGTTACAAAACTCGTTGTCTTTTTTCTAACAGTATTGCTACTTACACCAAAGTATTAAATATGAACTGTCCCTCTTGCTGACAAGACAATGTTGACCTTTTGGATTTGAAGGTCTTACTATAAACATCATCCAATCAAGCTGCACAAGAAAACATTGTGTCTGCTCTAAAGCTACTTAATGGAACATTTTGCAGGATAACAGATATTAGAGGTTCAAGAAATGAATTTCTTGCAACTTTGCAGAAATGACCTCAATGTGCTAAAATACTGCTGTGATGAAACCATAATAAAGATCAATGGGTAAAACAGAACTCACATGCAACATATAACTAGAATGCAACAAGGAAATAAATTAGTACAGCAATGACTGTTATTCTGTGTTGTGTGTGTGTGTGTGTGTGTGTGTGTGTGTGTGTGTGTGTGTGTGTGTGTGTGTGTGACAAACACAGACTACTGAATGAGTTACTGTTTCCTTTGTTTGTTTAGCAAATATGATAAATGAAGACAGCACACCAGTACGCTCGAGGCCGACACACTGAACCCAGAACTAGGTGTTTAGAAAGCAAAGGCATTGTTGCGTGGCAACTAGTTCCTAAAGACATGTATTGGCAAAGTTAGGAGAAGTCTAGTCCTGATAATGTATCAGTCAGTTTCAAACGTGATAGTGTTCATTTGCAGTGCACACACCCAAACGGGCATTTCTGAGGTTCAGTTTGAGTTGTGAGGAGGTTAGTCGGGTGCCTTCTGGAAGTGGAAGGTCACCGGTTCAGTTCTAAGGATAGTTTTGAAAGATTTGAACTGAGGAAATGAATTCAACAAATTGCTTTGACTGTCAGCTGCTGCAGTGGAGCCGCTCAGCTGAACATTACAAACTGAGGAGCTGGAATGTGTACAACAGTTTAACGGGACGTGAACTTGGGGAAAGCAGAGACTCCTAACCCCACTGTAACCTTGCCTTTCTGCTTCGATCCTCAGCTGTAAAAACACACCTCTTCTTCTGTAGTCCCTCCTCTCAAGGAACAAAGGTGCAACCTGCCTTATCTTTGCACCTCTCTATATCTTCCACCAAGGTGATATTGAGGAGCTGTGGGCCTTCTTGCTGAGCTGGGTAAAGTGTTTCCAGTATATACAGAAAAACAACATCCTGTATAAAACTGCAAGTCAGTTTGACCTTGGATCATGAGAACACAGATGCTCAGATTCAAGACAATAAATCAAACTGGGAAATGAGCAGTAATAAGATGCTTATATTTGGTTTTCAGCATGATAATAAATTGTGTAAATAAGCAGTGCATCCAAAAATAAGGATGTTGAATAACATTTCTGAAAGGTATGTGCGTTAAACATCTAAAGTTGCAGCATTGTGTTTAAAACCACATCGACACTGATTCAGACGGGACAGTATCTTACCGGTTTGGGCATTGATGTTGGCTCTCAAAATGTCCCCACTAGAAATGTGTTGCAGTCCAAAAGTTTTGGTTATGCGCGCAGACACTGTTCCTTTGCCCGACCCCGGAGGTCCCATGATGACGGCACGGAAAATCCGCTGAAGAACCATCTCTGGACGAGTATTTGTTCAAAGTGAATATTTAGCAACAGGATAGCCGTGTCCGTGTCCGTGTCCTTCCCATGAAACCTCTCTGGATGCTCTGTCTGGACTAGACCAGAGACGACTGTGCGCAACCAAAAGTGGGCGCGTCTTTCGCAGTCTCGACTTTTATTTCCTTACAACATTACAAGGAAGAGGAGGAGGAAGCAAACGAGAGCTGTATCCTTGTCTGTGCCCGCACAACCTAAAGAGCTTCCCTATCAGGCGTGTTGACACACTTCCTCACCAATGTCACCGTTTAGAGTGTGCTGAAGATGTAACGTATTCATCCCAGGTCTGAGCTGTAGCACGGTTATGTAACCTAATGTTATCTAATTAATATACCGAAGGGGAAAGATTGTTGTGGAGGTAGCGGCGATTAATCCCTGCAGATCCTTGATCCCCTCAGCGGACAGACCTGCAGATTGGCAGACGAGCTGGGTTGAATAACAACCAGTCTGCTCGCTCTTTTCACCCTCTAAAACAAAAAGAGAGGAGGTTTTTGAGCGAGATTGAATCGTTGTGTGTTCGTTTATTCAAAGCATTACTTTCATTTGTTTACAGTTTTGCATTACAAAAAAAACAAAGGATAGAGATAATCCTTGCACATTACAGTGGTAACCAACCTGTTTACATGTTCGATCACGTTATGTGCCTTTAAGAGCCAAAGCTTTCGCCACGCCACGCCCACCGTGTTTTAATGAATGGTTGACTGGCGCCATATAGTGGCCGAAAGCAGCGACGTACCCTTAAAAAACGCATTTTTGTCCCTCCTGCCTTTCCGTATTTTCACCTCCCACCAACTTCTTCCTGGATAAACACACGTGGATTTCCACTGACGCCAGGCAGAAACAATAACATGGCAAGCCAGGGTCTCGCCTACGACGGCTGCAATTTCTTCAGACAGAGGCTAGTTTTATCCACACTCAGCGGGAAGCGTGTTAAAATCTCAAACATACGGTCCAAAGACGACAACCCGGGGCTCCGCGGTGAGTTGCAGCTTCACTCTGCATGTGGCGTCGCAGTTAGCTCGGCGGCTAACGTGCTAGCGCGTACGCAGTTGGGAGTGTGTTTGATCACTGGGCGTCAGATGTGGGGAAGAGTCATGGGACAGTAGTGTAGATGTGAGATCCATTATATCTTATCACACTGTAAAAAAAAACACATTGTTTTGTTTGTCAAGAGCATTGAACCAGTGTGTGCAGAGGTGTGTCTCATGAAGAGTGACTCGTAACACATGTGAGGGAGGGTCATCAGAAGTTCCCACAATACTTAAGTCACTTGTGTACGTCCACATGGTTTAAATACTGAATGCAACATGTATAAATCTACGCATTAGTTTGCTCTAACAAACTTGTTAGTATTTCAATTTTTTTGTAGTCTTGGCTTTAATGGAAGAAAACATGTCTTTCGTCCTCGGATTAAGCTGGTGGGAGATGTTTGATTTGACTAAGTGGATACCTTTCTGCTGTGTCTTTTCCAGATTTTGAGGCCAGTTTCATAAGACTGTTAGAAAAAGTGACCAATGGCTGCAAAATAGAGATTAACCAAACAGGTAAGTGTTATCATTAGGACAATACCGTTTACTGCCAGAGGACTGTTAAGCTTTTTAGGATTTTAGAGGAAGTTATTTCGTGTTTTCAGTATTTCTGTTATTATTTTACATGTATTTTGAACTCTTTGCATGTGGCGTTCAGCTCCATTAAATCTGTAAAGTACCACCTACTACGTTATGGACTCACTCTCTGTCCCTGTGTCTGTCTTCACAAGGTACTGTGTTATTCTACCAGCCCGGCTTGTTGCATGGTGGCTCTGTAGAACATGACTGTAACATGCAGCGCTCAGTTGGCTACTATCTTGAGGCCCTGCTCATGCTGGCTCCATTCATGAAGACCTCCTTAAAAGCCACACTGAGGGGAGTCACCAACGACCCCATCGACCCGACGGTGAGGACACATGCATGAACCTGATTTCCTTATAACTATTTTTATGTATTTTTTACGTGGTCATTTTGCACTTTCTGAATTCGATTTAGACTCAGATTGTGAGCTTGTGAACACTTGGCGGAGCTGAAGCATGTTTTGAGGATGTTAACTCTTTTGCAGGTAGACATGCTTAAGGCCACAGCCCTCCCTCTGATGAAGAAGTTTGGCATTGATGGAGAGGGCTTTGATATCAAGGTGAGGACATAATGGTGGTCTGTTGATGAGCATGGTGTCATGTTATACATTAAAATGTCGTGCTGTAACTTTAGACAATCCTTCTCTTCTCTCTCTCTTTCTCTCTCTCTCCGTTGCTGCTCCCTCAGGTGGTAAAGAGGGGTATGGCACCTGGTGGGGGAGGAGAAGTATTTTTCTCATGTCCTGTCCGCAGGACCATCAGGCCAGTGCAGTTGACTGACCCAGGAAAGATTAAGAGGATCAGAGGAGTGGCGTATCCTTCACCTGCACTCATGACTGATGTGATACAAACTGTCAATTACCAGCCTTTTCAGTACTGTTGTATTTCGTTGTCTTATCTACCGATTATTCATGTTTATAAACAAGGATATTGTGGGAAATAACAATTTTTTCCTCCTCATAATATCCTTAAACCCAATTAGATGGCTTCAGATGTTTTGTCAAAAAGCCAAAGATGTCAAAGCAAATCACCACATTTGAGTTGCTGAATAGGTTGCTGTTGACTAATTGACAATCACTTTCTAGTACCTATCCCGTCATGAATGTCAGAAACTTTGTGGTTTCTCAAGTTTGTGCTCCTTCCAGCTTTAAGCCTTGACCTTCTGAACCCAGATATTCAGTTCGAGTTTCTCCTCAGATGGCCAACAGGATAGTGGATTCCACCAGGGCCGTCCTCAACCAGTTCATTCCAGACATCTACATCTACACCGACCACATGAAAGGAGCCAACTCTGGCAAGTGAGTATCTCAATATACATTTTTCAAAAGCGCCGTCACTTGTTGCTAAAAAAATATCTGTTGAAGTTGTACTCTCTTTATTCATGACTTTTCAGTCCTCACACCATCATTAAGTAAAATTCATACTGACGAGACACACTCGTATTGTAGCATACTGGTTATATGTAAACATAGCCCGGGAACAACACTCTTGCAGCATTAGCAATGTGCCAATTATTCCAGCATATTTGGAGATGGACACAAAGTAATTAATGTTGGGTTACTTCAGGTCTCCAGGTTTCGGTCTCACCCTGGTAGCCGAGACGCTGAATGGCTCCTTCCTCAGTGCTGAGATGTCGTCCACGCCTCAGGGGCAGGGAGACCCCATGCTACCAGAGGACCTCGGCAGGAGCTGTGCCAAACTGCTTTTGGAGGAGGTGCATCGGGTAAGTCCTGAAAAAAAAAAGTACGGTCCTTTTACACACACATTTATCATGTTAGTGCTTTTTGGCTGGGATCTGATTTATTGTTGTCTGGGAGGAAAGTAACTTGCAGTTGGATGTGAACTATCTACTATCCGCCATCTCCTGCAGGTAACCAACTATGGATAAGTAACTCATACAAGCCTGCTTCAAAACAGACCCAACTTTTAAGAGTTGCACTTTTTGTGACATTTTTGTTCATAGTGTGTGTGTTTGTGTCTGTTGCTTTGAAACTTCACCCAACCGACGGCTCTTTCTTCACCTAACCGATCTACACAAATGCCATTCAAAATATTGTGCCTGTCCTGTTTTATTTGTATAATTGTAGCCGACATGTAACCTGGTCATATTCATCTCCAACAAGTCTGTACAGATTACATCCAATGCTAATTTATTATTGGATACTTTTGAAATTATATATTTTCTTCAAACGCTGAGCAGCTACTTCATGTGGTAAACAGGTTTCCTAGTGAAACTTCGTCTGTTGTCTCTCATTTCCAGCTTGTCCCCGGACAAATCAAAATTCTTGGGGGAATACCTGCCATAGACAGTCAGGATATATTAGAGTCTGAGTATGCAATACTGACACTCACTGCCCTTGTTTACCCGCATTCTCCGGTAATGACCACAGACTGGAATTCAACTGAAAAACAGTTTAATGGGCAAAACTACAACAACTAAATAGCATTTCCATTCAAATCAATTGTTGTGGTCATGCATTTTCTCACTTCCATTTTTTCCAGGCTATAGCCAGTTTAATAAATCCTGTTTAATAAATGTTGGAAAAGGTAGCTTTGCTTGAGAAGAGGTATCCTGTCCTGTCAGGACTTGCAACTTCTGATTTATTGTTCCCAGTGACACTTTGGTTACAAGCCACATTTTCATAATGTTTCACATTGTGTGCTGAGCCAGAACAGGCCAGCTCCTAGTCGACGACAACCCACGCGTTAACAGTATCATTACAAAAAGAATGAAAGTGTCTGTTGAGAAAAATGCTGATACGAACTTGAAACAGACTTTTGTGAAGTCACATATGTCTGTTCAGAGGTCAAAGGTCAGTAATTGTTTCAGCAGTGAAGGGGCGCGTCAGCTGAAGAGTGATTGTCCGAACAAACTTGATAAATGAGGGTTCCTTGACAGGTGATTTATGGTTATGTTTCCTCAAGTGTGCCATGGGCAAACACTACAAGGCACACTTGTTCCTCTTGCTGGCTGTAAGCCTAACTAACTTGACTACGAGTAAAAATGTATACATGCAAAAAACTATTTGACATGGTGGGGGGAAGAGCTGTCCACCTCGAAATTTGTACAATTAGATCCAGTGATTGTGGGACTTCAGTGTGCCTCCACATGGCGCTTCCTCTCAGCCCCCTCTCTTAGGAGCCATGTGAGTCCAGTTAGCTGGTCAGCGTACTTGTTGGACGCATCCGCTTAGCACTTAACAGAGTGGGTAGCTAACATTTCTCTCGAACAGCTGCAGAGGTTGGTGGACTGAAAGAATTTTGTTAGTTTTTTTTTATTTTTTTAAAGTTTTTACAGCTGATAGACAAGGTAGATTTAGCTGTTCAGTTACTGCACAGCATTTGAATAACTGCTTTTAATACCCTAATTGCAGCCGGAGGACAAGGTGATTTCAGGAGCTGAGAAGAGTTAAAATGGGAGTGTGAGTCTTGTGCTGGAATAGTTAATTTTTGAAAACTGAGCAAGTAAAGGAGATTAGCTGGATTCACATTAAAGGGCATGTGCCCTCTGTATCGTGCGTCTTGTTTGTTTAATGGTTAATCAGTACCGTCTTCTTGTAGTAAACCAAAGCTACGCGATGGACATTTTGTTTTTGGAAGCAACATCAACACAGGAGCGGATGTAAGTGGTTCCATTTTTTTTGTTGAGTTTTTGATATGAAGTTAGTTTTTGATAAGTGATCTTTTAAGAGTTTAATAACTTGGCTGCGTGTATGCTTGTGTTGAATTTTCTCATGTAATCTAATCTCAATATACTCAGAACATCTCAGGATGTGTTTTTTCTACTAATGTAAAAGCTGGTGTTCGTTAAACTAACAATACAAAATGTTTATATCTCCTTAATTATTTTTTTCACCCTGTTGACATGCACTCAGTTTGATTTCATTGGGTTTTACAGGTTATATTAATTATAATAATGCTTACGTTTGTTTGCACAATCGTTTTTTCCCCTGATTGATAGTTTGATAGGGGGTTGCCAGTTGCTTGAAGGATTCAAGGGACTTTTCCATGAGGGCCCGTTGGTGGCGGCTGGCCTCTTGGGAGACTGTCTGTCTGGTGTTTTGTCTCCAAGGAACCGACTTTGTCAAATGGTGTTAATGTGTTTTATTTCTCATACTTTACTGAAATGAAGCTGCTTATTGAAAAGGATATACTGAACAAAAAGTGGGAAATCAGAAATTTTAGGGGAAATATAAGTAATTTCTGTAGCTCAGAACAGCACAAAAAGGTAATTATTAAGCTCATTTTGTTTAGTATAACTGATGGCATTCACAGACGGGGCGGGTAGTTTAATGTTGATTTGGGTTTATAAACTGCTCCCTGGGTTGTCTGCTAGCCTCTTCATACAGGCTGGGGAAGAGCACAGAGCTGCTGTCAAGTAATTACAACGACGTGATCACTTGTCTCCAGAGAGTGGATCCTCTGTCCTCTAAAATGTCTTGGATGTGGAATGGGGAGGGGGCTAGAAGAGTAGAAGGTTAGGAGGCAGGAAAAAGCAGCATTATTAAAGAAAAATAAGAAAAGTTTTTTTAACAAACTACTTCCAAAGATTAAATTATTACGGTACTAAAAACACAATAAAACTGTTAGAATACATATGCTATACAAAGTTTAATATTTGTTTTTCAGACATTTATCATCTGGAATTTGTCACAAAAACATCTGGCCTACAAACAAAATCTTACTTTGTTATGCAAGTGTAGATGGCTATCAGTGTTGGACCTGAGATGATCAATTCCCTGTCATGGGGTCGCCGAGTCCTTTTCAAACATCTCCACCGCCATGGCGTACATTTCTGTGTTTTTGTTGTTGAAACGAATCGCCCCTCCTCTCTCTTTCTCTGTTTTAGGGTGGCTACGTGGATTCATCCAATCAAAGCCTGACGCTGCTCTTGATGACCCTCGGCCAACAGGACGTCTCGAAGGTTCTGCTCGGACCCCTCTCCCCATACACGTAAGTCATCCTCACTCCTTAATAGACACAGAGCATTGGCTTTTTTTTATAAGTTACTACACAGATGCGCTTTGTTATTCTTCTGCTCGTCCAATCTTGGCAAGTGACGATTCCCAAGTTCTCGTCCCGCTGTAGAGTAAGAAATGCTGGACAAATTAACAGAGGAAAAAAAATACATTCTTCATTGACTCATTGTTTGTTTTCATGGATTTTCCCTGAAAAATAACACAATTTTCTAAAGGTTATTACTAAGTTGCTCTTAAATTAAATGTCCCATGATCCCAGAAGTTGTTTCTGACTGCAAACACACACTGGGCTCTTGCAATGAGTGCAGCTCAGAAAGTCTTCTTCTTGTTCAAAGGTAAGAGAACGCAGGGAGCAAATGCAAGTTCATAGACCAGAATTTGTTTGTGATGAAGAAATATTTTTTGTATTCATTGTCTAACAGGCAGAAGAATAACAAGACTCTGTTACATTCAATGGACTTTGGATTGCTTTTTTTTTTTTTTTTCTCCCGCAAATTGTTGTTGTGCTTTTGCATGCCTGTATCATCATGGGACAAGGCCAGCTGTGCATAGTTGGGCTAGTGTGGAATGTGTGCTTGTTGAATGCATGATGAAATAATATTCATAATACATTTTGACTGTTTTATGTAAATGAATGGAAAAGCAACTGAATACAAAGTGGAGTTCAGACGTCTCTATCATCACGAATGTGGAGAGAACTATGAACTGTCCATTTTCAGTTATCATGGTACCGGTGCTGTGTCCGTCTCAAGTACAGTACTATGATAACTGAAGATTGGCAGTGCCATCACAATGCGCTCCTCATTACTCTGGTAATGCAGATTTTTCTGAAGACCAATGAAATCCAATTTACATGTTTTTGTTCCTAGAAATTGGAATCTTTGACATTTCATACACTAGTTTTAAGAATTGATGGTAAGGTTCATGAGATAAGAACAGACTCATGCCCTTTGACGGTAACCTACGTCATTTGAAGCACACAGCATGGAGTAGACCGAGCACACAGTGTTGTAACTCCCACTGTGTAATATGTGTTGACAGTTGGACTATATTTCCTCCAATTTGAGGTGAACGCCTCTCCCTTCATGAAACTGAAATTCTATCTCCCATTTGTCTTTCTTCCCCTTCTCTCCCCACTGTCTCTACAGAATCGAGTTCCTCAGACACATTAAAGATTTCTTCCAGATCATGTTCAAGATCGATGTTCAGAAGCCTTCAGAAGACGAAAGGAAAGGAGGGGACAAGGTCCTGATGACCGGTGTAGGAGTCGGTTATAGCAACATAAACAAAACCCTGAAATAAAATACATATCTTTTTTAATAAACATGTCTTGTCTTAGTTCACTAACATCAAATGATAGAATACAGTATCTTTTTAATGTGAAAGTTATGACATTGTTACATTATTTGTGTTTTGATATAATAGAGGATAAATGGAGTTGACGGGTATTAGTCCCGTGGAATACAAACCATTTTTTATAAATTCAAAAAGACATTCAACAGCATCTTCACTTCTTAAATCTGTGTGTTAATAATCAGTCTGCACAGCACTGTCTGGTTGAACATTACTGGAATTACATTCAAAAGCATTTCTAGAAGGTTAGTTCCAGCTAAGGGTAGGTCAAATGTATCAATTTGGCATCAGAAAGTGACTGGTCGTCCTCTTTTGCTGCCATTCTTCCCACCACGTCGTCACTGGAGTTGGAAACAGTTAGTCTTGGCCACATAGACGCTTGAGGGTGTCGCCATAACTGCTTGACACTTCAGACTATACAAACAAAGAGGAAGTAAAAACAGAATTGTTTTAAGCAGATGTATCTTCTGATAACAACCCAACAAAAAGATTGTCCAACTTTCTCAGAACAAGATGCCATAACATTTAACATTTGTTGAGGTGCATATGTAATTTCATGTCTCTGGGCGTGTGCACTGACCTCTAACTGGGAGTAAAGGGACGATCCAAACAGCTTCTTATACTCTGCTCTGATGTCCAGCAGGTCTATCTCTGAGCGACTGACTAGTATCCTGGTCAGAGTGGACTCTGTGGTCCCCGCACCCTGGACAAAGGAACATTTGGGAAAGAAGCAAAAGGCACAAATTGGACCATGTGTGTTTCTGCATTATCCTGCTGCTTCTATGCCTGTGCTGTCACATGTTTTTTGGTCCTCCTGCTTTCGAGTCTGACACATTTCAACCAGTGGTGCACATTTAGTCAAAGAGGCCACAATAAAACAGTGGCTTAGCATTCCTTTCCCCTCCACTGGAGACAAACACAAATGTCTGCTGTGGCTAAAAACAGGATGCAACCAAACAATATGTGGCCTTTGTTTTGGGAGCTTATGGCTTTGTGGTATAAATGGCCCTTATGATACACATAGACAGTTTACCTTCATGCTCTTGAAAAGCCTCTCAGCCAGGTATGCGGGTACAGTCTTCACGCACTTAACTAGGCAAAAAAACAAACCAGGTTAAGAAGTTGTATGTTAAATGGATCTAGTCGACGAGGGTCATAACTACACAGACAGTATGATGCATTATAAATGATAATGTATTATAAATAGGCAGCCAGTATAATGCATTATTCTCACCAACAGCCACCAGTAGACTCTCCATGTTTCCAGACATCTCACTCTCAATGCTCTCCTGTAGAGTCTTCTTACTAATAGTCTTGTACTCTACCAGAGCTGCAGAAACACAACAATACAACTGTTGAAGATCAGATGGAGGCAAACATTTCTTTGTAAGCAGGCTAAAGTTAGCATTTAGCTCAAGCCACCATTTTACCACCTCAGAGCCGCTAACATGGCTGCACATGTGTTTGTTTTTATTTCATTAGCATCGACAGAACAAACATGTAAGGGGTGAACTCACTCTGGCGCAGTTGGGGAATACTCCTGTGGCACAAGATGTCAATAAACTTCCCCTCGTCAGTTCCCCACTTCTTCTCCCCTGCTTCATACAAGGCCTTGGAGGAAAAAAGGGGCAGAGTGGAAATACATAGCTTTAGGCCACACGTGTCGATGGTTAAGACAAAGTGCATCGTATCATCTAAAGTGTTAATTTCAGGTTGAGTATAGAAAAAAATGGCAATTGTGGTGCCTTCAGGCTTTATGAATTTGCAATGTCAAAATAACAGAAGTTTGCCAGAGAAAATAACTACTCTGTAGTGTTTTCCCAAGTAGTGAATATACCTTAGCATCTGCTTTAGCTTTGGCAGAATCCACATTGGTGCTTTCATCTCTCTTGCCCTGTGATGAGAACCAGAAAAAACATGACGTTTGTACGATGTAGAAGTAATCCATTCTGATTACTTTTTATTTCTCCACAATTCAGATTTTTTTTCTCATGGTGTAGGTTGACTTTTTGTTATATTTTTTGAAGATGGGATGAAACATTTAAACCTGTCTAGCGACAATAAATTGAATGACTTAGGTCTGATTCTCATGAGTTGGGAATGCAGCCACTGTTTTAATGTAACGTACGGTACCTCAGCCAAGATGAGCAGTGCTTTGCCGTAATCTCCCGATACCTCTGACTTCAGATCATGAATCAGCGCTTTTCCAGTTTCTTGAATGAAACAGCACAAAACAGCTGATTTCACAACAAACTAGACACATCGTGAACATTTGCCAACTGTTTCACAACAGAGTTCCTGTTTAATCTGTAAACAACAAACACTTACCTGCGAGGTATGCTTCAGACAGGGCCTTGATCTGCCTGTTGGATCTCGAGGCAAAGATTTCCGTCAGCGTACTCTCGGTGGTCCCTGCTCCCTGATGCAAATCACACAAAATGTTATACGCACAAGTTCATGATAACAGAGTGAAATGCGATTGCTTTTCAGCGGTTCTTACATCACATTGTGAGTGCAGGGAAATGTATGAATCCAAACCAATCTGAAGAAAATCAAGTCTGTTTAAACAAATTAAACTTGAAGTACTGGTGTCTCTGCTCCCGTTGAAACCATTTTGTTTGTTTTTTAAGAACACTGGCGCACCACCAGGCCAATACTCACTCTGTTATGAAGCAGGTTCATGTCATTTGAAAGTCAATCCGACGCTGTCTCACCTTGATGGCTTTGATGACTTCCTGACAGTCGTAGACGGCAGGAGGAGTTATCAGGGCGACCAACACATCCTCAAAGTCTCCGTGGGTGTCACCCTCCAGGTCAGCTGCTAATTTCTAATGGAGAAAAGTTAATGCCATACATTTTTCTCTGTCTTTGTCACACTCCGAATTGCTATTTAAAAAGGAAATGTATATACCCTGCCTGTGGCTTTCTCGTAGGCCTTGGCAATAAGCTGACGCTGAGCATTACTTCTTTGGGTCAACACCTCAATTAGTGTCTTTTCTGTCGTACCTATAGAGAAGAGACACAAAACGGGTTTATCACTGACACTGCACTAAGCAAACATGTATATAAAACATGTTCCACTATCTGCTGGTGGCGCATGTTGGTCTGATATAGCAGAGGACTGATAGTGGTGACTCATTAACTTACCAATGCCCTCTATGGCTTTCCTTAGTGCAGACACATCTTCTTCCACTTTGAAGTTTGCCTTGTCCTTCACGGTTCCTCTTGCACTGGACTGAAGAACACAGGAAAGCATGTTGGAAAATGTAAAACGTCGCTATCTGCAAGTGTATGCATTGTTTGTGGTTTGCTATTAAATACTCTAAGCTTTCTTAAATGATTTGTCACTATCCATTCAAGCGATGATGTAATCATCCTCTTAGGATCTAAAAAGGTAAGAATGTGTTTAACTTACTGTCACAGTAAATGAGGAGGGGGAGTCTAAGAGCAGGTCCAAGTCGCCCTGCAACACAAGTCAACAAATACGCTTTCATTATCAACTGTATTTGCTGTTAAAGGCCTACAATGCAATATAAATACAACTACTCACCCAGTCAGTCATTGTTGTGGTTGAAGTCTCAAACTAGGGAGATGTAAATGCGCACAGTATTAGTATCATGCATTTCCTCAGCACCAGAGTTCCGCTTCGGATTCACTCTCATCCTCTGACTTTCACTGCCTGCACGTTTGCCATCCACGTCGGGTAAAATAAACAAACCCACTAAACTATTCTTCTAAATGTAGTCGTATGAATCCGTATTAACTACGTGAACGTGACAGTTTATGGTCGACCAAGCCTTCATACTCGTGTGGACGCGTGTACGTGACTAGAACTGCACAAAATGAAAACCACAACATTGTAATGTCGACCGCTACAATCTGAAATGCCATTTTCTCGATAAGCAAAGTATAAAAACAGTATTCTTACCTCAGTAAGGGGACTAGATGGATGTCAGAGGAGTAATTTTACAGTGCCCCGAGATCGCCACACCTTTCAGAGAAGTTGGAAATTGGCAACGCCCTTTATTATATGGAGGAAGTTGAATCACGGATACGTTTATTTCCCCATAAACTCCTCCTCACTGATACATAGCTACCTGCTCCGTCACGTCTCTACTGTACTTAAGTGGAGGTTGGGGAAACTGTGCCTACTCTCTGTAACGCAACAATATACCCACTTCATCTCCAGAAGCCATTACCCTCCAGGACGGTCCGTGTACGTTTATATTGTTTTACAGTTTAGTTAAAAAAATTAAAAAAAATACAGAAGTACCCTTTTTTCCTTTTCGTCTGAATCCAAAAGCAAAAATGAAACTACCAGGTTTTGCAAATACTGTGTGTATTTTTTTTTACTTATATAAAATCTAAGGCAATAGAAGGAGGGAGTGTCGGCAATACAGGTGTACAGTCTATGATGCAAACACATACCAAGGTAACATTAGAAGAAAATAAATTAATCAATATAAATAAATACACCTGGGCCGGTAGGAGCATGTTAGTAACACATACAAACCAAGCGGTTTAATATGTATGTAAACTGCAATAATTAATGGATTTATATTAATTGTTTTATTACGCAACACAGTTTGTAATATAGTTTAATCAAAAACATTGTTGTACTATATTATTTTTTCCATTTTATTTTTGCTGTTTGTTATGGAAGATTCCTGACAGAAAAGAAATGAAAAGAAACAAGATGAAAATGAAATGGGCGTATACTTACACAAATACACACAAACTATCCCCATTTGACTCCACCCACTTTGAACTCGTGTCTCAGTCAAGTAATTTTGTTAACTGTTCCCTCAGCGAAGCCTGCCAGGGGATCTTTCTTTTGTCTGGACAATAACCCAAAATACATTCCTTGTCCAACTTCAACATTAAGCATGAACCAAATCTAAACATTATATCGTCAACCACCTGAAGAGTGTCACTTGCTAAAGAGGAGAGTTCGCGTTAGCCTACGTGGGAATACAACTTTCCTTAAATGTTAAGCTCAGGGCAAACAAACCCCATACAACTGATCAGCCGGGTAGCAAAATAGCCTGTCCATTCTTTGACAGCTCGGTACTCGACGTCAGGGTACTGTATGGCAGCAGTAATACTTGACGACGTGTCATTGCCCATTTAACTGTATGACAGTCAGTTAAAAGTTCAAGTCAAACATTTATTTTTAGCCAAAATATGTTTGCTTTATTTCTGTATTCAGCCAAATGCTAACGCTAGTTAGCTAAAAGGGCGAACTAGCAACTTGTTAACGTTAGCTAGCAACACGGACCCTCCCAACACTGTTGTGGCTAGCGAGCGTTAGCTACACTGTCTTTCAATTGTGCAGCTACCTCAATATGTGTCGTAATATTTCTTTACTTTAATTTAAGAAGACGAGTGCAGTTAAATCCAGTCAGTGTTTCGTGGTCGGTCTTGTTTATCTTAATCAGGATGAAAGTTATTGTTATCGGGGTTCAGTGGTAGCCAGCTGCCTCTATTGTTGACACGGATACGGTCAGCTGAAGTGCACTGTAGGCATGCGGTGGTGTTAACAGTACTGGATCAGCTACACAACAACTTCACTGGACATACGGAAATGGGGCTGGGAGGAAGCTAACAAGAACTCTACAGCCAACTCATACCCGAATGAGGATGATCGGGGCTTTGAAGGAGGACAGTTGCGCCTGCTGGACTGTTTGACATTGTGTGGGCGTTGGACTAAGGACAGGAGTTTGTTTGTCCATATTACAGTTTAACCTATAAAAGGCCACATTTTATAGGTTAAACCTTTCAGGTTTAACCTTTGAGGAGAAAAGGGAATCAACTGTGTTGGGATCTGGTCCACACTTCTGGCACTGGGATGTTGCTGAGGACCTTACTGATCACCAGTCTTCTTGGCTGGGCGAAATGTCAAGAGAGCCAGAGCATGACACCAGAAGAGAAGACTGTTATCAGGTAAAAACAATCTAGAGACAGAAATATACAATGCTGTTTAGATGTGATCTTGACCCTTTTTACAATGTATTTGCCATTTTCAGTTTTGATTAATTTATACTTTTCCTTTTTTTGCAGGGACCAGATTATTGAAATGTTTGACCATGCTTATGGCAATTACATGGTAAGGTGTTCACTTTGCTGTACATTAAAAAAGTATTTGTAAGAGGGAAATTGTTAAACTGTGAAGAGGTCAAAATTCTAGCCAGACTTGAAGTATATAAAACAACTTTATTGTGAGACTAACATGTGTTGGCATTTATCTTATCAGGGTCATCTGGTTAAGAAAATCTTGAATCAGTGGCTGGACAGAGTCCTCATGGTGGTCGGGTTTGATTTAGTGGGGTTGCGCAAAAAGCGAACTTGCAGGATTTAGTTGCAGTGTTTGACTGGTGCCAGCAGAACAATATGTGATTCATAGTGGTCCTAACAATTGATTAAATTCTTGTCAGTGATGAGATCACTTTCAGGAGTCATCGTTTTCCTCTCGGAAAGCAAGCAATGAGCGTGAACAGCAAGAGACGATCGGGTCGTGGATAGCTAGACTCATTTAGTAGCTCAGGGTTTAAAACTTAAGCTGCATCAACGGTCAATAGTTCTAAGTCCTCTCTGGTGTACAAACTATGCAATTCAAAAGAAAATTCCTTTTAACTGCCCCCCAAAAAATATTTGGCTTATCTCAACTGTAATTTTTTGTATTACACTGGATAATCTCTTGGCTGAGCTGTAGTCTTCAGACCTCAGCTCCATAATTAAATCAAGGAATCTCATTGGAATATGATTTAAGAACATTTAGTGTGAAAAAACAATAGTTCCACTAGTGATCCAACAGTTGTGTTCTGTGAGGTATTCAGCTTTAGGCTGCTAGTTTAATTTCTCTCCTAGAGAATTTTCAAACCCGCACCTTTCCTTCGTAATATCTTTTCTGTCGACTGCTAAATGAATGAAGCTTGAAGACAGTAACTGGTGTTTGTGTTGCAGAAATATGCCTATCCAGCAGATGAGCTCATGCCTCTAAGCTGCAGGGGGAGAGTCCGTGGCCAGGAGCCCAATAGAGGCGACATAGATGACTCCTTGGGGAAGTAAGTTCAGTTAAATTTCCTCAAACAAGCAAACTAGTCAAGCATTTTTTATTTACCAGTTATAACCAAAGTTTTACGCACTTATAAAAGTCTAAGATTTACAGTAACTGGCTTGAAGTGCTTTGTGCCTTAATAGCATTGCTTCATAGAGCTGTGCCCCATCTGCTTTTTAAACTCCTAATTTGCTGCAGTGTAAAATGAAACTACATTTTGATGAACATTGTCTTCTTTTTTTCAGTTGTTTTGTACTGTATATATTTTTGCCTGCTTTCAAGACTCCCTCTTCTCTGAGATTTGCAAGTGAATTTAGATTTAATACACACTGTGACAGTAATGTAATGTGATCTCTTGCTAAAATGTATTTTGCGCTTTCAAAGAAGACACATATTACATTTTTTAATAATACTGTGCTGCTCCAAACACTGACTCCAACATGGAGTAGATACTCCAGTTTTATAGGAATACATGAATTAAATGCAAATATAGGTCAACAAGAAGACAATAAGTTACGTGCAGTGCAATACATCATTTATGCACTATGCAGCTTAATGTAATTTAATGAAAATGCAACATATTTGACATTTAATAGTCTGTTGTTCATTAATATAAAACTGGATCTGTGATGAAGTGGGACATCAACTTCACCCTGCTGTTCCAGAGGCTCTGTTCATAACATGTTGTCCATCTCTTCTGTAGGTTTTCCCTCACACTGATTGACACCCTTGATACCCTGGTGGTGAGTTTTCCCTCCGTTTACAAGAATAACAGTAGTTTGATCGGCTTTAGTTTTTCCATTTTTTCCACCCTTTTTTAAAAGTAGATTTATTCATCCCTGTGTGTGTTTGTGTGTGCAGGTGTTAAACAAGCTTGATGAGTTTGAGGATGCGGTGAGGAAGGCTGTGACAGATGTACGCCTTGACAACGATGTAGTGGTGTCTGTGTTTGAGACCAACATCAGAGTTTTAGGGTATGAAACATGTCTCTTATTTATTTACTTTTGAACTTTGTTTTTAAACTTCTGCTGGTTTTAATAGATTCATCTTGAGTCATTAAAATATGTTTTTTTCGGTATGTAGAATTATTCCCTTTCATCACAGTGTATTGCTAATACTAGATCTAAGTATTGAAAACATTCAACCTTGATCTTTCTGTTTTTATTTTTGTGTGTTTAAAAGAAAATCTTTCTTTTCTTCCTTCATATACTTCTCCCCAGAGGGCTTTTGGGAGGCCACGTGATGGCCGACCTGCTACGGCAGCGCGGGGAGAGGATGCTGTGGTATCGGGATGAGCTCTTACACATGGCCAAAGAGTTGGGCCATCGATTACTGCCTGCCTTTAACACCACAAGTGGCCTTCCCTATCCTAAGGTATTTCTTATTGTATTGTTCAATACCACAGGGTCTGTTTTAGATGTGTAATATGTAGAAGGAACAGACAGCCGACTGACAAATCTTATCAAGGATGGCCCTGGAATTGAACTCAATGCATTGATAGACAATAGTTCCTCCACAGTCAATGCACCACAGAGGAACAACATTTACAACTAGAAATTATTTGAGCTGAGTTTATTTCCAGAACTTAGAGTAGACAAGATAAATGTATCTTTTCTTTTTTTGTTTTACAGGTGAATCTGCGTTATGGAGTTCTAAACCCACTTTCACGCACAGGCACTGAATCGGACACCTGCACGGCGTGTGCTGGAACAATGATCCTGGAGTTTGCTGCTCTCAGCAGAATGTCAGGAGATTCTGTTTTTGAGGTATTATCTCCACACTTTTCACTGCAGCTTTATTATGAAATTACTGAGCTATAAAAGTAGAGTACAGTCATTTTTGCAGAAATGTTAGCTTGCTATAACTGATGCCTGTTGTTGAAAGATTGTGTAAGGATGATGTAACTATTTTTCCAGAAACATCTTAAGGATAGAATACTTGTTACTATGTTATAGGACCATGCAAGGAAGGCTCTGGATGTCCTCTGGCAGAGGAGACAGAGGGGAAGTGACTTAGTGGGGACCGTCATCAACATCCATAATGAAGAATGGGTCCGGAGAGGTGAGGCAAAACTTTAATATAGACAAGAAAGTAAAACTGAACCCACACATAACACACTGATAATTCATAATTGCATGTACAGTACAAACCTCTTCCACAGCTTTTTACATTAACCATATTATACTAGTCTTCTCACTTCTGTGTTTGCAGAGAGTGGAGTTGGTGCTGGTATCGACTCGTACTATGAATACCTGATGAAGGCCTACATTCTTCTCGGAGACAATGTTTTTCTGGACAGGTTCAACATTGTAAGTCCTCCGTCACTGGAATTTATAGGCTGTATTGTCCTTACTGATGCAACGTCATTGGCCAGTTTGTTCATATTGTCATTGTGGGTTGACGCTATACGTTTCATGTTTTTCTTGAACAGCACTATAGTGCCATTATGAAGTACATCAGTCAGCCTCCCCTGCTGCTTAATGTTCACATGCACAACCCCACTGTGAGTGTGCGCAGCTGGATGGACTCTCTCCTGGCATTCTTCCCTGGCTTACAGGTCAGAGATCCTCGATTAATCACATTTACTACCATTAAACATTGTAGAAGGCGTAGAAATTGTTGCACACGAGTCTCTGGAGTCAAGTCACATTTATTGTTCATACAGGTTTTGCGAGGAGACCTGAAACCAGCTATTGAGACTCATGAAATGCTTTATCAAGTCACCAAACAGCACAAGTTCCTTCCAGAGGTAAATCATATTTGCTGTTTTTGTTTATTTAATGACATATTCGAGGCATATGTAGGCAAGATATAGAAAATATACTGTAATGCTCATATGGGTTGGGCAATATAGATACAATCATATATGTCAGTATACATAATTGTGTATCACAATATAATTATACATTGCATTATAGTGAGCTTACTGGAAATTCAAACGAAAAGTTCTGCTACTGCCTACTTATTATTCATTGAGTTGAATAGGACAAATACAGATGATGAGGCAAATATCCTGTAAATTCAGTGTAGCCATTAAGCAATCTTTCGAAATACAACACTGCCTACAATAACCTAATAGAGGCAGTAGTATTGAAGGGGTAACAACCTCAGTCTAAATAGTTTAATAGTTTCTATCACTGAATTAATATTGCTATATCACCCAGTATGAACGGTTACTGTACAACATATTCATTCTAAAGTGATGGTTAAAGTATCAATGAATAGATGTGCAGCAGCTGTAGCAAATCATCACGGTGTAAGATATATGATACTATGCTATGAGATATACTATTAGTTGTTGCATTACACCAAGTAAAGGAATAATAAATGGAAATGTCTTGTGGCTAAGCCTCGTTGTCCCATTGTTCATGAAATTCATTCGTTAATATGAAGAAGAAGAAGAAAGAAGCCAGTGTCACTAATGCATGTGGCTTTATGTGCTTAATTCCCTGCAGGCGTTCACTACAGAGTTTAGAGTTCATTGGGGCCAACACCTACTGAGACCAGAGTTTGCAGAAAGCACCTACTACCTCTATAAGGTAGACACTATAACGATGATACTATTCAAATGTACTATTACGAATAATTAGAAAAGTCAACTCTGTTATAAGTAGGCTAATTAACAGAACAGCTCCACTCTGGTACTATATACACTAAGCGTTTTTATTAGGTGTGTGGTTGAGATTATATTTTCCTTTCTGCAGGCCACTGGTGACCCTTACTACCTCAGAGTGGGACAGTCCATCGTGGAAAAGCTCAATGCCTACGCCAGGGTGCCTTGCGGATTTGCTGCTGTGCAAGATGTCCGCACTGGGACGCATGAAGACAGGTATACAAATGCCATGACACGCATGTTTACAATGCCGTGTTTCATTTGGATAAGCGACCTCAGAAGGTGTTCAGGTGATAAAGTAACTGTTGTTATGGAAACACATCCTATCTCTTATAAATGTGTGATCACATCTTTTGTCTCAGTGCATGTGGATTTTTCTGTGTGTGTAGGATGGACTCATTCTTTCTGGCTGAGATGTTTAAATACCTGTACCTGCTGTTTACGGATAAGAGTGAACTGCCTATCGATATTGACGACTTCATCTTCACCACGGAGGCTCATCTCCTCCCCGTTTCTCTCTCCACCGCCCTGCCGCCCTGTCAAAGCAACAATACGGTGAGAGCTCTCACTTCATCTCAAACAGTTACAAACATTATATATTCATATCGTTATATTGCCAATTTTAATTTTGATATTTTAACTATACAACATTACTTGTAGACAGTGTAGTTAATGACAGTAGTTAGTATGAATAGGTTTTTTATCTATTTTATTTATTGCCATAATTTATACTGTTTGTTGTATGTGAATTGACATTTTAGTGCACAAGCTAAAAGTTCAATTGTTGTTTCTGTGCTTCAGGAGACTGTTCCTGTTTCTAAAGAAGAAGATCTGTTCACACACTTCTGTCCCAGCATGGAGACGTTGTTTCCCAACAACCCTTCATATGCCAAAACCATACGGGACAGCTACAAGTACCTCACTGGAGTGGGACGTGCCTTCCACCCCTTACCCGTCAGGTGTGTTGATTAAGAGGCGCAACAGCTCGAGTGCTGCATGAAAGAGTTTTAAAAGTTAGTTGGCATTGGTGCGCTTCCAGTTCCCTTGTCTCGAAGTCAGTCAGTTGTTTTAATGGGTTTTTGGTTGTAAACCGGAAATAAGGTCTGTGGTTAACACAAGCTGAAGAGATTTAAAATATTTTTTCTACAATATAAAACATGTCAGTATTTAACTCTCTTGTGAATCTTGTGGTTTAGAGTACTTTGCCGGGTGTTTATATTTCTGTCACAAAACCTTACATTTGAGATTAAAGTGAAGGTCAAGTTTGAAGATGTAATGTAAAAGATGGGCATGGTCTCTAGGGAATCTCCAGTAAATTTACTGGTGAAACAAGTTTGCCTTTATTACTTTAAGTTTTAACTTGAGTGTGTTTGTACTTTTACAGGGAAATTGAACTACCGCTCCATGATAATGGGATGGAGCCAGTAGAGTTCTTGAAAAGCATGGGTATTTCTCTCACCCCACTGAATGAGGTCTTTGCAGGACAAATCGGAAGTCGGAAGGTATTTCAGTTACTTTGTACTCACCTTGTGACATTTAGATCTGCTATGTCTCCAAAACTTTAGGCAAGTCAATGGTTTGCTCTAAGGCCCAACATTGTCCCAGCAACCTCCTAAACAGAAAATGTCCATTTTGATTTCCTTTGAAACTGTAATTTTTACGAGCTTGCAAAACATGTTTTCAGTTTGAGACCTGATTTGGTCCATTTGGTTCATATGATGCACTAAAACAAATGCATATTCATGCATGAACATACAAAGGTTGGAAGCTGTGCTTTACATATTTATGCTATTTATGCTCAGTAAATATCATCTGGTATCATGAGGTGTCCTAACAGGGAGGAGGAAAAGGAAATAATGAAATCCCAATAAATGGATTAACCATTTAATTTTGCTTTTTTAAACAGTTTATAAGCATTGGGACTAGAGCAACCTTTTATGGAGTGAACATTGGGTCAATGTAATACTAATCTTTACAGTATGTCATTGTCCACAGATTCCCTCATAAACCGGGATAAAACTATCACTGGTTGAAGCATAACATTGTCACAGAACATCATTTTGTTAGCTTAAACATGTCACTTACCATCATGAGAAAATATTTAATTTAAATGTTTTTATCCATGAATCCCTTCAGGAGCATACAGCAGTGTACCGGGTAAAACTTGTGGCAGAGGTGAGCCATACCATAGAGGAGGAGGAAGTGTTGCCCCACGTTGTTCAGCTCATATCCCCCCCATTTCTGGGTAGGACAGTCCTCACAGCGGGACCTGCCAAGTTTGGAATGGACCTCACCAAGCAGGAGCACGGGGTGAGCTCTAACAATTACTTTCTAGATCTTTTCTGATCCATGCAAATGTTATCATGTTTTGTTTTACCTGCACTTCTCTTTGTCTCAACCCAATAACTTGCAATAACACACTCAAACTCTTGTGCCTCAGGTGAAGGGCAGCCTAGTGAGAGCCTCTCCATTTACTGCATGTGAGGCAATAGATAGTGCAGTGGCACTTAAAGGGCACATCGCTCTGGCACTGCGTGGAGACTGCATGTTTGCTGTAAAGGCCCGTTGGCTGCAGGAAGCAGGGGCCATAGGAGTCATCTTTATAGGTGAGTATGATTACTAGAGGAACTGAACCCCCATTTTTTATCTTATAGACCACCTCAAAGTTCAATACTAATGTATTAGAATGACTCTCGAATCCTGAAGGCTGGACAGCATGGAAATTAAATAATTCAAATTGCTCCCTTATTCTTTTTCTCAGACCACCGCGAGGGAAGTAACAGCGAGGATACTCCCCTCTTCCAAATGGTTGGAGATGGCGACTCCACTGAAGACATCACCATGCCTTTGGTCTTCCTGTTCAGCCAAGAGGGTGCCGTGCTCACAGCAGCTCTGGAGGAACATCACAATGTCGATGTGCTGCTGCTGCCTAAGGAGAGGCAGCTGGGACATGGTGAGGAGTGTTAAAGGATAAGGCTGGTGATGGTCTGGAAAGACCTCCTGATCAAATTGTAATTCCTCTCTCTGTTCTTGTTCTAATTTTGCATATCATTGGCCATCCTCATTGTTCAGATAAGACAGAAAAACATCTCGGCATGAATATCAAACTCCGTCTGACAGAGGAGGGGGAGCTGGAGGACGGATCAGCCAGAGGGCCCACCTTGGAGTTCGTCTTGGAGAAACAGGAGGTGTTTCTTCAGGAGGAGGAAGAAGAAGAGCTGAGAGGACAACAACCACAGCAGCGTCAGTTCTGCTCAAAAGTAGCAGAGAAGGACAGAACTGAACCTTGTTCAGCAGATTCCTCTGAAACCGCAAACTTTAACAGTAGACCCCACGCAAACCCTTGACCACTGCTGATCCTGAAGCAGTCAAGTTTCCTAACACTGATTTGTCGTCAGTTCCTGAAAAGGCGTGTGCCTCAGAGCCCCTCACTGCCTACACGGAGCCCACGCTGACCCAGCCTGCATGTGTACCACCGATGGAGGCGATGATAGCAGTGTGATGGCCACATTCACATCCTGTTTTGACTTCTAAACCTGAAGATGGTATTACATGTATTAGACAAAGAGTCAAAGTGGGGCTTTTACTGAAACTACTGAAATGAGGGATGGCATGAGACTAAATTAGGTAGTTAGAGGCCAAAAGCTGTAGGTTAAAATGGCTGGGCTGGTGCTGCCCACACCCAGCCTGTAGTGTTGCTAGGCACATGCTGTACAAGTGTTTGTGATGATAATGACATAGATCACTGACTAGTATTTAAAATTACCTTCCCTTAGAGAAAAACATAAATAAGGCAAACATGTACTCCACTAGTTTGTTTTTTATAGTGGAGTGCACCTTTTCACTGAAGTATTTAGTGAGGGGGAATGGAATATCACCTGGCCAGCAGGTGGTGTGAGCTGCCGTAGCTTCTCAATGGTATCATGGTAGAAGATGAAGGAGATGAGCTGGGGCCAATTTGGAACATTTTTTTTTCTTTTGTACAAGTAAATATCTTCAGGGAATTTCAAGCGTGAATGCAGTTTGATGTGTGTGTGTGTGTGTGTGTGTGTGTGTGTGTGTGTGTGTGTGTGTGTGTGTGTGTGTGTGTGTGCGCACGCATGCACACACACAATGTGTTTAATAACTAAAACACCTAAGAACGAGTCTCAGCTGAAACATTGCTATTTGATGAAACCCTTCCCTTTTTTTTACAAAGTCATGCAAGTAATAAAAAGTCTGTAGGATCAACAACCTTGAAATTTAAAAAATTAAGTTTTGATTTTTTTAGGCTGAATGCTTCTTGTTTTTAAGCCTATACATAACTTTGTAGTCCTTATTGAATTGTAATTTATCATGCTATCTTAAAACATTGCAAAAAAAAAAGAAGACCAAAACTGGTTTTCTTGCAACTGAAGTCTTCATAAGTCTAGTTTAGTTCCAGACGCAGCATCACAGGTTGGTCTGCGGTTCCAGACTGCTATGCACTTTGAAACACGGGTATGATGATCGTCTATGGCATTTGTTTGTGTGTGTTGCAATAAGTAACTTATCGTCCAATTTACATTGTCCACTGACGCAATGTTTTAAGCCATCTATACAAACAACTCTACAACGATGGTTCGAAAGCCCCCCCCCCAAAAACTATTCAAATATTTAGTGAGTCATCCATTTAGATTGCTGGAGCAATGTTTCATCTAAAATGGTAATTATGTATATCATTTCAAAAGTATGATGGATACAGTTATCTCACTCTCTACACAAACTGAACTATATATTATGAGGATTCACTTCATGTAACAATTCAATATATGCAGAACTCTTATCAGCTCATAGTCTTTTCATTTTCACTAATTAGTTGCATGATTATTATTTTGTGATACATTAAATGTTAGCTTATGTTTGTGTAGGGGGAAAAACACTTTTCATGCCAGAGTACAATTTCTTTTATGTCTTTACAGTGGACATGTTTTTGATGCTGCTGACTAAATCTTTTGTCTTAATCCAACATTTCTTTCTGTTTTTAGTTTTGTTTAGCCTGTATGAGGTTTTGCCAACCCGTATACCTCAGGACTGTGTTTTACAGTTTACACAGAAAAATGCACCATGGACAAGAAATATAGGAATCTTTATTTTTTTGAAATAATTTTTCATGATATTTTATTTTGAGCTGTTCTCAAAGATTTCTGTTGTTTAGTGGCTGAAAGACAAGTGCCAAAAAAGATGCATGACGTGGCTCCAGTTGCCGTTTTTTGCATCTTCTCTGTATTTATGTTCCAACTGTGAGCTGAGGCAGTCCTGTCAATAAATTTGAAATCACAAATATCGAAGCTTTTATGTTTTCCTGCATTGTAGGTTTAAATTACTCTGCATTCTCAGCAGCTGTGGATCATATAATTTTGGAAATGATCAAATCTGGAGCTTCTGGAGTCAAGTTTTAATTAGTCTGTAAATTGTGAGACTCGATCACTGTTACTTTGAGAGGAAAGCACTTCTTTGTAGTTTGAGCTTTTCCCATATCGATAAGCTATTCAGGCGGCACTATGTCTTTTCTGTTGAGCATTCAGAGAGGAAATGTACGGATTTATCATGCGTCTAAACAGAAAACCAAAAGCCTCTGTGCTTGAGCTAGCAGGTTGTGTATTGGTAAGTCCACTGAATGTTTATTTTTTGTTCTCTTTAGTTTTGTCTGGAGGAGATAAGACAGACCCTGAAACCATTTGTGCCAGATTGTAACAGCTACTTCAGAACAGACAATCATAAGGAACAATGACGTTCAAGATGACGTCATCGATGATGACAGTGGTACGCTTATAAAAGAAAATGAGTCATGCATTTTGTATCATGAAATTACAAACATTTATACTGTTATTTGATAAGGTATTGCTACCTTAATATATTGATTGTTGTCTACCAGTGCTAGTTTATATTTGATAACTGATAGAAACAGCTGCTGTCAAGTGATTTGCCACCTCAAAATGTTTGTTTCTGCCCTGGTCAATTTATTGTAGTCTTTCAGCTCTAAGTAAACTGTGTTTGGAAAAAAAAAATGACCAACGGTAAGATATCAGAGAAGGAACATCCCCCAAATATTTTTGGATTGTTTATTTATTCATAAAATATATCTTCATCATTATTTTACTGCACCTACTACATTTAGTTGAATTGGCAAACAAACACTACTCGCTAATCATTTTTATCAGCACATTTCTAGCGGTGTGTAAACCATGTAACCAAACACATAATAATCTAATGTTAATTAAACCAATAAACCGGTTGACACGTCATCACGTCTCACGTACCTCCTGGGCCCTGGATGTAATCTCTCAGTAAACAGCTGCCTTCAGGTGCTGTGGGAAACTGTGACGTGTCGAGTGTAAGAATTTGCAGAAGCATGGTTATTCTTATGATAAAGGCATAACAACTTATAATTTAAAGTTGCATGTCCAAAGATGACGTTCAAAATCAATATAATTTAATTTAGTTGTCAGTGATTGGACACTTTTCTCTGCAGGTTTTAGCTGTTTAATTGTCATGTTTAAGTTTAGCGGAACAAAAATATATTTTAACAGATTGATAATACATTGTCACACAGTCTCTGACCGTCTGCATACAAATGCAATGATAATAATAATCCGGAAACAAGTCTAATGTCTTTTCGCTTATAAATCCGTTTTTCATTTGGGCGTCTACGAGGAGACCCTGAAGGCAGCATGTCAAACACACGCACGCACACACAAGCACACCTCCTCTCCCCTCCTACCCTGAAGCTCCGCTATCTTTAGCACCGCCACGGATTACAGTGCGCAGTGTGTCACAGACTGCGTCGCGTTTTTCCCACCCGGTTGCATCGCTGTGTGTCGCCTCCCTTCGCTTCCTGAAGCTCTCTCGCTTACAACCCCAAAAAACGACCCCAACAAACCGAAGCATAAACCAGCAAGTGATGGGGGAATGACGACGAACTCCGTCTGCGGTTCTCCGTCACCGAGAAGACCCCAAGGATGCTGCTGCTGTGCAGCCCGCAGAGCGGCCGCCTGCGCCGGGCCTCGCTGCTGCTGCTCGCCGCGGTGCTCCTCTGCGTCGTCCCCGTCCGCGCGCGCCTTCCAGGTAAAGACGCAACGACACCAAGCAATTACCCTGAATAGCCGTGACTGGGGGGCATCAAGAGGATGCTCTCTCTCTCTCTTTTTTTTTTTAATTATTAAAGGAGACACGTGGGGTTTTTATTTTTCTAATCGTTGCTGATGAAGTTATGGGATAACCCATAAGTTGTGGACAGGTTAGACAGGTATGTGTTTGTCTTACACAAGAGCACAAAGAAAAAGACAATTCCCTTCCTTCTTTGGTTACTCGGTGAATTTCCTTGTGTTCTCACCGATTTGTAGTCTGTTAATATTACTGTAGGTCCAAATCAATAGGACATCCATGGAAATAGACAAAAGAATAGTCTTTTGCTGTGATATAGATTATGTAAATTGTTAATGGTTTGATTCAGTATTGCTTTGATTCGCTGATTAATCAGTAATATCTCTACCTGAGTGTCTTTTAAAAACAATAGCCTACTTCTCACTTAATCTGAGCAGCAGCCACAAAAAAAAAATCAAAACAAATAATATGTCTCACATTTGGAAAATGACAACTGTTTGTAATATGTATGACAATCAGTTAATCTGGATGCTGCTTCTAGATATTGTAAATACATGTGAGTGCAGTCTTTTAGTCTGTGTGAGTGTAATGGGTCTCCACACAGTGATGATTGCTGGGGAGATAATCTGCCTCTGAGCTTTTAACACAGATGTGTGGGAGAACCAACAGCTGGGTTTTCACATGTAATCGCTCTCCTTTATCTGCAGACACACACACACACACACACACACACACACACACACACACAGAACATGTATTGCTGTGACCTGGACAAAGACTTGTGCATTTATGGACTTTAATAAATCACATAAGGAGAGAGAGAGAGAGAGAGAGAGAGAGAGAGAGAGAGAGAGAGAGAGAGAGAGAGAGAGAGAGAGAGGCAATTTTATTGCTTTTCATCAAAATGTAACCAATCCAATTATCATACTTCCCCTTCGACGGTGCTGAAAAACACATCTTGGAGTGTGGGGTGTGTGGGGTGTGTGTGTGTGTGTGTGGGGGGGGGGGTGTTGGTGACATCGAGAAGCTTTCCAGTGTCAGAATGAACTCACGGTTTTGTACAAGATGGAGACACACTGTTGCCTCTGGTGTGTGTCTTGTTTCACAAAGAACAGACGAGTGTGTATTATTGTTGGTGTCGATGTCAGTAGGTGGGCTGTTTTTGTTGAGTGTAAATAACACATTTTCTCACTCCTAAGTGAAGTAAATTGATTTTTTTTTTAAGTAAATGGTACTTTATATATCGTTGAATATATTAGAGGCATCTGCAGAACCACCCAAAAGCACATTCAGTATTACCAGTGACTCAGGTTTCAGGGTGATTTTGCTGGAGTGTGACAACAGCATGAAATGCATAGCAATCAGGTCAATTTATTCAGCAAATGTCAATGTGTAAATATGCCAGAAAGCTTTCTCGGAACATTTGGTTCTTGGGATTGAAGTTGTCTAAAATCTCCATAAACCCAACTGATGCCTCGTCTGCTTGCCAAGATACAGAATGAATTTCCATAACATGCAGAATGTGTTGTATAATTCAGGCTCATTGGGGCCTGTCGAATCAGCAGCAGAATAGTCACCTTTTTTACTGGATATGTACGTAATGTTCTTGTTGCTCTAATTTGAGCATTTCCCTGTATCAACATTAATTCTCCGCATTCAAATTCAACCTGATCATTGTTGTGCTGCCACGTTTAAATGTCAGACGTGTCATTCACCAAACCCACGTTGAGCTGGTGTGATGATTATTCAGAGACCCTCTGCCTCCGGCCTTTCCTTCCACCAGGATTAGCCTTTAACGATTAAGATCTTCGATGTCTCACACACACACACACACACAGCCTGCAGTGCTTTCCAATCACCTTTTTTGTTGCCCTGCAGCATAATTAGTCATCTGCGGGCATTGGAGCTGGAATTGAGAGCTATGGAAAGTCAAGGGAAATGACAGGTGCACACTGCATGAGGTATGAAGGGCACAAAGAAGATGAGTATTTATATGTAAGCATTTGTATCGTCACTGGAGATTTAGTGGATCTATGTTAGTATGGAACTCTGTAAAGGTTTCATGACATTTCTATTGGTCAGGTTAGCCAATAATAAAAAAAAAGGAATACCACATTTAAAAGGTTTTGATGGCCACTAAATCTGCCTCAAACAATAGATTTATATTGAACTAAGTGTTGCCAGGAAGTCACATAGAGTTTAAAGCTAACAAGTGTTTCCTCTGCGTTCAAATGGATCTGCTTAGCTTGTCTGGTCTTTGAGGGGATTTGACATTACCAGCATTCTTCAGTGAGAGAAAGGATAAATGATCACCAGATTATACGTTGGTTACCCTCAATTGCAACATTCAGGCAAGATATTATTGATCTTCCCCATTGTGGTCCTTTTTGTCTCAACTCGGAGGTCTGAAGAATAAGTGGTTGGCCGAGGCTTTGCTGTGGCTTCGTCAAACCACCGCTCTCTCGCTCTCTGTTCTTTCTTTCTATCTCTCCCCGACCTTCATTTGAGAGCGCACTGTCGGCGACCAGACCTCTCCAGGAAATGAGAGGGCCACAATTAATCAACTTACACAGCGCTTCCAGACATCGGATCAAGCCAGAGTCAGCACAGTTTCGCTGGAATGAAACGCACTATTCTCCTTTAGTTTCAGTACTACCCTGCAATCAAAATGCACTGCTTTTCTGATAAAATCAGAAAGGAGACAATTGACTATGTGAGCTGTTTTGTATGCGTGAGTGTGTCGCCACATCCTTACCAGGAATGTCAGAGTCTGACACTTCATCCGGAAATGTGTCTGTCCTAGATACCTCAGCAAGTTATTTTTTTCATCATGACACCGAGTTCAATAATGCAACAGGTTTGCTTTTGAGAAACTAAGTTCGAGGTCATTGCGAGTCAAATCAGCACAATCAAGTTGGGGTTTTTAGTTCGCGTTGGTCGATCCACTTATTGCATACTCGGTATGCTCGGCTCTCAAAAATGTAATTCCAACAACTGGCCTAGCCAGAGGCTAAAGACCATGATAACCATGAAAAGGAAAATAACAAAAGAGTGATTTCGGAAGCTTTTACAGACATTACTGCCACATAATCCCTTTCAACCTTTATTAGGTTTGCTGCGGGGTGTTCCGCTCTCATGATAATGACACTGTAATTATCCGCCGTGTAATGATTTGGACTCGTTGATGTGCGGCATGACAGAAGATGCTGCAACAGAAACGAAAAAAGGACGCGGGGAGAGACACGACGGCTCCACATGACGGGGAAAAACAAAGATTTGTTCCTTCTACGAACTTGACGAGCACATTCTTTGACTCTTTTTGTCTGCATTCACTTCCTTTTCACCTTTATGTCGCGTAACCACCTCTACGGCTATTTCCTTCCTCAGCAGTACAATGTGGCTGTGTTGAGCAGGTGCTAAGTCATGCCCCATTTTCCACGAAGCGTGGCGAAAAATGTTGCATGAGTCACTGAATCCGATTATGGTGGGAACCCAACACCTACATTGCACTGGTACTGAAAGTGATAGGGCAGACAGTTTCCACACATGTACTCATTTGATGTGGGCTCATGGCTTTCTGACACTGTTTTTTGAGTAGTGAATATGTAAGTTTACGTGGCAGCGGTTTGCGCTATTTTGTTAAAGACTCAGAGCTGACTGAGCAATTTTATGATCACACAATTGTTCTGTCTTCTCAATTGTAACGGGTAATATGGAAAAATATGTGATCAGATTGAATTTGATGTGGCGATATCAGTGTTTATTATGATATACAAATCTTTTAGAGAAGATAAATAATACACAGAACAGTTGTTTTTCTTCTTATCTATTATTAAAATATTATATTGGGTCTTTATCATAAAAGACTGTCCATTAAATTTGGACAAATGATGCCCAATACAACTAAGCACGAGAAACAGTCAGCTTGGCATTTGTTTATTTTTTTGTCATTTTTGGAGTGAGGCCTGTTGGATAAACAAGAGCATAGCAGCATGGTTACACAAAAAGCAACACATGAGCATGCACGCACACGCACACACACAAACACACACACAGGCGTTATCCATGTGGAAATAAACAGTGTGTTAATATATCAAGTGAAGAGCACCAAGCAAGAGCTCTTAAATGTTTCCACTTGATTTGGAGTGTTTGTCTAACTTCCTGCCTGCTATCAGAGGGTCAGGAAACGCACACAATGGAAGTGTATGACCCTCCTGGCCTACCCATTTCCCTAAATCTCCTCCAATTCTCCCTGACACACACACACACACACACACACGCACATGCACACGATTCCAGATTGGGTGACATTTTATTGTACTCTAGCTGTAGAACAGCTTGAAGGAGCACAAGTTAATGGCGACATGAAACAGTGTGTATCTGTATCTGTGTGTGTGTGTGTGTGTGTGTGTGTGTCTGCGAGTGTGGCTGTTGACCAGGCTGTGACGAGGCCTCTGTTTGCCTCTCAGCGCGCTCTCTGGCAGAGCTGCTGCTGAGCACACAGCCTGGCAACAGCAGCAGATGGTTTAAGAAAGTCCTTTTTTTTTTTTATATTCGTTCCAAGGACTACGTTCTGTGTGTCGGACTTGCGTAACGTTTTCTTACAGCCTCGCTGTCGTCGCCGATACCAAACGACTGGATAGGGTGCAGGAACGTGTCTGTTCCATCTCCCCGTTTTGTCTCTTGTTTTGTATTTATTCTCCTCCTTGATTGAGCTTTCTCATTAGCAACGGCACCGTGTGGGAGGCTTGTTGGTGCAGGGCCGCCCTCCTGAGGCAACTTGGCATTCACTTGTGTGGCTCATTTGTTTTGCTGCTAGATTTGAGCTGCTTTGTCATATAATTATCATGACGAGCGTCTTCATGGCTTCAGCTGCGATTCGAAAAAGTTCCATTATGTATTTGTGAGTTCGGTGAATAAATAATGTGCACGCTCGAGGGCTGGGCCAACAAGTTTGCAGCTTGGAAGCATAATTTACAACGTTGACGTATGCCTTCTTTTTTTCTTTTCTTTTTTTAAGCGTGTTTATTTATTCTGTGGAAACACAATATGTCTGCACAGTTGCAGATACAGTTTGGCTACACTATTATTATTAATAATTCTCCTAACATTTCACCAGTCTGCTGTCCACTTTATTTAAAAGAGATGGAAGTATAATATCCAAAATGTAGTCTATTATTTCCTTCTAGATGCACACAGAAGGAGGCAGGCACACTGAAAGAACTGCTGGGCTATTTACGCGATGGTCTAACATCACCACGATTTGCATTTATATGACTACAATAACGTCTTTTCTTTTTTTATTTAGGGTGATGGAAGATGACATTTGGTATAACCCCGGTCTGTGGTGCACTAAAGTATCAAAATGAAGTTGGAACAAAAAGGTTTTCATGCAACTGCTGGTGAATAGTAATAAATGCAGTTTTTCATTGATTGAGCTGCAGCTCTTTGCAAATTTTCAAACTTGCTTTGCTTTTTCCATCCTTCTTTTTCTCACGTAACCGTGCGTCACATTTATAATAAATCACGCATCGAGTCGTTTGTGTCCGGGTGTGTGTGTGTGTGTGTGTGTGTGTGTGTGTGTGAGAAGAATAATCATCTGCATCCATGTGACTGCAGTCGGTTCCACCATATTAACATCTAACGTGATGAATAACAGATCAAGTGCTGGCTCGAGGCGCTGAGATGCCGGCTCCATTACCATAAAGACAGCAGATTTCTGAAATACTGTCAACATTGTTTTCTCGCTTTCAAAACAGAGTTTTAATGCCTCTTCCTTTTTTTGTCTCTGACACCAGGGACTCGTTTATGTGCCAGGATTTACAAATCGTCTTTTTCGTTTATGATGATCTGTGGGGTCTGGACAAATACAGCCAATGATTCAGCTATCCACTGAGATGCAGTCTCTTGCGATGCATTATACCGACGTTATTGCAACGATATCTCAACACGCTCTCCTGTGACACTGTGAGTCGGAAGTGACTCTTGCTTTACTACAGAAACTTTCATTCTCCAAGCTGTTCCCTTCACTGGCTGACTGGCATTTTAATGAGAGCACATATTGTTGGCTGCATGTCTCTTTTGTCTAAAAGTAGGAAACATTGCGAGTGAGCCTGTGATTTCCAACTCTAATAACATGCAATCATACAAATGCACATATCGGTGAGTCACATATTGGACCAATTTATTTTGAAATGATCGAATCCTCGCAACAAATTCAATTAAGTTTATTTTGTATAGCCCAAAATACAAGATTTGCCTCGAAGGGCTTTACAATCAACGAGGACGGGTCAAGGAGTTTTACACGGGGATGGGTTGTTTGCTCTCTGACTCGAGTGCTGCCATCTGCACCTGATCTGGGGCCGACAGTCACCGATCGGATGAAAGAGTCATAAACGATAGCCTATGAACAACGGTGGAATAATTTGGCGACAGGACTCGAAGAGGGGGAGGGGGGGTGCCGAGAAGAAGACGAAGGAGAGGGACAAGACGCCGGGGCAGCACGTTTCAGAAGGTACCAGCAGGATCTTGTGCCGTGACCCTCGGCTTGGAGTTGAGAGTTGAGAACGGAGACGACGCGCTAATTCCCTCGCTTATGTCAACTATTTGGGCAGTGTTGAACTCATCGCAGCCATGCAGAATTCAACACAACAAAGACATCTGGAACATTGTCTTTGGTTTGAAATAACAATCTTTAGAATACAGCAGACTCTGCAGTTACTCTGGAGCTTGTGGGGAGGGGTGGTCCTGAGACCACAAGGTACAGAATACATTCCCCTGTTGTTGGACTAATAAGGAAGGAATAAAATAAAAATAAAAATGTTTGTGATCGAGAGTACGAAGGAAAGTTATCAGGTAGGCAACCACGGTAGCTTACAGAAGGAGTAAAAACAGATTCAGCCATATTTTGACTGACGAAGACGAAGTCTCGTATAGACACAGGCCCTAAAATCTATTTACAGTGACATTAATTTCTTCCATAAGGTCACGGGGGCTGAAGGAAATCAATAAGAACACGTGAAATAGATATCTGGAGGGAAATTAAAAGGAAGCCACGTGCCATGTAAAAATAGACGCCACGACAATTGGAGGAGGAAGAGGAGAGAAAACAATTAACAGAGTGAGCAATGAGCACATGACCACATCACACTCACAGGGACGTGAAGTAACTTGGCGTTGGGGCTGAGCAGGCGAGGAATGAATTAAATATCGAAGTGACAGAGTTGTTTTGTCGAACTGCGGGTGAGAGGGGGAAAAAAAAAAGACTTTCAACAACAAGCACCGAGCGAAAGCGCTCCGGGAGTTGTGTGTATATACCTGAGTGTTGGTTTTGTGACAGTGAATACATTACTGGCCTCGCAGATGTCACACAAACATCCCCATCCTCCTGCTCCTCCCGCGTCTTTGACACAAACAGAAAACAACGCTCCTCAGATTACACGTGCGTCACTCCACCGCTCCCTCTCTGAGGCCGAGCATGAGACGATGTGGAGGTGTGGGTCCATCTCCCTGGCACGGCTGCGATGCACGGGCGAATCAAGATGTGTGTGTGTGTGTGTGTGTAATGAGTATGTCTTCGGTTTTGTTTAACTGTCTGTGATGTTTTTGAAAGATTGAGATTTTCATTCGTATTTCTTGAACGTTTTTGTTTCCAGTAGCGTGGATTTGCTCATTTTTGCTATTCCAAAAAAAAAAAAAAAAATTGATTTGATGAAAGTTCAAAACAGTTGTTTACGTCTATCTTTAGAAACGGGTATTGTGAACAAAAGTGTAATCGGTAAATCCTCTCATAACGTTGTCCCATTCCCTTTTTAGTGCATCGTAAAGCTACTACAAGGAGCTTTGATGTTGTGTTCATACTGGCGGCCCTTGAAGACAAAAAAGTCAGTCTTTCCGAGCACCATGGTCCCTTTTTGTATTTTACTGCAGCAGTCTGCCTCGTGCGGTTCTGGTTCTGGTTCTCCCGTGCCTCCCTTCAGTGGGCCCAGCGGTACGGCTCGAGTCTCCAGCTGCACAGTGTTAATATTGACTACCAGAGCAAGAAGCAAAATGTTAGTTTATGAGTGACAGATGGAGAGAGGGCTGTGCATTTAGTGCAACGACTTAAGTTTATTATCCCACATGACAAGTCAGACAAAGCAGCAGCAGCAGCAGAGTATGTTGAAAAGGGGCAATGTAACAGTAGATATAAATACCTTTGGTCTGTTTTTATTTAGATGAAGAAATTATATAGAAAAATGGATGGATGAATGCATATGTATGAAACTCTTTTGTCTTCTCTTCTTCTCTGCAACCCTCCCTGTCTGCACAAAAACACGCCTTTCCTGATGTTCCAGGCCTTGTTGCCATGGCGGTCATTCAGATATATCCCCCTCAGCGATTTCCTGTCATGTGTTATGAATGTGTAATTCTCCACTTATCTGGCAATTGGGAAAAAACCATCTGGTTTCGAAAGGAGTTGTGACTGTACTCGGTAGCAGTACTCGGAGATGCAATATTGTATCTCATAACGCCTCATTTATCAAAGCAACATCGGACAGGTAGCAATGAACACATTTACAAAAATATGAATTATACAGAAGACCCGTTTGACCTCTTCAGTAGATCCTTTAAAACACCCACCCAGCATAACCCTTTTTTTTTTCTTTTTTTTTTACATTGTTCGGTCACCTTTAGACTTGAACAACCCTGACCTTTTGAGACCCATTATCCTCCAGAAATACCTGGTTCATCTTCTGTCTTTTCTCCATATACCTCCTGTCAGTTATGACAACAGAAACACCCACTGTGCTGTTCACCTTTTATCCAGCCTGCTGTGCAGCTCTGCCGGGCTCATTATCCGCTCTGCACTCCAGCGCTCCTCTTGCCCTCCGCTGCCAAACACTGTGGATCTGTGACCCACTTCTCCTTGTGTGTGTGTGTGTATGTGTGTGTGTGTGTGTGTGTGTGTGTGTGTGTGTGTGTGTATCAAAAGTCTATTCATCTAACCTGATTGCGGGCAGTTCTGTAGGATCAGTCTTTACTTTACTGGTTGAACCTGACTCTGATTGTCAAACGGGTGGTCCAGTAAAACCATCACAAATGTTCATTTCTAACGCTATTTTGCTCTCGGTGCCCACATGGAAGCCTTGATGAGGTTACAGCAAAGACTGGGATTTAAAACATCACAAACGCGACGCTGCGATGTAACTCTGCCGTAAGCAGAGGCTCTATTCAATTCATATTTCATCTCAGGTATGAGGCAGAAGAGCTGACACATTCACTGATGAAAGCGTTGTCAACTTAAAGCATCTCTTATGGAGAGCACTTTTATAGCACTTCTTTCCACACAAAAAATGTCTGCATGTTGTTGGGATACTGATGAAACTGTTGTGTTTCTCTCTCTCTCTCTCTCTCTCTCTCTCTCTCTCTCTCTCTCTCTCTCTCTCTCTCTCTCTCTCTCTCTCTCTCTCTCCCAGCTGACAGTACGTGCCCTCGCCATATAGACTGTGCTAAAGATCGACGCCACTTCTGCAGGCCTGGCTCCTCCCGATGTGGCCCCTGCCTCTCCCCATTTGTGGAGAACCAGGAAGGTCACTGCGTAGTGAGGAAGAGGCACCATCAGCATGGTATGAACTCTACGGTCTAAGCATTTCACACACACAAACGCACTCTTGCATGTTTGCATCGCTGCACACACAAGCTGGTTTTCATTGGATCACATTAATGGTGAACTGAACTTACAGATTGAAGGGAAGTCAGAGAATTGTCCCTGCATTTTCTTACACTTACATCGACCGACTAACTCATTCAGTGTTTTAATATGCACATAAATAACTTGTTATGGTATGGTTTGTCTCCAAGGAAAGCTCCCATTTAAATCAACTAATCGTTTAAGTTCATTTGTAAGACAAAATGTCAAGATTATTTGGTTCCAGCTTGTGAGGATTTTATACTTTTCTTTGTCTGATATCATTATAAAAGGATTTTTTTTGGACGAAACAAGGAATGAGCATCGTCTTTTCTAGACGAAGCGGTTTATCGAGGAAACATCATTTTTGTTCTTTATGACAAGTTGGATTTCGAATGGAAAACACAGAAAACATTAAGCTTGACCAGAGTAAATTGAAGATTGATTAATACTAACAAATTGCGACCTCAATTCTACAGAGACAACATGCTTACGTTTCAAATGACACTCCCAACAAGCGAACATCTAAATGTGCTGACTGATTCGCTGCCGTTCTTCCGCTGCTTTCCTTCACATCTTCACTGCACATCTATTCTCTGTCACTGCCTCTTTAATTTTCGGTCGATCTCCGCATCCTGTTGCCCACGTCTCTCTTCCACTCCACCTCATTTTCTCAGTTGCCTATTGCTTCTGTGCCTTCCTTCTCCTCCCCCGTCAATCCTAGCTTCCTTGTTTCTCCTCCTTTTCCGTATCTCATGCATCTCCTCTCATTTGCTCTGTTCTTGTACAATTCTCTGGTCTCCACCTCCTTGTCGTGGTCCTCACTCTCCCTCCATCTATATCTCTGACAACTATGGAACGGTCTGATCCTGCGTTTTTTAACCCGCCCCTACTGCGTCTGCAACACACGCACACACACACACAAACACAACAACACACACATGCATCGCCCCCGCACTGGCTTTAATCACTTAGACACTGTCTCTCTCTCTCTCTCTCTCTCTCTCTCTCTCTCTCTCTCTCTCTCTCTCTCTCTCGCCCTCTCTCTGTCTCTCTCTCCCCCTCTCTTTCGCCCTCTCTCTCTCGCCCTCTCTCTCTCGCCCTTCATCTCCATCACTGAATCTAATTTAATTCAACGAAAGAGCCAACTGGCAAAAACAATAAATCATATTTGTCTGATTTCCGTGGCATGACATCTCACTGCTGGCACGCACACTGTGGTTTCTATGGCGCTGCAGAAATAGAGAGAGATACATGTAAACATCTCGTGTCTATTTGACTGCACGGGCTTGATTGTGTGACTGACTGACTGACTGACTGACTGCATTTATGTCTGTCGGTGGGCACGTGTGTGCTCTCCGCAGGATTAATAATTTAGATGGGTCTGCGTCAGGAGAGGATAAGAATTTGGCTCAAATGATTGGCGGCGGCATCAGAGAGAGAAGAAAACACGAGGAGGAGGAGATCAGTGCGAGGATGTATTGGAGGGGAACGTCACATCGTGCAGAAGTAGAGACGAGGCTTTCTGTCATGACGATGAAACCTGATCAGTTATTCAGACTTGAGGTTGTAACTCATGTGTGACGCTTTTGTTTGCGTGGTGTCGTGAATCCAGCACATCATAAGCCTCAGCTAAGCTCCCCAGTGGTTACATAAACCCCGGAGAGACGACAGCACACGGTGATCCGCATGGGAGACCAACTCTGACTCTTTTTTTTTTTCACACTGGCGTGGACACATGTACAGATGAAACGGATGAAATCATATTTGATTTATTTGGTTTGTCAGAATGCATCAAAAGCAGACTCCGCCGTCCAGCTGCTGCTGGTTGTTTGTCAGCCTCGCACGACGCAAATAATGATTTAACGGCTGATTATCTCAAATGTTTCGTACACTTGCGCAAGCATGAAAAATACACATTCTCAAAACTGTTGATTCTGACGCACTGTTTTCCTGCACCGCCAGTAGTAATAGTAGCACTTGTCCAAACTCACGCACATATACGCTCGTGAATAAACCTTTGTTTTGTCAGCAAGCACTGCTTGCGTCATGAAATATACCCATTTGTTCTTCTAATTCAATTCATAAAACACATCTTGCCATCGCCATCAAGCTGACTCACTGGCCTCGCAGCCAGGTGGAATTGTTTCGGCCTTTCTACTGTTGTACAGAATAACCGCAGAAATATCACAACATGTTTTGATATAATTAGATGCCGTGGACCAGAAAGGAATACATAATTTAATTTTAGTACTAGAGGGCAGGAACTCTCAGTACGTCATCCTTGTTTCACAGCACCAAGGATTCTACCTCGTCACTCTCCTCCTGCTGTTCCTCTTATCCTCTCTATGAGCCCATCCCAGTCCTGACAGTCACACCACATCTTTTACTGAAATGTAAACTGATGCTCCTCCTTTTTTTTCCCCAACGTCCCCTCCTCTAAACCACACTTATGTCTCACAGTCAAAATGACTTCATCGGTGCTTCTCTGTGTCGTACATTCTCATACGTCTGTGGCCTCGAGCTTGTTGGTGACTTTGACTGCTTGTAAATTGCAGGAATTCAGAGTTCTTTTCATCACTGGAAACCCTTCTGGAAGGAGTCTAAAATGTCAACATTATGTAAATTAACACCAAAGAGGATGAACGAGCATATTGGATGTACGAGGTTGAGGCCGGCAGCACTTTCTATTGAAAGTAGAACCTGCTTGTATTTGACATGGAGGCGTGTGCTGCCATTGGTAAACATACAGTATGCCTGGAAGCCGTGTGCTTTGTTCAGCCACCGCACAAAGTATATTCATGTCGCACGGCTTTTTAGTGACTATTTTTGTACATGCATTTTTGACTTAATATAATAACGTAGCGACAAACGGTGAAAAAAAATGGCAAACTTAGTTTGAACTAAGTAACGTGATGTTAGACGGCTAAACAGACGGCGAGCTGAACTACAGTTTTAGTTCATTTGCAATTAAATACACAATGTTACACTTTTTGAGCGGTTGAGTGAATTGCGAGTGATGTTGTAGCAGTTGCGTTTCCTACTTCTCCATACCTCTCGTCTATTCATCTTGCAGTCAACGTGCACTAGATTGATGCATTTAAAATGTGCAAAATGTTCTTACGAGGGAGCCACAGGATCAGAATATCTTGTAGGAAACTCTTGTGTTTAGTTTGAGTAGAAAGCGGCCACCAGTTTCACAACTGCAGTTTCAGTTCAACCTTCACCATCTTTCAGCAAGCGAAGTAACCGCAGTAACAGTGTAGACCGGCTCATGTGGTGGAGGAAGTGGATGCTGCTTCCTCTATCGTTATTTTTGTCATAAAGTGATTTTTTTTAATTTTTTTTTTTAAGAGAAAAAGTACCTTTTCGTATGTTTAATTTCAGTACATAAAATATGTATATGAAATGCTGTATACTTATCTTCTCTTTAAAATGTTTTTTTTTTTTTAAATTACTTTGAAAAACAAAAATGAATACTTAGGAAAAAAAATAGTTTTCAGATACTAAAAACATTTTCTTTAAAAAAAATAAACAAATACATTTTATATTTCCAACATTGTCCTGTGATTTTGAAAGTATTGTAGAAAAAAAGAGGCCGGCAGGTTTACGAGCAGATACCGGCCATGACAACTGAAGTTCTGACCCAAATAAATAGGTCCATTTTTTCATGACTTTGAATTCATTTTATACCGATCGAGGAAAGACAGGTGGGGTTGTTTACTGAAGGTGAGGACATTGGAACAGATTTCCTGTTTTTACTTGAAACTCTGCATCTCACCTGTGACTCGTTTGTATTGCAGGTGGAGGCAGTGCCACCGCACTAACTTATCAACTTTAGTTTTTATGGGCAAAAGGACATTTTAACTGTGCACCACTCCCTCATTCGAAACTGACTCACAGAGCAGATACGAGTTTCTGTTTGAACTGGGACCTCGTCGACCTGTTTTCTTTTAATCGCCTATCAAGCCTATTCTCTAAACCCTGTGGAAGAAGCATGAATTAGAAAGATCGAAAAGAGGCCGGCCCCGTTTTATATTTTGTTATTCATGGAGTCGGTCAAGATTCGGGTTTCACAGACTTTGAGAATGATGCCAGTCAGACCTGAAGTCTCTGGATGTTTCTCTACCTTCGAAGTATGCCACACATCTCCTTTCCCACTAGAGGGCAGCAGGACACACTGAGTATAAATCAACAACCTTCGGGAAGGACTGATGACATGCTCATTGTGAGGGAGAGGCAAACTGTAAACTGGCCCTTCTACTTCGAGGAACTCACCTCTGGTAAAACACAAGATTTAAAATGGTGCTTTTGTTATGTCCATTTTAAAATGAACTGGTCGACAAAATCAAATGAGTTCAGATTACAGTCAAATCTCCACAGTAACGTCGACCGAAAAGTGGTAAGATGTGTGAAATCTGACTGTCTGATTTGAGATTTTCTTTGCGAGGACAAGGAGGCGGGGGGGCGAGAGATGTGCTTGTGGTTTGAGGGGAGGAAGAAAGGTGAATGTTTTTCAAGAGGGAAAATAGAACAGTACAGATGTGTGTGTGTGTGTGTGTGTGTGTGTGTGTGTGTGTGTGTGTGTGTGTGTGTGTGTGTGTGTGTGTGTGTGTGTGTGATCCTCAATCCCTGTTGAGTTGTTTATTGTTTGTTTGTTGTACCCAACTGCCCCCTGGGTGCCTCTCAAGAGGTTATGAGTCATTATCAAGCCAGTGACAAAACTCTCTTACACAAGGAGAGGTGTGCGTGCTTAGTCAGCGTGTGACAAACCACACGCATACAGAACGTCACCGTCTTTCTTTTGTGAATGATCACCTGCGACCTCGAAAGGGTCCTGAGTATTTACATATCAATACACACTGCTGGCCCATTTTTAACCATTTCCGTGCTGATTTTTAAAAAAAATCCACACTTAAGAAACGCGCGGCAAACAGCTCATCATTTTTCTTTTCTTCTAAATCCTGTATTACAACATGCTCCTGGTGAGCACGCGGGCACAGTTGGAGCTCTCAACCACCTGCAAAGTACAGATGGTGCATCCCGCCTCCACAGACACCTGCCATGGAGTGCACTAAATGGCCATTAGAGGAGGGGGGGGGCAAGAAAATAACAAAGCAGGCAGTGAAAGTGCTGGCATGTCATATCGTACACATTAGCTCAGCCAGATGGCTGGCCTTCTGGAGCGAAAGCGACAATGTAATCATTAATGTAATGTAGGTGGTGTCAAAATGTGCCTTAACACGTTTTGTTTCAATAGATTTATCCGCACTGATCGTTTACTTATCTGCGCTGGCTTCTGCAGCAATCACAACTTGTTTTGGCAAATGACGCTGAACGGGTCATCAACTTCAGCAAGCAACTCAAACGACGTCAGCTTTTTGCCATTTCTTCTGTTTTGTTTTCTTCTTTCCACTTGACTTGCTGCATTCTCCAGCTTTGCGTGCAAACACCTGTAATTTGATATTTGATATATTGCGGGGTAACTTTTATGAAGGGAAATAGCACTTTGATCACCGCAATTAGCAGTGAGCTATGGGATCTATTGTGAATGTAGCAACTGAGACCAAGTGAAGCCAACGTTGGGCTGATTGCTCCTGCCCCCTGCGGTGCTTCCTCCCCCGGCCACACACACACACAGACACACACTCACACACTCTCTCTCGCTCGCTCTCTCGCTCTCTCTCGCTCTCTCGCTCGCTCTCTCGCTCGCTCTCTCTCTCTCTCTCTCTCTCTCTCTCTCTCTCTCGGCCCTGGTCACCCTGGACACCTCAGCAGTACTGCAGGAATGTGGCTTACTGTCTGGCCTTAAGGGCTGTTAACAACGCTTTAGTATTGTCTCCTTTTTTTTTATCAGTCCACAAACAAACAACACACATGGGCACACTCCCTCTTCATCACTTCAGAGGCAAGACCCTGCAGAACACGTTGATATGAGGCGAAACCGCATGCACACTCTCGCTCTCCCCTTCTTACTACACACACAATAGTTATCGTGAAAGTGGCCACGCTGAAAACTAAATAAAATAATTCCGACAGAAAAGACGAACCTCAAGCTTATAGAAAATGAGTTGGTACAACAAGAAAATTAGTGCTGATTAGTTCATTAGTGCAACTATTTTAATTTAATTTAATTTTCAAAGTTAGGATATGGTTTTCAAGCCAAAGGGCTTTTCCTTGGTGCAGTTTCCCAGTTTAGATTCATAATGTTGGAAGTGATTTTCCACTGATTTTAGAGATCAAGTGATTAATCGAGGAAGAACAAAATCAATAAGATAGTGAAACAAATATATTAAGTACAACCGCTAAATAAAATCTCTCTTCTTTTTGAAGATTTGGATGTTATGAATTGAACATTATGGCTAAATATTTGTTAATATGGGAACTTTGGTCATTGGTGTTTCACCCCGTGATGCATATGGAGTGACTGTCAGAAGTCAGAAGTTAGTAACTGAGTTCTATGTTGTGTGAATAAATAAAGGTACTTTTCTGTATTAAGTCATATATAAGTGGTACAACATTACATGCAATCTGTATTTCCTCTTGCCTTTCTTATTTCATTTGAACTTAAACTTATTTTTGAGCTAATTGAGGTAGAAGTTGATGGGTGAAACTTTAAATCTTGTCTGTAGGTAAACCGGTATTCTACCCCGACCTGGATGAAGAGATTGATTACCTTCACGCTGTCATTGAAAAACAGGAAGTGACAGAGATCAAACCACAGAGGCAAACCAAACATCCTGGTAAGAGCCTTGAGCGCAATTTAAAAAGAAAAAAAAACAGTTTTGATCTTGGATGTGTGGGGTTTACTTCAAGTTCTTCTCGTTTACAGAGTATTTTAAGTGATTCTGCGATTCATATTATCCCCATATGCCCTTTTATATATTATTGTGGTTTTCCCTCATGACTCTATTTGTGTCTTCTTGACTCTCTCCAGTGGCAGATGATAATAAAAGCAGGACGGATGCCTCCAGACTCCAACAGGCAAGCCAGGATCGTGCCTCCTCTGAGCCCCTCAACGCCACCACTCCAGCCGCTGCAGTGTCTGCCATCCCCATCACACCGACCCCGCCGCCCAGGACCGTCGGAGTTCGGGGCCGAGTTGGTCCTATAGCTGTGCCAGCATCCAAAAGGGACAACATCATTGTCAGTGAGTATGATCTTATGTCCTCAACACAGACCAGAAAGCTCCACTGCAACCCAGGAAGTGAACGCCGGGTGTTATAGAATGAAGTGCTGCCGGTACGAGATAATGATACAAGCACATGGTGGATAACAACTTCAATTTAACAAATTAGACATTGTTAAGATTTGGGTAATTTTGTCAGTCTCGTCTCTTGTTAAGCAGAAACACACACACACAAACACACATACTTGATGATGTTATATGACAGAAAACTCATTGTCTTTCCTCCTTTAGTGCTTGCTGTCAGGATTTTTGCCAGCACGATTGTATCACTTCTGTTCCTCATTTGTCCCAACTGAACATTTGATTCTATTCGTCCCAGTGTGTTTTATTGGTTGCGTATCATTTTACCCAAGATGATCATAATAACCTATAATGAGAAGATATAATTGTATTTATCACCCATAAAAAAAAAGCTCTCTCAGCAGGGAAGTAATCAGCCTCCCGCTCAATCACTCATGGTTTTACTCCCTAACATGACGCGTTCCTCTTTTGTTTTCTTCTTTCTTTTTCTTTCTTTTGTGTCAACCTGCAGTTATGATCTCGCTGTGTGTGGTGGTGGGCACTGTGGCAGTGATCCTGGCAACCGTCTGTTACGTCAAGTAAGTCTCAACACCTGAATTCATAATTAACGTAAGAAAACACTTTGATATTTTTATTGTCGAGTAATTAAATACACTAGAAAGACCAATAGACACATAAATTACACCCATGGAGATCTTTTAAAAAAAATTATATTTAGAGAAAACTAATTTAATTTGGCTTTATGATATTGCAATTGAAGTATGTATGACATTGTTCAATGCAAGCAGGAAAACAACATCAACTACACTTTAACACATATTTTCTGGAGGGGTCAGCCTTCGCCTCGGGCTGTTTAAGATTAATTAACTATGGGTGTGTTTTCTGGCAAGTTTAGCTAAAACTCATAAAGAACAACAAGCTTTTGTTGGTTGGTTTAGTAACACTTCACAGAAAGAGTAAAGAACTCAGAGATTTTTTTTTAAAAACTACATTTGTTTTGTTTAATTATTTTTCATTTTGTGACCAGTGATACTTTGTTGAATGGACTCCTCAGTTAATTTCACGATGTGTTGGTTGTTTCAACTCATCATGAACATTAACATCTATTGATCACCCTTGAAAGCCGACTTCCACTTGCAGTTTGTGTACCATCAGATCTGTGAGCTTCAGTTCAAGTTTTTTTTCTAAATGCCGAACACAGGAAACTCAGATTCATAATATCCCCCACAGGTTGCAGAAAGACGCGCGCCTGGCTCAGAAGGTGGACTACCCTGCGTTCAAAGGGTCCGGTGCCACCACAAACGTTCCCTCTGTAAGCCCACAGCTTTTTCTTCACCTAACTGCTATTGTTAGAGCTCGCTTTGTTTCGATTTCTCACTTCTTCTGCGAGAACAACAAGATACGATTGTGCACCGAAGATATGTTTTCCAACGTGTCATCCACACTTCCTTCTTCTGTTGTATCCTCAGATGGGAGATAAGACTCTGGCCCAAAGCGCTCAAATGTATCACTACCAACATCAAAAACAGCAGATGCTCTCTATGGGAAAGTACGTTTTCTGTTCTTTTTGGGCCACGCTCTCTGTGCCACTCCACCCCTCACCCTCCCCCTTTTCTCTTTTTCTTGTCTCTCATTTCTTAATGCAGAGTTCAACCACTTCCTCTGACCGTGTCACCTGTTTGCCTTAACGCCACTGTGTTTTTTCCTTCAGTAACAAACCTGAACAGAAAGTTCTCGACTCCGAGGTCACATCGGATGAGGAGGAAGTGGGCGGAGACTTCACTGTATACGAGTGCCCCGGACTTGCACCGGTGGGAACACACACACACACACACACACACACTCTCACACACACACGGTCACTTATCAGTTGTGATGATTTTATATGACTGAAAACTCATTTTCTTCCGTCCTTTTCAGACTGGAGAGATGGAAGTGAAGAATCCGCTGTTTGATGACTCCACTTTACATTATCAGGGGAATCACAAGTAAATCTTGGACACTTCACACAAACACACATTTACACACAGGTATACACACCTCTTCTGTGGAAGAAACCACTGGATCTCACATTGCATGCATATAGAAATGGAAGATCCTGGCAGAGGTGATTAAAAAAAAAAAGATTGTTTTCTTGTTGCCCCTTTACTATATCTGACCCCAGTAAAGCTTTTACTACAAATGTCTGTTGGATTCTTTGTTAATTTATTTCTGCAACTGATTGTGTCATTCCTGTCTTTTAACATAATGTTATCAGAGTTCTCCCAGATATGTCCCTGTAGGTGATTTGTCTCTAAATTAAGATTGTTCCTCCACCGTTTTTACTTTCCCTAATTTCTGCAGCTATTTCCAAAGAATGTGATACATTAGCAGACGTGTAAAACAGACACACACACGCACACACACACACACACACACACACACACACACACACACACACACACACATATACACATTCATACATACATACATGCATACATACATAAGCTGCGAAACAGGTGCCCTCTCCTTGTTTTGTCATGCATAGCTAGTGTCTGAACCACATTCCTGACAGATCAGATCTCTGTGATACCTCTGTATAAACTCCCGAACACATCACAAGGTGGTTACCGGTGGTGTTGCCGATTTTATTCCTTGTCATATAAGCTGCACATAAAGATTTTAAGATTATAAAATATAAATATATATATGAAAATGAAGTACTTGATGATGTCTGTTTGCATGGTTTGACTTACTGTGTTTGAATAATGGCAATGCTTTGCTGGACTACTCTGCCTCCTGTATGTATGCATCTTGTTGCTGGAGGAGGAACGTTCAGTAAAAGTGATTTATGAGCACTTGAATGAAATGTTGGTGATTGACTATACTGATGGATGTGTAGGTGGTAAATATCACTATCTTGTATTGTCCCTCTTTCCTCTCTGTCTTCTTGTCGGGCCCAAGTTAACTTCTTGCTGCAAAATGTACATACAAAGAGTGAATGTGTTCACTTTTTATAGATATTTGTACATGCAGAACAAGGATTGGAATTAAAGTTTTTACCACACGTGGAAATTACTTATATTTTTGTGCTTATACACTCATTGGAAATGTTTTATTTCATATATATATATATATATATATATATATATATATATATATATATATATATATATATATATATATATATATATATATATATACCTCAGTTTTAAGCCTGAATTTCATACTTATTTTCGTTTTCTAGGGAAAGATTCAATAAAGGCCTAAATGTAATGCAAAGGATGTTGGCAACTTTGATCACATGCTCTGGCGTCGAGTGAAATACACAGAATTTATGTGTGAACTTATTATTTTAGGACATAACCTAATTCTGTGCTGCCAAACAAAACGTAATTTTAGATTCTAGTTGGGATCCCAAACTTTCCAAAAATACCGAAAATTTTAGACTGAATTTTAGGTATAAAAGGCAAATTTTTTAAATATTCCACTTGATGAAGTAGTGCTGCCTTAAAAACATGAAGTCAAACCAGTGTCAGCAGTGTGACCGTGACAAGAGACATGGCCAACACTTTAATGGGTTGAGACTGAGCCGAAACCGGACTATTTAAGATGAAATGGGACCATGCAAACTGTAGGCACTCTTTTGAATTGATCCGAAAGATTCACTTCCCCAAAAAAAATCACACACAAAACAAGCCCCTACACCTTAGTGAGCAATTATGTAAAAAAATTTTTTTTAAAGAAGACAAACTAAGGGATGTCTGATGCATTTAAATACATTTAGCCTTTCTGAGTCAGCAAGTCAAGCATTTCCTTATCAGATGAGCTCTGCCATCACACATACACATTTCACCTCACAGTGTGACACATTTAATGCTGCCTCTCTTCCACACACCCTGTGTGTGTTTGTGTGTGTGTGTGTGTCTCTCGCTCTCTCTCTCTCTCGCTCTCTCTCTCTCTCTTCTCTCTTCTCTCTCTCTCTCTCTCTCTCTCTCTCTCTCTCTCTCTCTCTCTCTCTCTCTCTCTCTCTCTGTTGGGGGTAGGGGCAGAGGGAAATCATGCATATACCTCCATGTGGGTTTTGTGTATGTCGGTGTGTGTTGGGGAGGGGATGGGTCAGTCTGCTGTCCCCATTGAGCTGCATGCCGAGGGCCATTAAAAGCCCTTTGTGCCGATGGACAGTGGAAGGAAGGCAGCCATTGGCCCTCCGATAAAAACCTGGGTGGGTGGAGGGTCTGTAAAGGTGGCTATCAAAGGCAGGGCCGCAGAAAATCAAAAAGCCATCAGACTTGTTTGAGAGAGACGTTTGAGCTGCTCAACAGGATGGGCAGTATTTGCATTTCAGGGTTATTTCTTTGTTAAATCACTAACTTTTCAAAAGTAGAAACTATCCATATTTATTTTCAGTAAAATGCATCACAATAAAGCACTAAAATGACATTTTAAATGTCGAGATGGCAGTGTCATCATTCAGGCAAATATTTAGACCTTCCCGTCATTTTTAGCAACCTTAAAAAAGACATCAGTATTTAGAGCATTTTGAATAAACACAACCACAGACCCCAAATGAAACTCACACAACACCGCTTGAGATGAGAAGTGCAGCTACATGTCTTGACATGAAAAAAAAAACTACATCCTAAAATAGACGGTGGTATTTGTTAATAAAAAAAAAAACATTTCCCCAAAAAGCCATAGCCAGCTCAGACATGGTCTCACATGTTTCTTATTACTAGACCACACATACCCTCTGAGTCTTTTATCACACACACACACACACACACACACACACACACACACACACACACACATAAATGCACAAACTTTACTTTAAATGCACACAGCCCACCGTGAAGGCGTGAAGGAAGATAAATAAAGACCATCATCAAATCATTATAAATAGCATTAGGCAGTCTGATTGTTTGGGGGTTGGTTTGGTTACATTGCTCTAGAAGTAGTGTCTCCAGTGGTGTGATTAGTTGAGGTGTGCAACACATTCACACTGTGGCTACATCAACAGGCTTTCTTTTATCTGGAACTTTCTCCCATTCTCTGTTTGACTGGACTTGCCCTGCGAGCAGATCTCTGAGGTGTCTTGAAGAGGCCACTTAAAAAGAACTAAAGACAAGATCTGAGACAACTGGGTGGGGGTGCTGGGGTGAGGGGAGAGGAGAGGGGGGGTACCCAGATACTCCCCTCACACATCTCCTCCTCACTGTACTGAGCTATTCAACACTAAGCCCCCCTCCCTCCCTCCTTTGGACACCCTGAGAGCTCTGTGCTCTGCTGTCCCTTTCTCTCTGAAGCCCAGCCTGAAGTCTGCTATCTCTCTTGCTGTCTGTCTTTTGCATGACAATTATTCCCCCAAGTCCATGGCCCAGAACAATGCTGGTATAGTTGGGGTTTGATGTTTTTTAAGCTATTCCCTCTCAGGTTCCCTGTAACTTTGTATCTGGGAAGGCACAGCCCTCTGACCGCTTAGTTATAGTGTGAGTCCATTCGTCAAACTCAGAAGAAATGTTGTCTCTGTTAAGTAACTGCTGTTTGTAAGCTGTGGCCATGAGCGATAAATACGGTGTGATCAAACAATATATTTCTGTGATACTTCGAGACTAAGACTTACTAGACTTTAGTGTTATTCCAGTCCACACTTATGTGAAAAAAATACCATCATTGTATAATTAAATGAGTTACCATGAGTATCATTTTATTTTAAAATGCTAATGCAATCAAACAAGTAACAGCTACACAAGCTTCAAAATAGATGAATCTGATACACATTCATATTAAAATGGAAGATACATTCAAACTCAGCTGGATTATCGCATTTGACCACAGCACCTTGGTCCTCCGACCAGTTTTAGACCTTTAGGCCATATCAAACTGAAGCCAAAGTATGTTTCCTCAATGAACCTCGGACCTGCAGACCAGGGTGAAACTCCAGCCTGGTGTTTGTTTCAGAGCACGGGAGGGGGTGAGACAGGAGGAGGTGGGTGTGGGGCGGAATCTTGTTGAATCAAAGGGTTGAGACTTATTGTTCCAATCTGAAAAGGAGCTAATGGTCGACCATCGCAACTCGGGATCTGAAATCCACGGGGTGCCCCGGGGCCAGGTCGTACAATGGCACCCCCTCTCCCTTCCCGCAGTGTGTCTTCCTGCCGCAATCTGCAGCCAACGACTCGCGCTGGGGGAGCGCATCTGTACCAGTGCTCCGGCCATCCAGGCTTTTGAACGACCATCGATCAAGGGTGAATGGGAGACGTTTACCTGAATGCTGTTGGGTGGTTTTATGATTTAGTTCTTAGTTTTCTTCCATTCATAGTTTGGCAAGAAATGCGGAATCAGAAGCAGCCCCTGTTTCTCAGTGTTTTGAAACTTCTTCTGGCAACCTCAAATATAAAACTACTGCATACAAAGTATGTATCTTGACAAAGCAGTATTGAGACATAACTCTTTAACTTTTTTTTTTTTTTTTAAAGTGCAGCAAGGCGCAGTGTGGCTTATCATAAATTCTCCCTGGTTATCTCTTCACAAATAATCCTTTGAGTTGATTTCCAGTATACATGTTATTTAGTATCATCTCTGATTGTTTCTAAGTAAATGCAGCTCAATTCATTAAGTTAATTTGTCTTTATTACAGATGCCAATCTATTTCAGTTGAAATGTTAGTCATTAGATTAACGACGGTCTAAATGCCAGGGATTTTAATATCAAAGCCATGTCCTTAAAGAAGAATAACTTTAACAAACCGAGCATTATAATTAATGTATGAGGTGAGCACATTATAGTGTTACAATATGTATTTACAGGAGCATTGACTTGTGCTTATTTTGAAATGGAAATATACTTCTTTTTTTTAAGTTGACTCAAACCTGTTGAATTATGAATATGTTTCTGTCTAATGGTGACGAAAAATTTCAAAATCACTTTTAGAAAAGCTAAACACATAAATGGTCTGCAGCAAAATGGCTTAAAGTGTGTATGTGAAAACACGCCCACTACCTTGAAGAGAATCAAGGTCATCAGCAAATTCACCATCAGCTGTGCTCAATTGTCTTCGCCAGCCAATGGGTGAAGAGTTTCGGCGATCGCCAATACCCGCAGCTGTGATTAGCACAACTTGTGGGAGCTGAGGCCGGAGAGGAGCATTTGAGCTTGAAGGTGAGGTGATTGGTATTAAAGTAAGAACTTCATGGACTAGGCCGTAGGCGCATTGGTGGTTTTTCACCATAACGACAACCGCTCAAATCTACATTTTTGCATAATATCCCACAATCCTCAAAACGCGTTATTTTTTGTGGCGAGGTGCTGGGTTATTTTTTTCTGAGACTTTCTTCTACCATCCCTCTGGGGACAAGTGAAACAGATGACCAGTTTTTAGAATTACTTGTTTGTTTTTTTTAAAACTTTTGACCAGTTCTCGCGCAGTTAGAAAGATGTCTGAAAGATCGCAGAGTCCGGAGTGCCAAATCCGGCCGTATGACTTCAGTCGCACCAACCCTTGCGCCCATGTTTTGGGTCATGAGGGTTCGGGCAGCTCTGCGTCATTCCAGCTTCCCCACGGCGTCCTACCAGACCCGGGCCTCTTCTACAACAAGGCCGCATATGGTGGCCTCCCACCAGCACCCGCGCAGACCTTCTTCCCTTTCCCACCCGTCACCAGTGACTACAGGGGATCCGATCTTCAGGTTGGGGAGTTTGGGCAACCCAAGCACTGGTATCCATTCGCTGCGCACGAGTACACCGGCCAGGTACCCGCCGTAGTAGCAGCCACCCAGCCTCTAAACCCGAGTCCCCCCATCGCCGAGATGCGGGAGCAAGTCAAACTGACCGAAATAAAGACTGAGAAGGACACCAGCAACGACTACTCAACGGAGATTAAGGTTCAGCAGTACCCAACGGCGCCAGCGTCCGCCGCCATGTCCCACGGAGTCTTCTACTCTCCGGCCTGGAACCCGTCCTTCTGGCCCGGCATCTCCCATATTACACCACCCGGTAGCAGTAACCAAAACCCATCAACATCATCCGCGTCTTCGCCGTCTATGTCCCCCTCTCCCCCAAGCAACGGCCTTCCAGGGAACGCGTTTTTCAGCGTGAACACCAACCAGACTGCCGCCGGGCCCCAGGCGCAGAACCCGGCCTCCTCCACGCGGAGCAGCGGGTCCTCCAGCGGCGGGTGCAGCGACTCGGAGGAGGTAAGAGCAGCCATTGATTCAGTGCTCCAATTGTGATTACCAATGCAACTTTACTCTCAAATGTCTCATTTCTGCCACTCCAGGCTATACATGTGCCCTCGTTTTCCATCTTGATGTTTGTTTGTTTGTTTGTTTGTTTTTTTCTTCATTTTTTTTCTGTTCAGGAGACTCTTTCCACAGAAGAACTGGAGCAGTTCGCAAAGGAGCTGAAGCACAAGCGCATTACCTTGGGTTTCACTCAAGCTGATGTCGGCCTGGCCCTGGGTAACCTTTATGGTGAGTTTGGATACCAAATGGAGATACTGGTTTATATCTCACTATTTATATATTTTTAAACGAAAGGGTAAGAGTTGTTGAACCCAGGTGATTTTTTTAAGTAACAAAGGGTCAGCATCAGACACGGTAAAGCTGATAAATTGTGATGTCGTAACTGAGTCCGCCGTCTTTATGGTCTGTCTGGGAGATGCTCTTTAAACATTGAATGGAGGTCCAGGTGGACACCTTCTGGATTTTTAGTTTGGGATGTAAATTGGTTCTTCATCAGGACCAAAAGCCCTAATGTAAAAGGAGCAACTGATCTGGTATATAATAAGAAAACATCATTACTGAGGCGTATAGTAATCTCGCAACTTTGCTTGGCCTTTGAAGTCAATTACCCTTAATTTATTGTGCTCTAATATTTTGATGTGTGTACTTGCTCATAGGTAAGATGTTTAGCCAGACGACCATTTGCCGCTTTGAGGCTCTACAGCTAAGCTTTAAGAACATGTGCAAGCTGAAGCCCCTTCTCCAGAGATGGCTGAATGAGGCAGAGACCTCGGACAATCCCCAGGATGTAAGTCTGCTTCTCTGGCATCTGCCGGCTAGTTTACAAGACAACAGATGATCACCAAGCTGCATGGGTCTTTTCAGGCTTAGTTAACTTTAACCCCCCCCCCCTCTCCCCTACTCCCTTCCCTACTCCCTTCCCTACTCTTGTGAAGTGTAATATGCCACCTAGTGGCCACAAGAAACATGATTTGACCCATGACCTCAATTTGTTGGCTGCACCAATGTATACAATACACATCTTTATAAATAAGGCTGTACTCGACACTGCATGACTAAAATGTTTCTTATTTGTCAGATGTACAAGATTGAGAGAGTATTTGTCGACACCAGAAAGAGGAAGAGGAGGACCAGTCTGGAGGGAGCTGTGCGCTCTGCTCTGGAGTCTTACTTTATCAAGTGTCCCAAGCCCAACACCCAAGAAATCACACACATCTCTGATGACCTGGGTCTGGAGAGAGATGTAAGCACAATGTCTAAAAGGGATCCCCTTTGCTTTTTTAATTAATTTTTTTAAAGAAGCATGCGTCGAATTGGTCACTATTTTAAAAGGCAAATGTTGTTCCTGACAGGTTGTTCGTGTCTGGTTCTGCAACCGAAGACAGAAAGGAAAGCGCCTGGCCTTGCCTCTAGACGAGGAGTGCGACGGCCAATACTACGAGCAGAGTTCTTCCCCGCTGAACATGGTCACCTCCTCCATTCCCAGTCAGGGCTACCCTGCTTCCAGCTACCACGGCGCCCCTCCTCCTACACTCTACATGCCCCCGCTTCATCGACCTGACCTCCTGAAACAAGCCCTGCACCCCGGACTAGTCGGTCACCTGACTGGATAAGCTCAGGTAGGCCAGAACCACAGATTGCCTTCCCACGCCTCTCTGTCTCCATCTCAACTAAACCCGAAGACGAGCCAAGCGTCTAAGATCGACTAATCTTCTTGCTCTTCTGCCGACTATAGCAGGGAGATTGATGAAAGTGGTTACTTGTTCCTGTTTTGCTGGTGAAATTCATCAAACTGCCATCCATCAACTGCTTTAACCTGAGAGAAGTCTAAACTGAATATGCCTTTTTTTTGTTTTTCTTTAGATAATGCATAGTAAGTTATTTAACTGGCTTTATTTATCATTTCAGATTTAGAACAATGTTAACAGCTGTTAACTTGCTACAATACGTGGTCCAGTTGTTGGGTAAGAATGTGATTATCAATGGGAGCATGGTTAGAGGGGCGGGGAATGCCTTTGTCCCAATCCTGGGCAGGTTTTCTGTGGTGAAGGTGAGGAAAGATCTTGGATGTCAATGGATCACAATGTCAGTTGATTTTAAACCAAAACCGCCATCGACAGGTCGTCAATGTTTGTGCAATACTTTCTTTGTTTCATCTGAATAGAGCAGCTGCTGTATTTGTGTGATCTGCCTAATTTGAAGTGAAATTCTCATTTCACCCACACATGTTTGCACAAAGTTGCTTTTGTATTGTTGAATATTATCTTTTCTTTTTTTTTCTTTTTTTTTATCTGTAAAAGAAAATGCCCCGCTTGTATACGGAACACAGATGTTGGCCTTACGGTTGTTTATCAGTCTTTAAACAATATCTTTAGCGTTCTTTTAGGGGGCGGGTGGTGGTGGTGGTGAGATTCTAAGTAATAATTTCAGGAAAGGTGATTGATAACTTGTTATTGACATGTTTTAGCTGCTAATCTGCCATTTGCACACAATCAATATTTTTCTCAATGTCTCAGGTGAATTAGGAAATTAGGTCAAATCTGAGCTGGATCATTTATGCTGTCGAACTGTTTTTCAATATTACTCGTTTTTGTTTTTATTCTAAAGGATTTTTATGTTTGAAATGTTGAATAACACCCAATACTTGAGAAACGTTTTGTGTGCTTAGTGAAGTATTTCTCTCTGGTCTTGTATTAAGATAAGTTTTACTCGGGTGACTGTCATGTTTAGACATTAAATGTCATTTATTCACACTTTTCCTATACCTCAACTGACTTAAGATGCCTCTGCATTTATTAACAAGAACAAACACTGTTATCAAAATATTGAAACGACCCTTTTATAATTATTTCAGTAGTCTTACAATCTTACTGTATAATTTTAGATGTGTGGAATCATAACTGCTGGATTTTCTCAGCAGATTGCAAATGGATGAAATTTAAAATGGCTAAATCGAGATGGTTTCTATCAAAATATAACCTTAAATGTTTATCTGTATCTAATGATTAAGTAAAACTGTCCATGTCTTGAGACGCATGACCAAAGAAAGTATTGCTTTTTTTACTCCAGTAAAGTTAATGCTTATGTCCAACCCGTTGATTGTGAGAAGTTGTAACTTGCAGTTTAATAATGTGCCTAATGCTTAGAGTCCAACAACTTAATAACCATCGAATGAACTGAATAGTGAGGCTGGTGTCACTATTCTACAAACCCTCAGTAACTGAAAATACCCTCTTATGCTTGTTTTTTTTGAGGAAGTTGAGCTTTGAAACAAAGTAGTGTGGCGTTTCCTGCAATGCAACGAACAAATTATTAGTGTAAACCATTGTTTTTACTTGGAAGGGACATGAAATGACATTACATCATCAAATCAAACATGTATTACATACAGTGCAAATGTAACATGACAAAAACATTAAAAAGAAAATATTAAATCCTTCAACATGGTGCCTGCCTTTTTTTGAATAGTTTATTCTGAAACTGTAAAAAAAAAAATGCTGACATTGAAAGGACATGCTGACAATGCAAAGACTGTGCGGTAATGTTTATACCAGCGTGCTGTGTTGAGGTAACTTTGAAGGCATAGCCATTCTCGGATGAGTGTCTGTCTTCCTATCAAACTCTCTGGCAAGGAAGTAAATCAGACACTTTCCCAAACTGTTAGACTATTTTAACCCTACTGAGGTCGGTAGTTAAAGCATTTTAGCTGTCTGAATATATGTGTGTATATATATGTTTGTGTGTGTGTGTGTTTGCAGAGTGTCATTGTTTGAGGTTTCCTATTTCTCAAGGTATGTGGTAAGTGAGCTCAAGTGTTATTAGCATTGACCCAGGCCTCTAGGTTGGAGTAAACTTTCTCCTGGGCTAAATTGTTGTACTGTGTGCAGATCTTACAAAGTCTCTCCCTCCAGTCGTTGTACAACTTCACTTTCCACTGATGTTTCCAGGTAAAGTATTCATTGTAGCGTTTCTTGTCCCCTGCAAGCTCTTGTAGAAACTTCCCTAAGTCTTTAGCGGATGCAAACTCATCAACATGGATAAAAGAATTAGGTGGAGCCACCGCTTTGTAGTCGTCTAATGGCGGTCCCAGGACGACGGGCACCGCCCCACCTTGGAAAGCATTCCTCCACAGTTTCTCTGTGACATAATCTTTGGTGACTGAGTTCTCAACAGCCAAATAAAAGTAGCAGTGAGATATAGTAGGTAAGAGGGCTTGAGAGGAGAGGGGACTCTTTGTCCAGCGACCGTAAACCTTTACAGGAACTGTAGCGTTGAGCTCTTTGTACACTTTGCTTCTCATGTGATGGCTCCTGTAGTTGCTGACCACCCAACAGACAAGGAAGCTCTTATTCAGTGGGACTTCAACCAGATTCCCTTCATCCTCCTTTGGTAGCAGCTCGCCATAGGGTATTGTGATATCAGCATCTCTCCTGTAGGTGATGGTCATGTTGAAGATATTTGCGTACGGCCACAAGTTTCCATTGTAAACGGGAGCTTCCAGGGACATCCAGGCCCACCTCTGTCCGAGTGGCCGTAAGAGGTGAAGGGGCAGCTTCTGGTGTCCCACTACCAGCTCTCTGTTGTGAAACACCACCACGTCAGCTGAGGGGAACAAGGAGCGCTGGTCCACCAGTCGACAGCGAGGGATACGATAGAGGTCCCAGCACACGTCACCCTTCAGGCTGAACGCCCTGCTGAAGGGCCAGTACCACAGCAGGATGGTGACGTTTCTATTGCTGCTCCCGTTACGGAAGGTGGAGGGATTTATGGCTTTCAGTGCCTGGAATCCTCTCGGCCATCCATTGAAAAGGCACAGTGGTAAAACACAGAGAAAGGAGAGGAGGAGGCGCTTCTTCCTTGAGCCGAGTACAGTCCTAATGTTAACACGAGCCTGTCGCAAAAAAAATTAAGAAACGGGATCATGAAGGAGCGATGAGAATTTGTGTCTTTATCTTTTGTTAAAGCAGATGTTAAATCCCCAGATCAGGGATTTTTGCAGGTTTAAGTCTGTTTATTACAAATCATTTAACATCACATTTGATGATTTTGCAACATTTTCTGCCGTGTTTTAGAAATTTGGATGTACTTATCTTACTGTTACATGCATTCATCAGTTTCCATTTATTTTCATATGACAAAAAATAGTAATTGCAGTGTGTTATTGCAGCGCAGACTTTTCAAATCAATGTTTGGATGCCCTGGTGGTGTGGGGGGGTATAAAGCACTGATGAACAATACAGTTCCCAGTTTGAGTCCAGCTGGGGATGTCATGTTATTCCCCATCTCTTCCCTTATTTCCTGTCATCTCTATACTGTCAACCAGAAGTATAAATTGCCCCCAAGATTTACTTTTGCACCACTATATATGAAAACCATAACTAATTCAGAATTTAGCACATATGTTATAGTATTGTAGAGTACTTTACGAGTTGAAACATTTTTTTGAACACGTTCCTTAATCTATCTGAATCCTAAGAATGACCAGTAGTTTTGTCACTGACCCCCTAATTAGGCTCTCCTGGGCCTCCTTAGTAAATATGATGTGCAAATTGTACCAAAGCTCTTTAAAATGATCTTTTTATGTACTGTAATAAACATATTTCACTATTCCTAACCTCTAACAGTTCAGAATTAGTCCCATTGGATGACCGAAAAGTAACCACAGCATCAGGAAAACATTGAATTACATCAGGTTTTTATTCAAACTCTACTAAAAGTTACTAATGGAGGCCCAGAGACAGTAACACAGCGCTTGCATGACCTGACACCGACATGTCAACAGGACAATTAGGCTACTTAGGAGATTATCGGGGTGTGGCAATCATGACTGTGTGAAGCAAATACAGTGCACCAAATTATTTTTGTCAGTTACTATAGGGTGAAAACACATTTTTGTACAGGTCTTGTCCTAGTCTGTGTCAATATCAGAGTTCTAATTGAACAACATAAACGCTGATCGTAAAGAGAACTCACCATCAGATACTTCAACTCAGCAGTCCGATACACTGAAATCAGAGACCATGACGGTTTTCTGCTCAACCGTGACGCAGGAGAAACATGAGCTTCCATTTTTCTATGTAGAAAAATAGGAAAAAAGCATTAGGAGAAAGTTATTAATGCTGTAGCCGAAACTGGAACACATCCATTCATTTGCATCATCTCGTCAGTTAGCACTTCTGTACAAACATTTATTGCTGTTTCCGTGAAAATAGTTTCTGTAATGTCTAAGGGAAGATTGCAATCAAAGAAATTGTTGGGCCAGAATGATGAAATAGTTGAGTCAACAGAACACATCTCTCTTTTTCTAGTTGTTAGCTTTACTGCTGTACTGTGTGAAACACACTGTTTGAAATCTTTGAAAACCTAAGAAATAAGGGTTGTACGAAAGATCACAGTTTAAAAAAATGGAGTCTCACATTGTGTAAAACAAGTAAAAAGGACATCCGATTGAACAGGATGCAGATAAGGAAACTCAAAGGCAAAAAACACAAACACTTTAAAACAACACCAAAGACCAAATACTGTTTACAATTATATACAAATGTATTTTCCAACCTGTGGAAACCACAAAAAATCCTCTATGTTTTTAGTCCCACAGCTGTGTTGTTAATTAAATGGGATTAATCAAGCATTTGAGAATGTAAATGTTTATGTTTGCCTCTGGTACCATAAAACATCCTGCTCAGTTAAAGCTTGCTTTATTCCCTTACTTTGAAGACGTAAAATTAAACTTACAAGAACAAGAGAGTGTCTATTTTTCATATAATAAGAATAGGATGGGTTATTCTTACAATCATTAATCATTTTTTAAGTAAGTATTTATAGTTGAGCCTTCAAGGCAATCTGTGAACAGGATGTGGTGCAACATGAATGATGGCAGTGGCACTCTTCGACTCACTGGCAGTTGCTCAGTGTGAGAAGCTGCAACGGGCACAGCAATTTACTTTCAACCCAGAACACATGTATTCACCTACAGTCGACTATACCGCCAGCTTTGGCATTGTACTTCTTGCAGTAGACAACACATACGAATATGTGAAAACCACAGATTTTAGAGGTCCGACCACATGGACCAGAGTGATTTATGTCCAAGAGAACACCAAACTTCCTCCACTAACCTGATCACCAGATGAGCAGCCAGTCCTCAGTCATCACTGATACTATTTTTGGTCGCTGCTGGTAGAGACATCAAAAACACAGTTCCTTTCAAAGAAGCTGAGGTGTGGCTTGTGAGAGATGGTTCAATATGATTTGAGGTCAGCATCCTGCTTCAAGCCAGTCAATATAATGCTGTTCTGCCCCCTTGTCTCTTTGGCAACTCTCTAAAAGAGCAGAACGTTTCTGTCATGTACACTCACAGGAAAAGAGGAAGCGTGACCAGAATGAAGGTGGGGGTTAGTCAAGGGTGAGCACTCACCAGTGAGTAAATACATGTTGTGGAGAATAAAATGTAATAGTGGGCGGTATTTATTGGCCACAAAAATCAAAGTTTTTTACAGTTAGAAATATGTGCATTCATGGGCAATGCATTATGTAATTGCTGCAAAGGCACTGGATGGCACAATGCTCCATGCTTGTTGTTGTTTTTGACTGTGCACATGTTTGTGTTATGTTTCATACTCCTTTGGTTATTTGCTGTTGTTGATTTGTTAAGATTTGGGGCAAAAGGTGGATCCAGGAGCAGAACACAACAAGGAGGCAGATGAAGTTCAACTGATTTATTTCAAAGCACTACAAGTGGGGCAAAGATGAGGGCGTTGGGGCAAAGACGAAAGAGGAAAATCAGCCAGGCTGAGTGTGGTGAGCAGGGCTGAGGTTGCACAGTTAGCAGGCAGCGAGAAGTTGGCTGGCAGGAAGGAAGGTGAATAATACTGAGGCATGAGGAAAATAAGGTGCAGTAAGAAATCTAAGAGTGCCGCTGTAGCTTATGGAACAATGTAACAAGGACTTGGAGGAAAGCCAGGGATGATGTGCTGTAGGGCTGATGTGGTTTGGAGCAGGTGAAACAACTTGGCAGAAATCAGGAAGCAGGGAGGGTGAGTTATAGAAACCACACCCACAGACACACACAAAAAGAGACAGAGGAGCCTGTTTGGCCGACGGTGGGTGATGTAAGGAGCTAAAACATCAGCCACTGTCATCATGGGCTAAAAAAACCCCCTCCAAAGTCAATTTAACGATCGAGCAAGTGGTGAGCTGATGCAAGTTGTTGGACTGCATTTGTGCATGGAAAGCAGAAATATTTTTTGCTTGTGGATACTGTTCATGTGATCGCACCAAGTATGTATGTTCCTGGGTTTTGAGACTTCGGGGATATCCCAAGTATCTTTATTTCCTTGCATGAACCGGAAGTTATTCTGCGTCACCATATTGACGGGCCGTCCCAAAACTCTCATTTCTGTTCGGAGGGTCAAGGAGAGCTCTCGGGGGAGCCATGAGCGTTGATGCACGAGAACAGTCGACGTGCCCCCCTCATTGTTCATCAGTTATTTGAGTGGGCGGCCTGAACTGATTATTCTTAATCAAGGGTCTCAAAGTGGCGGCCCACGGGCCATTTGTGGCCCTCTTCCCAAACGGCCCTCTACATAATACCAAAATGATCATATTTCCGAGCCGCAATGTTTGCAGATGATGTGGTCCTGTTTGCCCCCTCGGATCGTGACCTCCAGCACTCCTTGGGGGCGTTTTGCAGCCGAGTTTGAAGTGGCAGGGATGACTGTTAGCACCTCCAAATCTGAGGCTGTGGCGCTCTGCCAGAAACTGGTGGATTTCTCCCTCTAGGTGGGGACAAAGTGCCAAACCCCAAGCGAAGGAGTTCAGGAGACGCTGGAGGGATTATATATCCGTTATAACGCCTCGGGATCCACCCAGAATGAGCTGCAAAGTTTTGCGGGTGAGATGGAAGCTCTTGCGTCACAAAACTTGTGATGTTCCTTTTTCGTGTTAACATGGACAATTGAGGTCAAGGGAGAATGCCTTTCAATGAGATCTCTAACATGGCAGTTCTAAATAGCAAATTACTTTAATTGACCTTGTACAATACAACTCTGACTTATGGATTCCACTGCACAGAGTCATAATGACTGCCATTACGCCCTTATGATTTCCTCTTTGGTGCTTCCATGCTTATGTAATGACATATATGACATGGCATAGAGCCACCAGTCTGTGTCATTCCGTTATAGCAGCTTTATCTCACTCCTCTCAGCTTGCTACATTGTTCCCCTTGTCAACTTGCTAGAGGGGTTTCTGTCTCCTCTCTCCGATCATTGAACTTTTGTGAATACCTGCCTGACATGAGAGTATTTTCTGCCGGTCATGAATGCCGATCGACAACTGAAAGTAGGCTGCGGGATGAATGCAAAACAAACACATCAAACTAAGAGGAAGACAGGGAACAAGCAAGAGACACCAAACTACAAAAACACAATTGATAACTCTTAGAGAGAAAGATATGCAAAGGTAGGTATCTTATTTTATGAAAGTGCATCTTTTCTTGTGAAACTGTAGCTTTCAAAACACATTTTCTCAATTCTCAATATCTTTCTGACAAAATAAGAAAATGCACAATGTCTATAAAAGGATTTTTAATCAGTTTGTGAAAGGTGTATTCCTGCTTCAACATGACAATTCCAGGTCCAGGCCCTTTAAGAAGGAACCTGATCTAACACCTCTGAGGATGAAGAAGTGCCACCTGCGAGACAGGCTTCACTGGCCGACTTTATTGATGAGCCCGACCTTATTGATGCCATGAGGTTGAATGTAAGCGAATCTCTGAAGTCAGGTTCCAAAAATAGTGGGGGCTTTTGTTGCAGCTTTTTAATACTTTTAGAATGTTCAGTCAAATATGTTTGTAATGTTCACACATATACCATAGGGACAGGGATTTTATGAAGAGGTAAATACAATTAGTTGTGTTATACAATCATTGTAAATCAACATTTTAACTATACATTATTCTAGCTGCACATAGCCCTGAATCAATTAAATTCTATAGATTTACTTTAATTTGTCTTTTGGGAAAAACTCTATGGCAGCCTCAATGATATGCTAATAATGCGCTGACATATTAGAGTAAAAGAAAGAAAGTAAACAGAGATAAAAACCAATGTCGACTGACTGACACAGTCACAGTCACAGATTGAGAGTGGAAGATTGCTTTCAGAGAACACACTGGAAGGCTGACAGGAGAGATCCAGATCTACTGGTCCGACTGGAAAGGCGAGGGGAGGTGTGGCCTGCCTCCCATAGCATGACAGGTGTGGTGATAGACAAACAAAAAACAGAAACAGACGCAAAGAAGAGAGAGAAGAGAGGAAGAGGTGAAATACTTGAATAAAATTGGTAAAGATGTTCTTGGTTCAGTGCTGACTGTGAGTATAGGCTTCAGTATCTTTCTACCCAGTTGTATTCATTTCATTGAGTAGGGGAAAGAGTGAAATTAGGAGATTGCAAAATGGTCATAATTACAAAGATTCTTTTAATGACGGACTTGTTTTTCACATTGACAGGGACTGAAGATACAATATACAAGACAAAACAGAGAGAAATAAAGATGGCAGAGGATCTCCCCAAGATTGAACTCTTTGTTAAGGTAAGACTTACTTTAAAAAAAAATCCTGTTTAAACTCTACAGATGTGTATAAAACAGTATAGATATATTACATCTATTAGTTGTTTTATTTAATTTGAATAGCCAACATCCAGCAAGTTGCAGTTATTAGAACTAAGATATAACTCAATTTGTAGTTTTAACCCACTACTTCTGGAGTTAGTATTTGTACATCTTAATAAAGCGGACAAAAACAGATGAAAAAAAAGAGGTTGAAGCGTCTGCTTCAATGTTGTTTTTCATTAATTGCGTAAATGCTTAATATCTCTATGGCCATCTCTTGTTATTCCTGGAAAGTGTCCAAGTGGATTCTTATGGTGAACAGTAGAAACTAAAAAGAGGCCTGTCCAGTTTGTAAACCATCCTCAACTCACCAGTTGAAATTCCTCAGCAGTTGGTTTTGAGCTGTCGGAGCGGAGCAGGCTCGACAAGCATACCTGTGCAGGTATTCATGATGTGGTCAGGTAGATTACAACCCTGATGCTGGAACCAACCTATTGGTGTCCTATATAAAAAAACAAGATCAATTGCAAGCAATGAGAAGTGCATGTTTTTATAATGTGATGTGTATTTGTCTGTCAGGCCAGCAGTGATGGTGCGAGTGTGGGGAACTGCCCTTTCTCTCAGAGACTCTTCATGATTCTTTGGTTGAAAGGGGCCTCCTTCACTCTCACCACTGTGGACATGAAGAGGTGAGAACAGATCTTTTTTGCTTTTTTCCCAAAGTAAAATATATTGGTCTTGTTTTTGAGACAAGTATTTACAACTCACAATATAATGTGATGAAATACAACAAGAAACAGCAACTCCCTTTGTAATATAGTCGGAACAAAAATTAATATTGGGATATGTCTGCAAGTTTGCATTGTAATATATTTGTAGGTGCTTATCTTATTGTACGCAACCACTATATGTCAAGGTAATGGCACACAAACAGCTGATGTGGCACATACAACTCACAAGACAGAGACAAAAATGATGTTTGAGTAGTAAGTAATTTACTGCACTTCAATATTTCATTGATCCGTCCAGTGGGCATGGTTTGCAGATGGACTGCATCCGGTGTCACACATGGTTAAAAAGGGTACACTATCTACAATAAGGGTACAATGATAACACAACAGACAAACATATATACAATATTTATCAAACATAAAAAACACACAAAAATGCCCAAAGAGATCAAACTCGAGACCTACTGACTGTCCATCATCAATTCACTTTTAAGCTAGGGTTAATAATCTTAATCGAAAACATTATTTCATGTTTGTTGATATTATCTGAACATCCCAACACCAATCAATAAATGAAATGCCCTCACACAAAAAAAGAGAGTAAGAAATTTGATATCTGAGGCTGTGGCAGATTCACAATAAACCTGTTGAATGGCTGACTTGCATGTCTACTTCCCAGCCAATCTGTGAGCACTTTGTGCATGCACTCAATGCCTATCAATCTTCCCAAATGTATAATTATGAACGTAAACATATGCCTAGTAAGTACTCACAGATTGCAGCTTGACATTTCAAGCTAGTGCTGCTAGTTACTTTAACTGGAAAAGAGTTGGCAACACTTTTAGTTTGATTTTTTTTAAAAATCCAGCGTACTCCTTCTAGTTTCTTTCAACCGTGTTACTACTAACTAATAATAATAAAAATAAAAATAGGAATTTAACATATAATAGTACAAATAGTATCGAGAGTAAGATTTAAACAATAAGATCTAATTGGGAAATGTATCTTGAGGAAATTTGATGAAACTGTAAAGAAAATGAACCCGTAAAAGTGAGCTCAATATCCCTTTTTTACTCCTTTGTTAGTTTTATCATTTGACCATCATCTGTGAGCTTAACCTTTTCGTTGTTTGCTGTCCTGTTGCAGGGCTCCTGATGTGCTGAAGGCTGTGGCTCCAGGCGTTCCGCCTCCGTTCCTTCTCTACAACGATGAGCTCAAAACTGGCATTAACAAAATTGAGGAGTTCCTGGAGGAAAAATTAGCCCCACCACAGTGAGTAGATTATAGAATGTTTTCTATCATGTATTTATCAATTATTGCACTTACACACCTTCATTCAACCAATGGCAGGTATAAAAAGTTGTGCTGCCGCTACAAAGAGGCCACCACTGTTGGAGATGACATCTTCCGAAATTTCTCAGGATATATAAAAAATGCTAAACCTGAAGAAAATGACCGTAAGGGCGTTAGATGGATGACTCAAAAATAAATGTACAATCATTTCCGTTGAAGACATAACCACATGCTGGAGACCTGAAGGATGAGAAAAGCCTTTTACACTTTTTCAGGGCTCGAGAAAAAATTTCTGGCAACTCTGGTGAAGCTGAACATGTTCCTGGAGACTCCTCTCCCCCATGAGCTGGACCAGAACCCGAATGCCACTGAGTATTCGCGCCCCTACCTGGATGGTGACACCCTCTCCTTGGCAGACTGCAACTTGCTTCCCAAACTTCATATTATCAAGGTGACTTTTATTAGTATAAAAACTACCTTTTAATCATTTGGACAGAGATCTACATGTTATTGTCTTATGGAAGAAGATAAATTAGTTCCAAGTCATAAGAAGCTGTTCTAGGACATTCTGCTGATGTTTTTTTTGAGAATAATACAATCCTAAAACCCGTCTTCCCACAGGTGGTGTGCAAGAAGTACCGCAACTTTGTCATCCCTAAAGAGCTGAAAGGTCTGACACATTACCTGGATAAAGCCTACGAACAAGAGGAGTTTATTCAAACATGCCCACGCAACTCAGTGATCCACGATGCCTACGAGTCTGTGGCCAATTACCTGAACAAATAACAAATCAAGAGGGAGAGATACAGCTGTGTAAGGGAGAACAAAGAAGAATGGAGAGAGAGTAACGTGGAGAACAGAAATAAATGACGAATTTAACATTTATGTTGTATTTGTGTTAAAATCAGAATTTGGATAATGCAAATGGTTTGTTATGGCATGTACAACAATTGACTTAAAAAAGTATCATCAAGTAACAAAAGAAATTGGGTATTAATTTGCCAACTGTTACTTTAAATTTGCTTACAGTTTAAATATGTACATGTGTACTGTTGCATACCCAGTAAGAGTACATAAGCACTGTAATCCCAGAGAATGTTTATGTTATGTCTTGTTTTGCATGCATATACTGTGTCTAAGCAAATACATTATGTTGATTGCAATTTATTAATGACATGTTGACATTAAATCAGATGCAACTTTAGATTAAATAGCCTGTTTAGAAAAGTATTAATGTAAAAACAGCCTTGGCTGTAGATAAGGCATATTCCAAAAATATTCTTTGCTATCAAAGTGTCTTTTAAACGTAGGGTTTTAAGCTAACAAGGAAAAATGTTTCTCTTGATGAAAATTAGTTAACAATCCTAATCATTTTTCACACTCCGTTCCATTTATTTGTTTTACGACTTCATCTCAGTAGGAACGCAGCGGTGTTTAACTTTGACACTAATGTAATCTAACTGAAAGAGGACAGGGTGAAGAGATGTATATTCTGACATGGTATAGACTGTGTAAAATGTATGTGTTGCTTGTATAAATATGTAGTGGGTTTGCAATGTGAAGAAAATGTACATGTAAATGTCAGGAAATATATATGGAACACAGTATGTTGCCTGGAAACCAATAATAATATCATATATATATATATATATATATATATATATATATATATATATATATATATATATATATATATATATACTAATACATTAAAAGCTTTTAATCTTAAATTTAGTCTATATTATACATTCATTAGATTATCACTGAAGCATCAATCAACATAGAGCAGCATTTAAATATTGGAACTGTTCAAGGGGGTGTTAATTTGAACTACTTTATATGGTCTTGCATCAATTTCTTATGCACATAGGTCTTTTTAAGCTTTTAATATACACAGTAAATACTAGCTACAGCCGCTAAATAATTGTAGTGGAGTAAAAAATACTATAATTTGTCTTGTAAATGTAGTAGAACACAAATATTATGTAGCATAAAGTGGGAATACTTAAGTAAAGTACAACACTTTAACATTGTACTTAAGAACAGTAGTTGAGTTAATGTATTTTACTATTTATAATATCATTCAAGATTTGAAATAAAGACGCTGTCAAAACGCCTTTTCGTCTATGTGTTTGTACAAGAGAGTCATGAAACACTTTTTATATATATATATATATATATATATATATATATATATATATATATATATATATATATATATATATATATATATATATGTATATATATATATGGCAGTGTTTTTTCCGATGTTGCAGCACATCAATACTTATTACTTCACTAGTGGACAGGTTTTGACAATTTCTCCTTGAGGTCTTAATAAAGTACTTTTTTATTTCATTCATTTAATATCAATATATGTAAAATAAATGTGAAAACTGTACCTCAATAAAAAAGTGCAAATCCCACAGGAATCCCGAGTATGTGTTAAAGCTATACCGCTATTGGTTGAGAGAGACAAAGTGAATTAAAACACTACATCATCTCATAATTATGACATAGTTAAGTCATAATTATGAGATAGTTAAGCAATAGTATCTCACAATTATGACTTACAGGATCTTAATTTTTTTTTTTACTAAAGTGGTGTAAACGGGCTTCCATAGAACGGGCTTCCATATCGATCAGTAGCCAACTCAAAAAATAAACAGTCGACAGGAAAGGACTCATCGCATCACTCGTGGACAGACAAACGTGGGCGGAGCTAAGCAAGTGACATGCAGCATACAGAAAACTTTGAGCTACCTGCTAACTTTGCTCCATCGTCTGTGAGGCGATGCCACTACTAGCTTAACGCAGCACAACAGAAACGCTCGAAAAGTAAGTCTAGTCTTTTCTGTTCGCTGATAATTTGATAATGCTGAGATGTGACGTTGACTTCGGTTGTTTATCACTGGCAAGACGGGTTATCTAAGTCAGCCAGCTGCTAGCTAGTGTTGTTTTAGCTAACGTCAAGCTACAGCTACAAATACAACCATAGACTGCACACACAATAAACAACGACAGCCGCTAATTACATCGTCCCAAGCTCATCGGACTAGTTAGCTGTTAGCTCATCGTGTAGCTTCTTGATCATGTCACGAAGTCATGTTTAAATGAGGACACGAAACCAACGGATGAAGCGGCTGGTGGAGCATACTGTTGGTTCGCAAATCCATCTTCCTCTTTACATAGTTTCCCTTCTCCCCTTTGAAATGATGAGCTTTCAATGAAAGGTATCATCCTCACATACACAGTTATTGTATGCTGCGGTCATACCCACATTTCACCGTATACAGGGCTAATGTAAATTAGCCATCTTCTGTTATTTTTAATTATTATGATCAATGCTTCTCGCCTGTTTCATGAACTTACTTGCTTGTGTTGTGTTTTCTCTGCTATGCTCATTATGCACCAAACATCAGGGCAAATCCGTGTGAGTGAACTCCTGCTTAGCTTTAAACCTGTATTCAATTCTGACTCCAGGATGACCTGCTCAGGAGAGGATGATGGAGAACTCTGCAGATTGACAAGGGCGAGTTTAGTAAGCAACGATCATATTTGTATATTTTCATTTGAGCCACAGTTTTGGGGGATTTAAGAAATTGTGCTAATCTTATTTATGTTCTAGCTGCTGATGAACAGCAAAAATGAAATCAGCACACGCCTGCAACAGTTTGTGGAAGAAAGGATGCAGAACACCATGGTATGAACAGTTCATTAACAGCAGGCACAGCACGGTCCCCTCTGCATGCAGTGATGCCAGACTGGGATACTTTTTGTATTTAATATGGCAGTTAATAATAGTTTTGGGTAGGTTTGTAAATTTGTAATTGTTTTTTTTTGTCATGTTTCCACCGATTTTAAATATTCCAATTGTATTGGTCCCATCACTCCTCTGATTTGCATAAATTAGAGGATATTCTTTTCTTCCTATTCACATTATTATTATTTCATAACGCAGAGATAAAAGACATTTAAAACATTAGATCTCTTATTATAAGTGATTAATACTAATCAAAGTTTTGCTCAAATCTGGCAACACTGTCTGCATAAAGCGTGGGTGCACGTATCATGACATTAAAAGACAGGACTTGTGCTCTGTCCTAAGACCAAACAACATGGTGTTTGTTTTCACTATGCAACATAAACACATTTTCTGTAACATCGGTTACAGTTCATTCTAATCAATATACAATAAATCCATACTATACTGCTTAGTATCAACAAACCATGAGAGTGGCAGGTTATTATCACTGTTGTTTCAGCTCTATCCACAACTTTTCCAGCAGTTAGCAGCTCCTCATGTTTGTTTGTGGGATTATCATTGTGGGACAATATTTTATTTGTCAACCGTAGACTCAATTACTCTGTTTTAGTCTACATACTGCTTATGGCAGTACTGGATACTTTATGTAGTCTATTTTCCAGTGTGAATTCACTGCATACTCAAAACAAAAATTAGTATGTGGTATTTAACTGGGGCACAGTTTTGGACTTTGACAGATAATGTTACTAAACCAGCAGATAAATAACATCTTATTCTGTGGGAAACTACATTACTAAACCTTCTCATGTGTCTGTACTGTTGTTACAATGCTCTTGTCTGTCTTCTAGCTCACAGGTGTGCTGATTGGAGCTGCAGTCGCCATCTCACTGATTGGGATTGTGGTGCTTTTCCTTTACAGGAGATACAAGCTTGCTCGTGAGTCACCCAACAACAAAAAGTCACTTTTGTCTGGCTCTTTAGAAAATCCAATGTTGTCTTTCTAGTTCTTTTCAGAATGTGGTCTCATTAACAAGGCTTTATCTGCTTTTTGTTCTTTCGTTCTGTGTCAAGGTGAAAAACCGCCCGGTGTACCCCAGTATCGCTTCAGAAAACGAGATAAAGTGCTCTTCTATGGAAGAAAGATGATGCGAAAGGTTTTCTCTATGTCCATTTGTCTCGCAATATAATAATAATAATATAAATGCCAAGGCTCCAGTAGCTTATTGTAATACACTAAAAGAATAAGACCGAAAATTACTTTTGCATTTAGCTTAGTTATGAAAGCAGGTCCTCAGTAGTGGCTTCCTATATTTAATCAAGAACTTTCTTATTTTTTTTGTTCCATCTGTCTCTATTTATTAGGTCTACACTTGTGTCACATAAATATGAATACATTTTTCTGTCTGCAGTAAACAAACTGCAAACATGAAAATCTTGCTTGTGTTTATCTTTCTAAGGTCCAGACGATGTCAGAGATTTCTCCTTCCAACTCTGCCTTAGTGACGAAGCAACCGCAGCGCATACGCAAACGAACCAAAGTTCTCAGTATAGCTCGCAAGTACGCTTCATTTATTTATTTAATTTTTTGTGTGCGCAAGTAAAAAACCTTGGAACAGTTCTTCAGATTTGTTTTTTGTCTTGTTTAGTCAATTGATTAAGGGGATTTCAGAGTTCCTACATGTCCGGGAAATCCTGAAGAATAGTTGAGTAGTTTTTCACCCAAGGGAAAAAAATAAATAAATCCTGGTAACTCTTGTGTTTTCCTGGAAAATCATTTCAATATTTTCCTGTAACTGGGAATGAACTCCGAGGCTATCTATCAGAGCTTCCCAAAACGGATAACATTTCCAGCTGATAGGGCTAAGCATTTTTTGTGACATTTTTTGTGAGTCACATCACATGGTAGCATGTGCAGGTTAGATGACATTACATTGTTGTCTTCCCAACTTCTTTCAAACTGTTGTGATGTTAGATTTGTCCGCATGTTTGGTTCAGTTGCTAAAGTTGAGAATGTTTTACTTGCAAAGGTTTAAGGCTTGTGATTCAACTCTAGCTAGGAGCAATGGTTTCAAATGTGTGTTGGGCATTGCTGAGAGACTTGGATAGTAATGAATTATCAGCTGGGGTCCAAACAATAAATGGGGGTACAACTGTATGCGGGTCAACCACCGGCTAAATACTGGTTGTAATTCCAAGCGCAATGCTGCATTGTTTACATAATATGGACCACAACATGAGGAACATATTCATGTATTTGCGCAACCTGGATTTCATACCTGCTTGATCATTGTTGGAAATGGGCTAGTCTTTGAAATGAATCTCTAAATGGGACTGGTAACCCTGAATTTGTTAAATATTTTGTTCTTGTACCCGTCATCAGAATCCTTAGGATCCGCAAAGATCCTCCCACCCTGCAGCCGAAGGAACCTCCACCCTCCCTGCTGGAGGCTGACCTCACAGAGTTTGATGTGCAGAGCTCAAACATGCCCTCCGAGGTCCTATATATGCTAAAGAATGTCAGGTTGAAAAATATACAACTTTATCTACAAATTTGACTTTTTCCATTCTCCTATTAGTTTTCATAATGTTTGTGTGTTCTACTACTTGTTGTAGAGTCTTGGGCCATTTTGAGAAGCCCCTGTTCCTAGAGCTGTGTCGACACATGGTGTTTATCGAACTGCAGGAGGGTGAAAGTCTTTTCAGGCCGGGAGACGATGACGATAGCATTTTCGTGGTCCAGGATGGACGACTCGAGCTCTGCATCCACGAGAACGTATGTGGATATCATTACATTTACGTTACATTTTCAGCAGTTTGCTTTATAGAAAAACATTTCTCTCTTATTTAAACACTCTCAAAGACACTGCACGGTGGAGACAATGCATGGTGGAGACTGATTGACATGGATGTACAGTACAGTCCCTTAGCTTAATGAGGGCGCACAACACAATGCACGTTCATACTGCACGCTGTAAAAAAAAAATCGGCGAAAGGTGAACCGCGTTATAGCGAGGGACAACTGTACCGCAAAATAAAATATAATTACACATGGATGTTTAATGCATTTTTAATATACAAAAATATAGAAATACATCATGCTAAAATGAGGACAGGTCATCCACCATCGTGCCTCTTATCAAAAAAGATGTGACATTTTGTTTCAATCAAGTGTGAATCAAAGGCACAGCACATTTAACACTCTGTTAAAACTGTTAGAAGGGCCTCCTCAACCTCACAATATCCATGAAAACATAGGACCACCAGGGGGCAGTAAAGCAACATTTATCTCGATGCAGTCTGCTGTTTATGGCTCAACAAGCAGAATAAAAAGTATTGCTCTCCACGCCTTCTGTTTTTGTATTTAAATGTGTTTTTCTGCTGCAAATTGCTTCTGCCAATATGTACAAGTCAGGAGGAGCATCCCATCTACATTTAATCTCACCACTGTGGGTAGTGTATTATTTCTCCAATTTCACTGGAATCCTGCTGATTTGTATGAAAAGGTGCAATATGTGTGGCTTCACATTACAGTTTAAATAAAGACTATATTGTTGGTTTTATTGCTTGTATTTTGATTTTCCTGTTTTTTTTAGGATGGTACTGAACCAGTGGTGAAGGACGTGCTCCCAGGAGACAGCGTCCACAGCCTGCTCAGTATTCTAGACATCATCACTGTAAGCTCCTTTTTTTCCCTGCATCTGCACATCAGACTTACTTCTCTCTTTCTGTCCTCTTTTGCTTTCGGCTCTGTTTGTCTCAGTTGTGTCTCATTTGTTCCTCCATTCAGATAACACTTTTTAGGGTTTGTGTGATCGTTGTATTTGATTAGTCAACTTCTTCAATAATTTTATTGGTAAATCTGGAATGAAAGGAATCTTGAATGGAGACTTAAAAAGTGCATTATTCCATGCACAGTTCTATCGACACTGCAATCAAATATGTATGTGAGGCTTTAGTGTCTGCCTCTTTGTCATGAATTCTTTCTTCCTGTTTTGTGCTTCCTTTTCCAGGGTTACCCAGCTCCATATAAGACTGTATGTGCACGGGCTGCAACTCATGCAACCATCTTACGTTTACCAGCATCAGCCTTTGAGTCTGTGTTTAAGAAATATCCAGAGACGCTTGTTCGAGTCATTCAGGTAACAGATTGTTTAACAATAAAAAAACACACACACACACACACACGCACACACGCACACGCAGTGTGTACTATTTGTTTTTCTTTGAGACGTGTTCCTGTTTCCTGTAACACAACAATATAAAATAAAACACAATCACATTTTAATGTAATTACAATCTAATGTATTATATTTTCTGCTCTGTTTACCGCTGTGTTTGATTTTGTGTGTGTTACAGATAATCATGGTGCGCCTCCAAAGAGTCACCTTCTTGGCGTTGCATAACTATCTGGGCCTAACAACCGAGCTCTTCAATCCGGTAGGAGGGAAATTAATTGGTTCACACATGATTGTGTGTGTGTGTACACACAGTCACACAGAGAGGCTCCCTTTGAATACCTAAACTAATGTATATGAATGTGGACATAAACAAGCACTGAAATGCACATACACACTCTGTCACACATGCAAGTTAATTTCACAGAACATTAAGCATAGTATCAAAACTTGGTCCTTCATAAATCGCAGTAAAAATGATTACAACCCCTTCACAGTAAACAGGGAGGCAAGTAAACCTGGCTCGCCTCAGACTTTATGATGATGAACCCAAATACTACTTCAAATATTTTTGGCAGGAAATATGTGGAGGGGCTTTCCTGGTGTTTTTTAAATGTTTTTTGTTTTTATGTAGAATCTCGTCCTCACCATGTCTTACTGTAGTCCTGACTAACTGAAATGTGGACGGTTATTCTTGTTTGTTGCTTAATTGACAGGAGACTCGGGCGGTGCCCTTGTCCAACATAAACAGCGTGATGGGAGATGCAGCATCTGGGAAGCCGACTCGTCGTTTGTACTTCCAGGACGAGTTGCTCTCTGGGGCCACGGATAGCTCCACAGAGACAGGTCAAACTAATAAATCTAAACATACACTGATTGGAAAAAAGTGCTTTGTGTTGTGTTGAGACTGACCCTGTGCTGGCACTGTACAATACGCAGATAGTGTAAAGGACAGTCCTTCAAGCAGCCACAGGAAGCTGCGAGCCACCTCGATGTCCACCGACTGCACAGGTGGGTCACTGATTTGGATCTAAGCGGTCACCAAATGGCATATGTCTGTACTCATTTCCTGCAATCACTGATCTGAAAGGAAGGACACGCACACACACACACACACACACACACACAAATACCAACATACCTGAAATCGTAATTGTCCTCCTTTGTCCTGAGTTGCAGGTAATGACCTGAACATGGCTTGTGAACGGGCTCGAGTCACTATAGATGAGGCTCCACCCAGTCCTGTCACTCCCAAAGTAAGACTCTCCTGTCACCTCACCTCTTCACATTGAATCACAGTTTGGCTGTGTAGATTTAAAACCACATCCCAGCATCCACTGCATCTTATGCTGCTGTTTCGTTCATCCTCATAAATCTCTCTCTTATATCTGTCTTTGTAGTCCAGTCTGAAGAAGAGCGTGACAATGCAGCACACACCCTCCGAAGTGTTCCACTACACGGACAGTGGGGGGCACTCTGATGCCTTCCACCTCAGTAAGAGTTGCACAATCCTTCAGGCTGCTAAGAAGGACCTGCTGGGAATCATCCAGCTGCAGGTGACCGGTTGATCACAGAAAATGAACAAAAATGTATCACTTATTCTGTATATTTTTTTTTGCTCACACCCTTGTTTTTTTTTTGTTTTTTTTGCAGGACCCAAATCTACTTGAGGGCAGAGTGACCCTCCATCAAGTCAAAGCTGGTTCTGTGGTGGCTCGCCAGGGAGACCAGGTTAGAAGAACAACTTCAAAAGCAGTTATATCTTCCTTTCTGTTTCTGAAACCTAAGATTCATTTAATTTTTAAAGTTTTTCCACCTTTTGAAGAGTACACTCATCAGCTGTATTATTTGTACAAGTCTAATCATAACAGTAATAAACTATTGCTCTAACTCTAATAACCTAAGAACTCACAAATCAGTGTGTCCCATTGGCACACCCGAAGCTTCACCTTCAGAATGTCAGATTTGTGCTCTCCTCTCCTCACGGTGCTTTAGGAGGTGAGCATTCAGTTCGTGATCTCTGGCCTCCTCCATGTTTACCAACGGATGATTGACCGTGAAGAAGAGACGCGTCTGTTTGTGACGCACCCCGGAGAGCTCGTCGGTCAACTTGCTGTCCTGACCGGAGAGCCCCTCATATTCACTGTTCGAGCCCAGCGAGACTGCATCTTCCTCTCCATTTCCAAAACCCACTTCTACGAGTCAGTCACACATCTCCACTCACATCTGCACACACCCATCCAGGCAGAGAGCAGTAACTGTAGATGGTGACGTTTGAGTGTATAACAGATTTATAAATTGTAAAAGCTTTTTATTTTGATAATGAATAATACTCACAGACCTTATCTAAACATTTAGATAAACTGCAGTATGTTTGGGCCATCTTAAGGCCTTAAGGAAAGTACAAATAAAATGTGTTCTTTGTTTTCAACTTTAGCTTTCTTGTTCATTTTAATAAAAAGCTTGTTTAATAAAAAATGTAGGAATTAAATACAATAAAATATGTGAAATAAAGGTAGTTTACAACATAAAATCAGGTGAAACAAAAACTTATATTATGTGAAATGTTTGAAAACTAACTTTTAAAACTTGCTCACCAGTCAATGAAGTTTGAGTATAACACCTGTTTTCCAGTTGAAAACTTAAATACATTTTTAATGTTGTGTCCTTCCCCCCCATAAATGACACATTTTTATAGTATGATATTTTTATAGTAAAATAAGACATCAAAGATTCTGATTCCAGACTAAAAATATTGTGTCTGTGTTTGGGCTTTGTGGTGCAGTGTAAACCATAGACTTAAAAAACCTACTTGCATCAAGTAAAATGTTTACAAAGGCATTGACAATGGTCTCTTGTGGTTGTGTCCTCCACAGGATAATGCGTGTGGAGCCCAAGGTTGTGCTGAACGTTGCTCACACAGTGGTGCAAAGGATGTCGTCCTTTGTCAGACAGATAGACTTCGCCCTCGACTGGATGGCTGTGGAAGCAGGCAGGGCGGTCTACAGGTACTCTGCTCATAAGAATGAAAAATAGTCTTCAGAAAATTCAACTTTGGAATTTATCTAAAATCACATGAATGTCATATTAATGTCAACAAACATTTAAAAAGTGGAGGTTTGGCATATTTGCAGTGATTTTTGAATTTTTTGTGTGTATATTTTTCAGGCAAGGAGAGAAATCCGACAGTACTTTCATAGTGCTGAGTGGTCGACTGCGCTCTGTAATCATGAAGGAAGATGGAAAGAAGGAGCTCATAGGAGAGTACGGACGCGGCGACCTGATTGGAGTGGTAAGGACCATGATGGTGGGGGGGAGACGGATGGTGGGTCGTAATTGCAAAACTATAAAATCTGTTTTTCATTTTTGTATATTCATAAATATTAATGACTGCATATCAAGAGGAACATTTCTCTTTTTTTTTCAGAAACACAGTAGATCAAAAACATGCACATTTAAATATGCATCAGGAAAACTGTTTGTCATTAACGGTAATTAATCCTCACATAACATTCACTGTCAGTATGTTCTTCAAAAACACCACCGTTGGTCTACTCTCACTACCAATGAATAACAAGTCAACCAAGTACATCTAATGAATATTTAGTTAGAAAAAGTGACTAAACTCTAGCTGCAAACCTGCTGAAAATGATTCTAAACAAGAAAATACTGTATCTTTATTATCCGTAACGTACTGTATGTTATAGTATACATACAGTTCTATTCATTTATTCAGCATACATCATGAAATATGCTTTTCTTGGGGGCTTCAAACACATTTAGACTAGCATTTGTAGGAAAAGACGCAAACATTGTGATCTATAAAAAACAACTTGACGTGGGCTGTGCGCACCTGTATGGAAACACTGAGCCATGCATACAAGCATTTTGGGCGATGGGAAACTGGCGATGCAGATGATGAGGTGGAGAATTGAAGCCAGACATGTGAGAGAAATCATTGTACGTCTAATGATGCCTCTCACACATTAACTTTCACTTCATATCTCACTTTACTTTTCACTTATAGATCTACTTAATCATAAACAGTCAAACCAGTTTTGTTATTTGTTCACATTTTAATTATAAAAGATACAAATCAAGTTAAACCTTAAATCCTTATTTTGCTTAACATAAGATCAAGCTGCTCTCCTCCAGGTTCAAACTACCAACACTTCTGGTCAGCTGTAGTGCAGCGTTTCAGAATTGCAGAACTGAGCGCCACTAGTTTCCGATAATCTCCTAATTCTGTGCGTGTATCACCAAGTTTATCTTAGTTTTCATAAAGTGTTTGTGAATAAAATGGCTGCAGTAAACACAACTTTTTTGATTAATTGATGGTTTATAGGGACGGATGCATCGGATAAATGTTTAGAGTTTGTTTATGTATAGTCACCTAAACTGGCACCACCTGCACTTTTTTGGAAAATTAGCAAATAAAGCCAGTGACCACTCTCGCACAATCCATCACTCCATATGCGTTATCAGGCACAATCATAATACCATATGAAAACATAAGTAAAAAAATATATGAAACCTATTGCACTCTTTTTAAATGATATCCAGGGAAGGAGATGCCACTGAGATGCCAATCATTTTGTCAGATTCCTGAAAACATACATATTGCGGTGACACTTGTGATGTGTTGAGTGGGTCCCTTCATCCACCACCACTTCAATTTCTGTTGCACATTATACATATGGTTCCTCTCCGCAGGCCCATGTCTAATGTCTTTGCATTAACATTCATAAGGTGCTTTTTCATTGACCAGTCATGGTTGAATGTAGGCGTGTGAAGGTTGGGATGTGAGGCTGAACCATGCTGCACACATTTAAAGGGTAATTGAGAATTCATAAAAAAGGAAATTGAACAGTGGCAGACGTACAAAAGCATATTTCTTGGTGTATGTGCATTTATTCCTTTCAACGTACTCAAACATTTAGTGTTGCTCCTTTTAACTGTATTAAAACAAGGACTTTGTGTTTTTCATTTTGATGAACTATGTAAAGCAGTCACTTTGTTACACTTTCCAATTGGCTGCTCTCTGCCACGATGCTTCTAATAATACCTGGGTTGATGGAGGCTATGGTTACTGTTACCTGGAGGAGGGAAGCTGTTCGCAGCTCCTGCGATGGTGGGAATGAGATTGTTCTGAAGGTGGCTAACATTCTAAGACGAATTTAGCACTGCTGTGTTGACGTCAACGCTGCATGAGATGGAGAGATCTTATTTATAGCGCTTCTTTTTTTAAACTTTGGAACTTGTGAAACGAACATCATCGCGATGGACTAACATACATTAAAACTGATTGGACCTTTTTGGTTTCTAACCAAGAAAATAATGTGATGTGTCCTTTTGTTTCTCTGCAGGTGGAAACTCTGACCTATCAAAACAGAGCCACCACAGTGCATGCTGTACGAGACTCTGAGCTGGCTAAGTTACCAGAAGGAGCTCTCAGCTCCATCAAGAGGAAGTTCCCACAGGTAGAGTGAATCTCAATTGTTGAAATAAATTTTCAGCTGAAAACACTTTGTTTTCTGTATATAGAGAGGAAAAATTCTTTAAAATGTGTTGATTAAACCTTTGATAATGAGAATGTTATGAATTCATCAACTGGCCAGTATAGTGGTAAAGGGTTCCCAAAATATTTTAAGCATCGCTAAATACATGGTGAGGAAACTGCAGCTGACATCTGATGCCTCTTTTATAATATGTGCTATTCAGGTTGTCACCAGGTTGATCCACTTACTGGGACAGAAGATCCTGCAGCAGGTCAATGGTCCTCTAACAGGTTTGTGCGTCTACATGTGCACTTGTGTTAATCTCAACTCCCTGACGCAGGAGGAGTTTACAAGTATGTGTGTATGTATGCATGTCCACAGCTCGCAGTTTGGCCCTCCACACTCCTGGCAGTAAGTGGGATGCAGGGAACCAGGCCTCCAACCTTTCCACTGTGACAGTCCTGCCCGTATCAGAAGAAGTACCTCTCACTGCCTTCACCCTGGAGCTGCAGCACGCACTCATGGCAATAGGTAAGACAAATAAATACACAAGCTGAAAATGTTCCTAATTTGTATGTTTCACTGCCATCGTCAACAGAGAGATCAGGGCTTGGAGTTGCGGACTCTAAGTGTCCTGGATGGTCTCTGTAACATCTGGCCACACTACTGCTGCTGTCTTAGACACACACAGCCTGTCTGTGTCTGGTCATCTTGTATTGGGCAAACTACGGCTCGTAGGCGTTTTAATCCGGCCCGCCAAGTATTACTAGACGGGACAGCTCCTTTGCTGTGTGTACTTTGGGTCAAGTAAGATAACAACGGTCCGTTCATATTGAACTAAAGAATTGGCTTTTATTACGAGAGCATTTACTGTAAGGCTTTATGGAGTGACCATGAGCGGTGTGACAGTATATTACTCCTAGTGCAGCTCATTTGCTTGTTTTATCGTGATATTTTTTATTAAACTCGTGCCACTTGCCTACATGTGGACCACTTATAAACTGACCAGACTTATTGACTGTAACTGCTGTGATCTTTCACACACAGGTCCGACTCTGCTGTTGACCAGTGACGTTATCAAACAGCGACTCGGAGCTGCAGCACTAGACAGGTATGTTGGATGGCTGACTGAATATTGAATTCTTTCAGCACAACCCAAATACTGAGGCCAACAAGTAGTACGAGTAGTAGTATATTTCTATTTTTCCTTTTCATCTTTCTGGTTCCCTCATTAAATTCAGTTTAAGTATGCTTTATTGGCACAAAAGGGATATACAGTGTGCTGCCAGCTAGGCAGCATTGCCTGCCATTAATGGACTCCTATCCTCCTCAGTGTCCATGAGTATCGTCTGTCCAGCTGGCTGGGCCAACAAGAAGACCTCCATCGCATAGTTCTTTACCAGACGGACTACACACTGACCCCGTGGACGCAGCGGTGCATTCGTCAGGCTGACTGCATCATTATTGTGGGACTGGGAGAGCAGGACCCTGCCGTTGGGGAGGTGAGGTGTTAGAGAGGTGATAGCAGAGTCGGTGGTGAATGTAGCTCTAGCGATGTAGTTTTTGTTTGAAGAGTATAGGGTTGCTTAACATTAGTTTGATCATTGGCTTGTTCTGTAAACAGTTAAGAAATTGTGAAAAATGCCCATCACAAGGTTTCAAAGTCCAATGTGACATCATTAGATTGCTTTTTGTGTCCAGTCAATCTAAAACTTAAAGATATACATTGTTTTCTATTTAATTTTCTTGCTTAAAACAACAGTTCCCAACTATTAAAAATAAGTTATAGTTGTATCTGTTCTGGGCTATTTTCAGTCGCAGATTTGGTGAGCGAATAACTATTTACTGCAGTAGATCTTGGTGCATGTGGGAATGACTCCAAATAAACTACAATACCCATGTTCATTGGAAGTGAACCAGTGGAGGTTTATGATACAGATGAATCAGCTATATCAGGCTTGGAATACATAGACAAGAATGGAGGATAAGTAAATTGTTGGTTTTAAAAACAACATCAGACTTTAAAACAATATTGTCGATAATATACTTTGTCAACTTGATGGGTTTTGTTATCTGGAACTGAAAATATGAATCTCTAGCTGGAGGTGAATTGATAACGTTGGTGGGTTAATGGTCTGTGTTTCAGTTGACTTTACAATCTCTAGCCTTTTGTCAGGATTTCTCTCTACAGAGAAAATCACACCAATTACTATGAACAGGTCTCTTTGTGAGACCGGATTTATGCTTATATCCTGGGGTTAAACAACTTAATAGTCACACCGTCTCTGAAAGGTTTGTATCTGACGATTGGGCATATTGGCAAAATGAGCAAAGGATGGATATTGTGAAAGAGAGGTGGGGTGCAAGAGAAAGGAAGTGCAATCCAGCTAATTAAGGGGAGGTAATTGCCTTCCAAGATAAAATGGGCACTGAGAATAGTAAGGAATGTGTCCCTGTTTAACAGGAGATGGTGGGAGAAATGAAAAGATTAATCAATATTTGCTTAGAATGAGTCATGGTTCTGGGTTTTATCTTTCAGGACACAAACAACCTCGCACACCTTGCACATACACTAAACCTTATGCAGTGGGCCTGTTGAGGGAGTAAGAGATCGGACCTTCCTCCGACTATTCAGCTTTTAAAAATGGCACATGGAAAAAATGTGATTTAAAATGCATCACAAAATGTCATAAAAATAAACCTCTCAAACAATTTCTAATTCTGTTCTGGGTCTCCGTGAAATATGAAAGCGCAATCGCATACCTGTACACATGCAGGTAATGTGCAGACTTAAACCCAGTGTAGTCCCTAGAAGTCAGGAGTTTGCAGTTTATTTCTGGGCTAGTATTAAACATTCTGTCCACGCGCTCCACAGGAGCCACTCTGAAGTAAGAAATGATCTCAAGCATCTGTGCTTGCCGTCTTCCCTTTAGCTGGAGCGTATGTTGGAAGGCAGTGCAGTGCGTGCCCAGAAGCAGCTGGTGCTTTTGCACAGGGAAGACGGCCCCCCACCCAAAGGAACTGTGGACTGGCTCAACATGCGAAGCTGGATCTCCAGACACCTCCACCTCTCTTGTCCCCGAAGGGTCTTCTCTAAGAGGAGCCTGCCCAAACTGGTAGGATGTAATGTTTTTTTCTCTAATTTCTCATTTGCAGATGAGTTGTTTGTCTTGTCTTTGTCGTTTTTCCTCCTTAATTAACTCATTTAGTTTTTCTCATTAGATTTTCTCTGATTCATTTACCATATCCCTCATCCTCTCTACCTTTTGTTACAGTAATTTACCTGTTTTTCAGTTGGAGCTGTATGAACGTGTGTTTGAGAAACCGGCTGACCGTCACTCAGACTTTTCACGCCTGGCTCGAGTCCTTACAGGCAATGCGATCGCTCTTATTCTGGGAGGAGGAGGGGCCAGGTAATGCCATCCCAGTGTCTGTCTTACCAAACAGTTGTTCTAAAAGTTCCTATCATAATATATTGTAATCTAGCACACAAACTTTTAAATATAACATTAAATATCACACCTCCTCTGGGCTTAATGGAGTTTATAATTATATTTTAATTACAAAGCTTTCTCTCTGCTGGCTGGGTATTTGTGACTTTTCTATGTTTCTTTCTCGAACCTCGTGTTCAGGGGCTGTTCCCAGGTGGGGATAATGCGAGCTCTCTGTGAGGCTGGCATCCCGGTGGACCTTATTGGTGGCACCTCTATCGGTTCCCTGATGGGGGCACTATATGCTGAGGACCGTAGCCACAGCCGCTTGAGGATGAGGGCCAAAGAATGGGCAATGGTGAGAGTCAATGCAGCAATGAGACTAGTCTTGATATGAAACAGATCAAATTTGAGCCCTCTTCTTATCATCAAAAGATGAATACAAGCCCTGTTTCCATTGTGTTTTTTATTAGACAGGAGATATTATGGAGGTGACGGTAATTATTATAGAAAGATGTTGAAATTACTTAAACATGAACAATGAGCATCTGCTGACTGCAGAGTTTAGAAAGATGACCAAGATGAGGTTTTTGTAATTGCATATAGATTTAATTCAGCCAAGTTATTGTGATAATCAAATGGTTTTAATGGGATTGTTTAGAAGACATATTTAGCTTTGTTCAAGTTTGGTTCTCCAGTTTGTAGAGGAACATTTTAATTTAAATGTTTTAATGTTCTGCTTGTAAGTCTGTCCTTGTAAAGGGGACTGTTTCTAACAGCATTTTTAAAAATGCAGTTTAGACCTCTATTCTACCTTTTTATTAAATTAACCTCGGTGTGCTGATAATCCATTAAAAGTAATGGGTCGGTGTTGCGCACACAGCGCTGAATGGTTGGTATATTTAGCCCATGGACAGCACTTTTTTAATGTAATAGGAAGTTCATCCTTGTGTGTTTAACCCTGTGATCGTCCATGACGGTAGATTTGAGACACCTGCTCAGTCTCGAGGTCTACAGGCTGAACATGTGGCATGATTCGTCTTCCCACAGCTCCTCCTCCTCAGGCTCTGTCCTTGGTTCTGAATCATCTGTGTGGCTGCTCCTCAGTATCAAACTAAAATAACCACTGTTGTAATAAAACGTTTGCCCTTAGCAAAGTAAGAACCCGACAATCTGCTCTGTTGAAATGTTAAGGGATTTTTTTTTATGAATGGGTGAATTTATCCTTTTTTACGAAGCAAAGCATGAAGAAGAAGAACCTTCATATGCACTATCATCCAAATACAGAAGATCTTCTTTAGATTAAGTTTAACTTTTTAATTTTCAAGAATTCATTCTGCTTTGTGATGAAGAAAACATTCTTGTGTGGAGAATAGAAGCCATTTTTAAACTTTTTTTTCTTCTTTTTTTCTCCCTCCGATGTGCAGGAAATGACTTCTGTGTTTAAGAAGGTTCTGGATTTGACGTACCCAATCACCTCCATGTTCTCCGGCGCTGCCTTCAACTCCAGCATTAGCAATGTCTTCAAGGGCAAACAGATTGAGGTGAGTTTCCAAAGAACTACAGAAGAGGACACACAGATAACAATCAATTAGTTTCAGCTGATTAAGATAGTGTAGGATAAGCAAACGCATCATGTGAACTTAACTTATTATGTTTATCTGTTTGGATGGAACCTTTTGTGTATGCAGGACCTTCGGATCCCATATTTCAATATTACAACTGACATCACTGCCTCTGCCATGAGAGTACACACTGATGGTAAGTACTGTGTTATCTTTTTTACAATGTGAATCCTTTGTTTTGTCATTTGACGCTTTTTAGGTAAGAAAACTCTTTTTTGCTTAAAGTATTGTCTGGCCTTCGCAGTAGATACTTTCTGTTTTATTTGCCTCTGAGATTTCTGCCACTGGTGAACTGACCCTTTTAATTAGTGTCAGTTGAAGTTTGTTGCTTTTAATGAAATACATAGTGCTAAATCGGCATACCATGTTTGCTGTTTGAGGTTCTCTGTGGCGGTATGTTCGTGCCAGCATGTCTCTGTCTGGGTATCTGCCTCCTCTCTGCGATCCAAAAGATGGACACCTGCTGATGGATGGAGGCTACATCAACAACCTGCCCGGTGTGTTACGCTCAGTCTTTTCACTTTACTTCTTTCCTCCCGTGACATTTTTTCTCTCAGGGCCTCGACCATACCGTTGCTACTATTTTAACACTCATGTAGGATTTATTTTCTCTCTCTCTCTCTCGTTCCCTTGCCCCACCATTGTTTCGTGTCCTCCTCTTCTCTAGCTGATGTGGCACGCTCCATGGGGGCCAAAGTGGTGATAGCTATTGACGTGGGCAGCCGGGATGAAACCAACCTCACTAATTATGGCGACTCACTCTCAGGCTGGTGGCTGCTATGGAAACGCCTCAATCCCTTAGCTGAGAAAGTAAAGGTAATGGATTGATTAAAAATAAAGACACAGACAACATACTGTGCAGAGATAGGTTTTTAAACTAAATGTGTCCTGTGAATAATGATGAGGATGTTTATGTTGGTGTTTTCTAGTGATACATATGTTTAACTCTCACTTGTGGTCTTAGGTGTTAAACATGGCGGAGATTCAGACCCGGCTGGCCTACGTGTGTTGCGTTAGGCAGCTGGAGTCTGTAAAGAGCAGCGACTACTGCGAGTACATCAGACCTCCAATTGACAGATACCGGACACTGGAGTTTGGCAAATTTGATGAGATTGCCGTAAGTTTGAGTTTGACAAATCGGGCAAATTTCCCCAAGGATTTCTGGTGTATCTTTTAATGGTTTTGCAGCAGAAAAAGTAATAATGACTTGAGAGCATTTGTGTTATGTAGGAGGTGGGATACCAGCACGGAAAGACTGTGTTTGACGTGTGGACTCGCAGTGGAGTGGTGGACAAAATGTTGAAAGACCGACACCAGGAGGAGTTCCACAACACACAAAGCAAGAACAATGTAAGGACGGAGGGAAAAACACAAAGGAATGCTGTAGAATACATGACAAGAGAGCCATCAGGCACAACAGTTCAATGCAGAGCAACAGCAGAATTTAACTATTACTACAGATTGTTATCACATTTCCAATTCTTGTCTTCAGTGAAGCAGCTGACAGGAGACATTTTTAACTCAAATGTCTTGCATTCATGGTTTAATGAAAGCTATTTAAAAATGTATAACTACCAAGCTGAAAGGAAATAGTTTGTCTTCAATGCAATCAAACTGATCGGGTCATTATCACATTATCTCAGTAACTGTTCTGCATTGGTACCCATTTGGGCAAAAACAAAGCAACCTTCCCATCCTCTTGAATTTGCTGGATATCTGTAATCTCATTTGCAGTCCATGTATGTTTTTGTATTATATGTTCTCATTGTTTTCTCAATTCACAATGTATCGTAATTTTCAGCTGTATTCTGTTGTCAACCAGCTCATATTAGTCCCTGGGCTACATTGCTGTCAAAGTAATAACATTAAAATGATGCATCCATCTCCTCTTAAAGTACAAAAGAAACAGATTTGTCCTACAGAAATGGCAAAGAAAGACAAAAGAACTATCGTCACAAGAACGGAGACAAAATGACGAAGAAAGATGAGATATTTACCCCCAATCTGACCAACGACAACATGGGGAGGAGGATGAGGAGAAAAATAGCAGGGTTGATATTGAAATGAGTTTTGACAATAGCCCCAAAGCAAGAAACTAACAAATGAACCTCAATAGTCATGGATGCCATTTTGAAACTGTAATGCTTAAAACTTAGATTAGTCTTCGATTGATTCCAATTTTCATTATTTAGTAGCTGACAGCGAGCTGACAGCTTTTAATTACAACTTTCAGTGGAACATATGCATCACAAATTTCACAAAATGCTGAGCAAACAAAATGCCGTGGCAGATAATTGAAAACAAAAAGGACTATGCTGCTAAAGCTAACAATAAAAATAAAGTAGTTCTAGTAGAAGTAGATCTAGAAGAAGCATATTATGATTCCAAGAAAAAATCTAAACATTAAATTGTTAAATGAGCTTGTGTCACTGATGCACACAAACAAGAAGATACCCACAGTTTAGGCAATAGTCTGATTTGGGCCTCACCTAAATGTATATGACTGCACATTAAATGGAGACAAGACTAAAGCCAAATCAGCTTCACTTCGTCGTTGTGAATCTGCTGCCGGCTTTTTATTTAGTTGTTGATTCCTGGCAGCTGAAATGGTTAAAGCACAACCGGTTAGTTATCTTTTACCTGATTATCGAGACCCAGTGCATGACTGTTTGTTAGCAAAGTCTATTTTCGTATGACTTTCATGGATATAAGTGTGTTTCTGTGTCTTTCAGGTGGTGTCATGTCCCAATGCTTCCTTTACTGACTTGGCAGAAATTGTGTCCCGCATCGAGCCCGTCAAACCTGCTCTGGTCGACGGTAAAACCACTCGCACACTTTCACGTTCAGCCTTGATCATATATATATATATATTTTAAACATGTACATGGAGACATGCCGGAGAAACGGTAATACCGTGCATTCTGCCTCTGTTGTTTGTCGATGGGTTTTCTTTTCATACTAGAAAGCATGGAAATAGGTTCCTGAATATATTTTTATCAATTATTTGTTTAACTGTACATGCAGATTGGTCCCACGAGCTAGTCACAAAGCCACGTGTTAAAACTCTTTGTGGAGTCACAACTCAAACGCTAAAACACAAACATGTGCATAAACATTCCTTTTGTCACATTTATTAAGACACATGGGCGCCTGCTTTTGTTTAACATATCATTGTAGAGCTGGGTGGACATGAACATGTTTTCACTCGCTATGAATGTAGAAAGACCCTTAAATCAATTATTTACATTACAATAGTTATCGAAATGGGTCGCATCGACTGAGGTCAGAGAACCTTGAGGTCAGAGCATAGAACTGTACTATGGAATGTGTAGTACTTTTTGATGTACTATTATAAATGTTCCATTTATGACATGGAACAGAAAGTGGCTTCAAATGTATGTTAAGGGGCCTTAAAAGGAAACACATTCAACCTCAGGATTCCTTTATGCACCCTGTTGTAACATGCTGATGTAAAGTAGGACCTCTGCGAATATTTCATTAAGCTTTGCAATAAAATAGACAATATAATTATAATAAACAATTTCCATATTTGAGTCTTACTTAGAAACCATCTTTAAATAATACAGCAACCAATGGTTCTCAGCTATTTCCATCCACAGTCTTCTTTTCTATGTGTAACCTATTTGTATTCCTTCACTTCTCACACTGCCCTGTTATTTTTTCTTTTCTAAATTGTTGACCTGCACAACCTCATTCACTGTCACCGCTTCTACGCCACATATTCCAACTTATTTACCCACAATGTGCTCCTTTGCTTCCTGTTCTTCACTCCTTCCCATTATCAGAAGAGTCAGACTACCAAACTGACTATGAAGAGGAGGCATTGGAGAGCGCTCTGTCTGACATGGAGCAACAAAATTTCTACGGAGAGCCCGCTGAAGGGGAGGAGACTGCTGACACGGTGTGAACTACTGCATGAGCTGCTGCTTTTAAGGGTGGACAGGAAAGGCTTTTTGTTGTGTTAAGTACAGCACTTTACAGCTATTGCATTTCAGTCTGCCTAGTACAAGCAGATCTTTCTTTTTTCTCTACGCAGCTCATTTTTAATACACTTTGCAAAAGTAAATAATGTTCTGTTGGTCATTGTCAAGAAAGAGGATAAAGTTTATTCTGGAGCCAGGCCAGTGATCAATAATAACATATAACATATCCTGAAGTTTATTGGAAGACACTGCATATCTACCTCATTTAACTAAAACACATTATTTTAATTTAAGTGCCAAAATAAGAAGATTAGGCTAAGACTTGAATAATGTTTTCCAAATCAGACAAAAAAATAAATATTGCATATTACAGTCCAAACGAGATGCAGGTCTACTGGAGTCTGAGTTTAACTGGTAAGTACAGCTTTAATGTGGAATAAAACTTCCTAAACTTCACCAAAGAGAAGGGGACCCATTTTGGGCTGAGGATTATAACACAATAGAGGCAAATCTCAGTGGTGTAGAGATAATTATTTAGAATAAGAGAATAGGTAACAAATTCCTAGAAAAAAAATTGAAGCAATGAGGCTGATGATACTTTATAAAATAAACAAAACAAATGGAACCAAATTCCATTACCAATATTAAGCCGATGCATTGGACAAGGCTCATGTATGATAGTAGCCATGCTACTTCAGTAGACGCTAACAGATTTCTGATTATTTAATCATCAATCAAATTGTATCATTATGCAAATGGTTGATATTTGTATTATATCGGAATTCCTTCAGGAAAACATATTTGTACTTCTGATTCTCAGGATGAAGAGCTTGAAGGCAGACATGCACACCACAGCACCTCACTGTCCAGCAGCCAGCCCCAAACTCTCACCACTTCTGACAGTCCATCAAACCAGGAAGTCCTCTAAACAGTCCATTAAGTGAGGACCAGTCTCCTGAACTCTGCCCAATCACCCCCCACCCCCCAGCTGGTCCCACGCGTATGAAAATGACTGCATTTACCATGTTGCCCTCTGTAACCTGGCTTTGTTCGCTGTGTGTCTGACACAACAAATGACAATACAGGCAGCTAGTATCACATTTCCTCAGCTATGCATTCCTGCTATCCAAGAACAGCTGCAAGTCTAATCATTTCTCATATTGACAGTCAAGAGCATTCTCTGTCACTTAACATGAAGAGTCCAGTGGAAGATTGAAATGGTTTTGCCAACCTTCTAAGGACAAGAAAGGAAGAAAAAAAAAAAAAGGTTTCTGACCGTACGCTAATTTAAATCCTTTTGAAATTCATCTATGAACACAACTCTTCACAACCTCAAAAACGTGGATCAACAACACCAGAACTATTTACTACATATTTAAGGCAAGAATGTACACAAGCTAAGCCCGAGATGAATTTATGCACACTCCACACCAGCTGGACAATCACTCCAAAAATGCAACTCAATGCAAAAATACACTAACAAATAGCCTCGTTTAACATGTTTAACATGCCTCTCCATGTCACTTTACTGATTTTAACTTCCTTACCTTAACTTCAATCACAACTAGGGCTACAACTAACGATTATTTTCATTATTGATGTGTGATATTTTATTAATATAGGCCGAAGGATTAATCTCTTATGTCAGAAAATAGTGAAAAATGTCTTGGATCCCAAGCTGACATCTTTGAATTGTTTTTTGTCTAACCAACAGTCAAACACCCAAAGATATGTAGTTTACTCAAAGGAATTCCAGAAAAAGCAACACAGCCTCACATATGAGGCCCTGAAAACATCAAATAATTGGCTTTTTTGCTGCATGAACGGCTTAAACAATTAATTGATGATAATAGTAGTTTCATGTTGATTAACTGTTTAAGCCCTAATCGCTTTATTGCCAGAGCCCTAGCAAGACTGCATAACAAGCAATTTTGATGTTGATATTCTTTCTGAAAGAATTACGATCAAAATAAATATTGTGCGACACATTTCTTTGAAAAACTAATGTTTCTGTGTTGTCTGGTCGGTAAACTATGTAATAGGGATTGTGCTGCAATTTCTTGTTACTTGTTGGCCAACGCATGTTGAAATACAAATGTAGCTGCAACAAGCTAATATCAACTAGCCAATTTATCCGTCGGGCTCTAATCATAGGAATATCAATGCAAATTTTGGTTTTCATTTTCTTCCCACTTGATCTAGCGCCCTGCGAGCCTCACCATATGAAGCTGTGATCTCGGCTAATACCGGAGCTACAGTGCCTGCAGCCTTACATGTGTAACAGTAGAGATACCCTGTGATACACAATATGGGGATCCCGTATGGTGATGGTGAAATGGAGTCTGGAGATAGAAAGTAGATGTTAGTACTTAACCAATGAGGTAATGGTGTTTGCACTGGAGTTTTGTTGTACTTTTGGGTGGTTTCCAAAAACCAAGCACAATGAATTGATGTTGTCTGGCAGAATGAATGTTTCACTACTTTATTAAATGGGACATAGTAATGGATGACGTGCTGATGTAATGTTTGGAACTGTGCCATAAAGTTGATGTTACGAAGCCTTAGACGACCCGTACGGGAAGAAAAACACTTGTGCCCTCATTTAGCATTCGTGTACAACGATGAATGTTTACCACTAAGCCTGCAATGTATGACATCAGTTACTTGTCTATATTTGTGTTATTTAATAAATATAGTTTTTGATAATCAATTGTTACTAATAAACTGTTTGTTGTTGTATTCTGTGTCTTTCATTTTTCAATGTTCTGGCTTTGTATTTTGCTGTGACAAAAACAACCGAAAAACAATTCTTTTCAACTTTGATTAATGTGCTGATTATTTTTTCAATTGGTTATTTGGTCGATTAAATGATGGAAAATAGTAAAAAAAAATTTTAAAAAAAAACATAATGCCTGCAGATAAGTGACACCTTTAAGCAAAGATAACGAATTCAGAGGAAAGTTGTATGTATGTTGGGCTTTGCAGATTTAGTGCTAGCACCAGCATACATGCATACATCTGCATCGTGCTCTTAACTAAGATCAGACATTGGCATTAAGACCACAACCTGAATCTTTACCAGCTTCTCTTGTACAGAGCCATTTGTCCTGCAGAGATGGACGAGCAAAACTCATTTTCCGGTGTCTCACTGAAACTAATACGGTCTAATGTAACAAAACCCTGTAATAAATCCGTTCTAAGTTATTTAAAATGCTAAAAAGTCATTCAAGTTGGAGTAAGTCATAAAAATATGATTAAAAAATAACACTAATATATCATAAAAAGGTCGTTGTATAGTCCGTTTAGTATGTAAAAAAATAGGTAACTTAATAAAAGTCAGTGTAGTACACAAACAAAAAAAACATTGCATAATATTTCATAAAAACGGTCATAAGAGTTGTAAAAGATTAATGGTATAGTGTCATAATGATCATGCAAATATATAAAGAAGTCCTAGTATACTACTGTGTGTCTTAAAAAAACATCTTATCAAAGGTGGTAGTATACAATGTTTTAGAATGTTATGTTATAAAAAGTCATGATGTAAACTGTCATGCAAAATTAAATGTTATACTTAAATATCATGGTAGACCATGGATGGATGCAACTAGTAGCTCTTTTTTTTAAAAATCCGAGATACAAACCTGATGAGTGCTGGAGAAAACCGAGATTATCATGAATAAATGAAGAGCTATCACACCTGCAGGCTTGTTTGACGCCTGTGTACGCACAAACACACACACAAAAATGGATGATTAATCCCAATTTATTGATGTGTCCTATAATGAGCTTTTTTTTTTTTCCATCCCCGCCCTCCCTGGGGAACTTAGACTTGCGTCAGCTAATTAATGAGCATGCAGGAGGGAATTTAGGTCACACGAAGGGAGAGGGGAATAAGTGGCACTCGCCTCGATCAATACATCACACGGAAGAAAGCAAAGAGCCGAAAAACAGGGTGAATGAGTCCAGGCTCCCAGGATATTAGAGTCCTTTGACAGTCAGGCACGGTTGACATTGTACAAGTGGTACCACGTTGCTGACGGACAATGACCTCACTCTGGACTGAATTACTGCGACAGGCAGCAAAAGATTTGGAGAACCATTTATGGAGAAATGAGGCAGGGGAAGAGCGACGACAAGAAGTTTCTGCCCTCAAACCGACAGACTTTGATTTATCGAAGGTTAAATGTAACGGTCCACAGACACATAGTGAATATCTCTTCCATACAGCGCAGTTGTTTTTCCTCCCTCTTGTTTTGTCGCCTCTCATTCTTCTCCCCCTGCAGACAGACTTTTGGAAAATGGGGACAAAAAGGACTTAAAACAGGTAAGTGGGTCACAGTTTTTGTTGCTGTAGTGAAACAAAAAAGTACTCTGTGATGTGTGAATACACAAATAGGGTGGCCACATACAGAGATGTCCCCATGCCAAAATGTGTAAGTATCATTGCAGAAGCTAAAATCCTTACATGGATGTGAGCTGTAGGCTGAGGCCTTGGCCACATTTTTTTAAAATAAATTTCACAATTACTCCCCCCCCCCAAAAAAGAATAGATTAATCTAATAAAAACAGTCATCCACCAATCACTCCACAGATAAAAAGATTAAGCATTAATTGATCTCCATCAACTAATTGCAATACATTGGATTTTCATTGTGTCCCACAGCAGCTGGTCAGTTATCACCATGCTGAGACGGATGGAGGCACCCATCAGGAGGCACACATATCCATTATTTATTGGCAGGCACTGAGTAGCAATTACACACATGAGAGAAAAAATACCTGCACTCTGCTGTATCGTTTCTGAATTCTTTACTTATTCCAACATGTCTTGATCGAAAAAACAAAACCAACCTAAGACCATCTCTTGTATAAATGTTATAATTTCCAGCACTAGATACTGAAGGACTTTCAAGATTTCATCTGAATGTTTTGATATAATTCCTGCTGGGGGTGGATCAAAAGGTGCAGAAAGTATTTTAAAGCATGTTGCGTAATCATTTTAATTTACCTTCTCGTTTGTCTTACCTGCATCAAAACACTGTAAGTAGAAAGGCAAAGAGAGCAAACCAGAGGAGACAGATCCAGATTAATCAGATAACTACGACTACAATTTAGTATATTTCTGTAATTCTACAGAAATATACTAAATACTGTATATCAAAGGCTCATTAGCAAAAAATTTGCGTTTGTAATTGTTGGTCAGACAAAAAACAATTTAAAGACTGAGGAAATGCCATCACCAGTTAATAAACATAATGAAATGAACCATCACTTGCAAACCTGGTTCCAATAAAGATTTAAATAAAACTAAAAAAATGACACAACATTTTAGGCTTTAAGCAGAAGTTCATCTTAAAAGAAAGACAGTGTGCAAGAGCAGAATGACGCTTAAATCTTACTGTCATTGCAAAGCAATGACCAGAGAACCGAATGAAAACATTCATAAAAAAGAAAAGAGACCCACACATGAGTAACTTCAGGTTGTGTTGTGTCATGTACAGAAAGTAAACGTCAATTTGGTTTGTGTCAGAGTTGCAAACTCCAATAAAGGATAGTAGTCCTTTAAAAACACACACACACACATCGACAGCTTGCTCCATCGTCTCTGAGCTCTGCAGGCGCCAGTAATTTAAGGTTATCTCTAGATTTTTTTCCTCTTTTGTCTCTGTTTCAATCTGTCTCGCCGTGAGTCAGGTGATCACTGCCGCCTCAGGTCTGTACAAGATGGAGCGATAAGAAGACAAATGAGATTGTCTGTTGTTCCAGTAACACTATCAACATGCAGCTGTTGCCCTCCCTGCACACACAAGTGATGCACATATAACAAAATAAAATCTGTTCACGACTGAACTACTCTCATTTACTGTACACCACTTAAATATCTTCACATTAAACACATACATTTAGTCGACTGCCACTGATTACCTGGTTTGCAATGACAACATGTGGACATATAAGTGAATGTCTGAGCATTTTATTGTTGTGAGGGAGAGAATATGATGAGTGCTGCTGTCTGAGATGAAATCAGTTAATATGCAACCAGGGAAACAGAACAAACGGTTGGAGGAATAAGAAGAAAACCTTCGCCCACCATGCAGGTGTCTGCATCATCGGACCAAGAAGGAAGAATAAATATTACTGTCTGAAGATAAATTTGAATAAAGTTTTAACTGAGCAGTCGTCAAAATCAATAAAAGAAGATTTTCAGAATGCATCACTGTAGTTTATTCTGTCTCATTTCAGAAGTCTTCTCAATTCCCTCGTCTTTAGAAAATAATTCCATTGCAGTCGTGTGAGGATCTACTATTTTACACCCAAGTCAGTTATCATCTCCGTACTTATCTTTACAGGAGGGTATTGAGATAAATTCATCAGTTTATCCATTCTGTTGATGCAAATGTCGGTCAACAATTCAGTAGTTAACAATATGCAGCCCACTTTTTCACACAGACAAAGTTCTGTATCTAAAGTGTCAGGAACAACTTCTACCACCAGTATCCTAGAACGTGAAGGAAAAAAAGACCCATTCACACGTTTGTCATGGGTCATACCAAGACTGAGATACTATTATCTCCACCGTTAAGTTGCAATGGCCAAATACAATTCACACAAAACTATTCCATCTATTAAAACCACTTATTAATATAAAAACCAGTAGAGCCCTGGTAACAGATTTTGTATGACTTTTGTTTAGTTTATCTCCATGTGACATCTGTAACGGACTCGTTATTTTAAACTTTACATCCTCACTTAAACAAATCATCTCTTACCTGGAGGAATACAACAAAAAGAAAAGAAGAAGAAAAAGAAAAGCACATATGAGTATGTTGGCTGCTAAAATAAAAGCATATCCTCAACTGACAGCATATGTGGGTGTGGATATGAGTCTGAGGAAACCCAGGAAGAATATGGCTTTAGATTTGTGTGTGGGAGTGCGCTGTGTATTCTGTAATACGCTCACAGACACTCAGCATCGGAGGTCAGGATGAAAACAAAGATGGAGTCACAGCTGCTGCTGGTTGATCCAGCATAAGATTTGGGCAGAGCTGCTGCCTCCTCCAGCACTCTGCCAGGCTAATAATATCCTGCTAACGCTGAAGATTGGGAACTCGAGGTGAGAGCACCTCGCTGCCCAAGTACATCATCGGTGTTCACAGCTGCTAAAAATATCGAAACAGGGTCATGGGTTCTTGAATATGCACAACGCAAATACTCCCACATAGTTGATAGAGCTTATGAAGAGCATATATAGACTACAATGATATTAGTCATGCATTTTTACACCAGGCTTCTTTAGGTTTTGTCTGACGCACATTTCAGGTAGGCTTTAAATAAATGATAAACTTGGTTTTGTGTATCAGCAAACAGCTGAAGAGGTGGAAATGCAGGTTTTCAGAAACACACTTTAACCATATTGCCCAGTTGGTTGGGTGGCTCCAGGCCTGAAAATCCTGTGTCGTCATTTTCTATTTTTACGTTTTTATTTTTACAGTACATTACTCGTTTGACAGTTTAGTTGGCTTACTTATTTTGGGCCATGGGAAGTTGGATTGTCTCCAAGCTTGTATTGAAGGCAAAGAAAAGCCAGATTTCCTGTCTGACAAACATTTAAGAGTCTCCATTCTAGATCGATGTAGAGTTTAACCCTCACATGGCAACATGCCACCTCGCATTGTGTATGTCTGTATATGAAACCATTTGAATTCAGTCTGCCGTTTCTACGACTGGATAATGTTTAACTAAAACATTTGGACTCACTATGGAAATATGTGGTGAGAAAAGGAACTGAATGAAAAGAGCATTTTGAAAAGCAGCAGGAACTTAATGCAAAAATATATTGAGATGCAGTTCGCTCGAAGCATTCTGGTGTCATTAAAGCCCGTAAGAAAAGAAACGTGTATTGTTTTTCTATTAGGGGCTTCACTCCTTCCTATGTGTATTTCAGTGACAAAGTCTTTTATATAAAAAGGCAGCAAGACCAACTCGAAAATTCTAAATGTCACGTTTAGGTCCATGTGTTTCTACAGACCATTTTAAATGTGTTTCATATGAATGATCAAATGCTCACGTGTGTCCCACTCTGTTAGCCTGAGCACATTGTCCTTTTCCTTGAACTTGCTGTGTATGGGGTCTCCCATAGCTCACCCACCCAGCTTTCTGGCGACTGCTCGTTCATCTCTTTTCCCTCTCGTGCTTTGCCCGCCTGTCCATGTGATCCTGTACTAGACGGGCTCTCAGCACCGCTTACATCCAATCCATGTTTCATTTTTGTATGTATTCACTCTCCTCCACTTTTTTTTTGTTTTGGTAGGGCTACTTTCAGAGGCATTAGAGGCCACAGTGAGTGAGAAACCAAGTCGGAAAAAGAAATGACCTTTTCCCATCCCAGGAGAGAGCTGGGATGGGAAAAGGTTTAAATCAGATCAGTGTCCCCTTTGTCATCTCACTGTCTTCCCTGTTAGTCTGTGCACCTATCCGATTACTTGTTGCCCAATTGTTCCTCAGGATCTATTTTCTTTGAGCCCTTCTTTATTTTAATGTAAACTCATTGGGGATCTTTTGTGGAACAGAACTATTTCTACATTACCATTAAAATATCAATTAATTGTCCAAAATAACAGTAAATATTTAAGCAAGATGCATTTAACAAAACTGAAAGTCAGCAGCCACAGAAGTAGTTATGTATGTGCACGTCCATACTGCAGCCGGTATAGCTCCCATGAATTCTGCTCCATTATTAATCCTTTTTTTTTGTGCATGTTTATCACTAATGGCCTATGACAGTATACATCCATCAACATCTGAAAAGGAAGCGTGGGAATTGGATAAAGTGCAGCAGACGTTCACCGCTGACGGCCGACCAACCGGCCAGACGTACCGAACTAAGCGCCATAGACCTACCCCAGGGAGGAGAGAGGAAAGGGAGGAGAGAGGAGATGGAGGAGAGAGGAGAGGGGGAGAGGTAGGAAATGGAGGCGTGAAGAGACGTAGGAGAGGTAAGAGAGGGAGGAGAGGTAGGAAAAGGAGGAGAGGGAGGAGAGATAGGTACAAGAGGGAGAAGCGTTAGGAGAGGGAAGAGAGTGACAGAGGGAGGAGAGGGAGGAAAGGGAAGAGAGGGTGGGGGGGGAGAGCCGTGATGGAAGCCAAGCTAACCCAGTTTGGGCCTAAGGCGACTCCACCACCCAGCCTACTGCTGGCTGTCTGATACCCGCCCCCAGAAGAATAAGATGGATGAAAGCAGCGGGAAGTCGGTGACTATTGAGCCGACACAGAGACTCCATCGTTCAACCCGGATCAAGCTGCACTTGACAGGCCGACAGCAGGACAGAGCGCAGGACTCCGGAGGGACGAGAGGAGCTTGATGGACAATGTTTTCCTCATGTTGAATTTTTAATGTGAAGATGTCGGCCATATTATCTGCCCAGAGAATTCTTTGCTGCTGTTTACATGTTTGCACTGCAGGAATGCACTACTGTTTTTGTTTGTCATGTGTTTGTTGTGTTACAAACTGACGGTAACTGGATTTTGTTGTCCATCCCTGTGTTGAATAATGACAATAAATGATGGCGCTACATACGTTCAGGGACTTGTTTGAATATTTCCTGAGGGGGAAATGAGTACAATTCAAACTTTTCACCTAAAATAAAAAGTATCTGCTTCCTAATAAGTCAGAGGATCACCAACATCTCCATCAAACTGATCTTCAGGGTATCACTGAAGTCAGTAGGATTAATAAACTGAAGATTTATCAACACCTATTAAATGGACTACCTCTAAATGTTGTATAATCTGGACCAAAGTTGACCAACTGACTGACTCACTGACATTCCCTTGAGCTATTCTGCTACACCATGGCCAAAAACTATAAAGGTTTTATTATAGTTGAAAGTGTCACGTGCAACATTCATTATATGAGGTAAACTGGGAGTCAGGGACCTTCTATAAGAATCAGCTATTTTCTTTTTTCCATTTGGTTGAGTTCAAATGATTCTCTGAAATTGACCGTGAAAGCAATACAAATGTATTGAAGGCGACGAGGAGTGATACATATAGTGTCAATTGGCACACATTCATGTTATATGTGTTTTTATGTGGATTTTAATCAGTTTTTCCATCCATATATCACTTCATACATCACAGTCTGTACGTGTGCCCGTTTCCATCTTGTTTGTCAGCTGTTCTTTGTCACTACACATTTCCGTCTGTCTGCCTGTATCGTCCTCTGATCGCGGTTGTTGTGCAGGGAGGAGAGCACAGAACAGAAAGACACTCTGGCTTCACATTCAGCTTCATCATTGACGCCCCTGGAGCCAGTAAATCACTCGCCTCCCTGCGACGGACACGTTGTTCCCGTTGCTTTTTGTTACGTGCAAACAGAGTTCTCAGAATGAAAGAGCAGCGCGTTTGTGAGTGTGAGAAGGAAAGATATTGCTGACGGTGACATCATTGAGCTTGGATTTTACATCCTGTTCCTCTTTTTCTCTTTCACATAAACACGAGAAGAGTGAATCAAGTCAAACAGGCCTCCATAATTCATCAGTCAGCCTCTTGGAGGACAGCCAGCCCTGGCCTCAGCCTCTCATTCATCTGCAGTGTAACACCACTGCACTGAAGCACCATTGACTCTGGGCAAAGGCTTAAATTCACCCAGTGGAGACGTCCGGAGGAACCTCTAAAACATGTTTACATTCTAATACCTGCTAACGCTGCAGGAGTTACAATAAGTCCCGCTGGATCTGCAAATAACACATTCATGCTGGTGCAGTCATAAATATTAATACAATAATAAGCCTTTTAACATTGTGTAAGATTGTGTTGCAGTTTTATATGATGCCGCAGCCAGAGCATCATAATCACTGCTTGGCACAGGTGGACCTATTTACTTTATTATAGCTTGCAGGAGTTGTAAGTACCCTTCAAGTGAAGTGTCCCGTTCTTGTCTTGAGGTAATGCCATTGAGCAGTGACCATTAAAAAAAAACAAAAAAAACCTGTCGGTGCACTCCAGAACGAGGATTTTAGATTTAGCTGCCAAATAGTAACATTTTTAGTGAGAGGAACAAATTCACATTCTCTTTTTCACAGCCTCCATGTTAATGTTTGTGCAGTTTAATATCTGAAAAAAATGTGTTCACTCATTATGGCAGTGGTTCTAAGGCTCACTTTCAAATGTCCGATGTCAATTTGAGGACAATTTGGCAAACTAATCATGAACATATGCTGTGTGTGCAGGCAATATGACTCCAGCGCAGGAACAGCAAACTCTTCCACTGACAATGAAAAGTACTATATAATGAAATAATTACGGAATATAGATACATTAAATGGCTATTTGTGAACAATAATGAACATGAATAGTACCAAATATAGGGTTTGATACTTTAAAAAAATGCTTAGAACAGAGTTCAATCCCTCTTTGACCTCAAGTCTTATCTGCTCCTGCAGATGGCAGATCAACCTGTGCACATTTCCTCCATTACGCATGAGCTATTTCGGTTTCTCTTTCTCCACTTTTATTCCCATTTCTTCTAATCTATTCCATTTCCCCTTCTCTATCTCTCCTCATTCTAGACATTCTCCCTTTCCATCAGCTCTTTAACCAGTCTCTCCTTCACCTCTTAGAGAATCAAACCACTGCTCCTCAGCCAACCAGAGAGCGCAGGAATCTATTAAGCACCATCGTGGAACTATGTCACCTGGGGGAGCCGATGTTACGAGCGATTTAGTATGGAGGGAAGGGTGGAGGAGCAATGGATGAAGAGAGGTGTGCTGCAGTACCAAGGTGAGACAAGGTGGGGATAGACATGGGTGTCACGTACGGAGAAAGGCCTTCCCTCTACTCCCACACACACACACACACACACACACACACACACACACACACACACACACGCACACACATAAATGGCATTAGTCTCAGAGGTGATTCTGGACCAGTAATGAGATTGGAGGACTGCCCTGTTAAAGTTATATTACCCTTAACAACATCGTAAATTCACCTCCTTACACTGCAGTGGACAGATATACATGACATAGTGATTCTTTTTCAATTCCCTTTGATTTGTATTGTTTTGCACCGGCTGATGCATATCACGTAGAACCATTGAATCAAAGTGTTGAGTTGTCATTCTGTTTCGACAGGAATACAGATTTGGAAACATCATGTTGACTTTTATACAGTTTTGATTGAAACACGTATTCGAACACTTCAAAAGTACAATATAAACTATCAAATATAGTACATATAGACCTAGTACATTAGAGGAGACTGTGTGTTACTGCATAAGTACAGCTATAGATATGAATCAGTTTGCTTTTTTTTCATTCAAATCTACATTTGAGGACATAAATTGTGATGAGTTCAAAATATAAATCTCATAGATTGGGCATTTGAATTAATATGAAGATCTAGTTAATTTACTTTTTATCTGTAATGGATTTATAGAGGTTATTTAATCATGGCCTGATTGTAATGTGTCTGTGAGACACATAGACCAACTTCACACAAAAGTGTGTACTGTGAGTGAAAGTAATAATATTTGACATATGTTCCCCAAAGATCTTGCGGCGCTGCAGAAAAAGCCAGCAGGGAGCACCAATAAGAGATTATTCTGTCAAATTATATTCCTTAATTTACAGAATCAACTGCATTATATCTTCTCGTTCTGAAATCTGAAATAGCTTCACAGTCAATTTCAGCACAACCAAATTAAGATATAATAATAATACTAATACTACTACTACTACTACTACTACTACTACTACTACTACTACTACTACTACTAATAATAATAATAATAATAATAATAATAATAGCAACTGAACAATACACTAATCAGTTTTACAAGCCTTGTATGTTATTGGTCCAACTTGCAGATTATTTCAGATTGAAGTAACGGAGCAGTGTAGTTTCATGTGTGCGTATGCAAAGTGCTACGTGTTTTCTATCAGAGAGCCCTGCGGAGGAGGAGGTGACTGTTTGACCTTACAGCAGAAGGAGCGTTAGCCTGGCTCTTCTCCTCTTCTCTGCCTCACTATGCGAAAACGAGCCTGCCTTTGTTCAGTAGTGTACAGATGACAGTGATGAGATGGCCCTTTGCTCTACAAAGGCAGCTATATCTCTGTCAGCTCTGTCAAGGCCCCACAGAGTATGAAGTACTTGCGGTGCCGCTGAAGCAACTCACTGAACACACCCGGGAGGAAATCTCTTCGCGTGCAGCCCAATATTAAGAGTTGAGTAAGTGGCATCTCGAGCTTTCTCTAAAAATGTATGAAAAATAATAATTACGTTTGCTATTCGTGAGACAATTAGAGCAAAAATGCTTATTCCGATAAACAGATTCAGTTTAAACTTTTGTTTGATGAAGACTAAATGATTCCAAGTGTCAGAGGAGCAGGCCAGAGCAGCAGAGGATGAGGACTGAACAGACAAACAAGAGAAAGAACACCATGGTGGATGTGATGAGGGAGCGGGAGCGGCGATGTCTCGGCTTCACCATTTCCTGTGTAGTGACATTCCAACGTCATGCAAATGAATTAAGACCTTTAATCCTCCACGTCATCTGCAGGAGGGTTCGATGGCTCGTTTATAACACTGCTGTCTGAATGTCAAACGTAGGTGGGTGGATTACGTGACCGCGGGGATTCCCGTCGACAATTACCATCCAGACACCTTTGTCCAGCAGGGAAGAAAACAGACATGGAGCGATGGCGGATGAGTCACCAGAGGTACCACCCTCTGATGAAGCTCATGTCCACTGGCGATAAATAATGAGGGCTGCCCTAAGTCTAGGGGGAGTGAGGGGGGGGGGGGGGGGGGTTGTGGGGTGAAGGGGGCCGAGGGGGGCGGGGGGTCACGTTGAGTGACGCAGGTTCACTTTTCAAAACACGGGTGGACACAGACACCCCCTTTGTCGGGGACAGTTTTACTCTCTATCGCTCTTTGTCTAACATTTTATTTCATTAGTCGGTTTCATTTCCCTTCGGCTCTCTCTACCTCTGTCTATTAAGTTCGTGTTTCCCATCTGCCCACTGACTGTCCTCTATTTTGACGTATCTCTTCTCTCCTTTCTGTGTTTCCCCTTGAGCAAATTTAGGGTCAGCCATCTTTTGCCAAGACTCTGCCAAATGCTCTCTCTAGCTCATTGTCAACATTAGTATTCACAGTTCTTTGCCTGAGTGGTTATCCTTCCAGTTCTCAAGAGTGTCTGGTTTCAGCACCATGGAGAGCTCTGCAGACTTTGACTTCCACAGGATTTTTTCAATCTTGTTTTTGTAATTTGGTGATCAGTTCTGAGAACATTTCAGTCGCAGCACTGCTAACAAGACTTCTAATAAGTCAGAAGTTGCAACATGAAGATACCAGCACCATCCCTGCACTCCCTTTGGAGATTAAATGTAATGCTTAAACTGTAATTCTAACTCAGAGTTTGCAATTGTCTTCTCTACTTGTGTCTTTTCCTTTTTTTAGAGAACCGATTAGATGTGGCATCGGGCTGTGCAGGTGAAATGTGGATCTGCGCATCAAGAAAATAGAAAAAAAGAATCAATCACTGCTTTCATACAGTAAGTAGTTTTCAAAGAAAAAACAACGACAATGATGGAGCTCAAGAGAGACCGATTGATTTGATACCCCAATTTAAAAATCAGTAAACGACAACAGCCAAACAAACTCTATCAACAAAGATGAATCATAAGAAAAAGTCTGGTGATCTTGGACATGTTTCTAATTGCAGGGCTTTTGTTAGTTGAAGGACGTTTATGCCCAACAACAAGCAATTCCTATCAAAATGAACTTCATACCTCCTTTGTCTAATAGTGAATTTTATATAATGTTAAAATGACAATGTCCTTTTAAATTGAGCAATTTGTCAAAAGCCACATTAACATAATTCCCAGTAACTTATTTAGACAGATCAAACAGCTCATTTAAGCTGCTGCTGGCAGCTTGTCTACTCCATTTAGCAGACAAGTGCAGGGCACTGACATATAGTACAAATTCTGGTGCATGCTACGGTCACAGCCCTCGATAGGGATCTGCTTGTATGGCAGCTTATTCCATGCACAGCCTGTCTGCCTTTGGAAGTGCTTATGGTTCGTTTATCAGCTACAGTAAAAGCGAGTGCCGTTCTAATTGTATTCACACAAGCTCCTTAGGGTGAGATTGATGTGGTGACTAGTCCGTGTATGCAAAAGGGAATGAATGTCTCTTGGCCGACCTTGTTGTTTGGTTTATTTGCCACAAGCTCAGTTGATTCGGGAGAAAAAGTGAAGGAGCAGCAAAAACAGAATTACTGCAACAAAAAGGATTTGTGGTTTGGATTTTTCAATCCTTATTTTGTGGACGAGCAATATATCAGAGTTAGATCAAGAATAGCCTTCCCTGCATTTTAGTAGGTATTTACAAGGACAAGGCCTGACAGAAACTTTGTTTGGCTTTGGCAAACTGCAGGGTGAAAATACAACCACACCAACAGATTTAAATAAAGTAATCTAAATGTTTTCTAGAAGCTGCAGTAATGGGACGTAATATGTTTTTGTGATATGTTCTGGTAGTTAATCTAACACAACACACACACACGTACCCGCCTCCCTCTCCCCCCCCCCCCCCCCCCCCACACACACACACACTAACCCCACCTTCTCTCTCCCAGCCCACGGATTGCACTATCCATCATCTGCCCGTGAAAATCTCTCCTCACCAGCACACATTTTTGTGCCTCGCTTTCTGTCACTTTACTGCTGCCATCCATCTCCTCTCGCCCCTCTCCGCCCTGTCGGGTGAGCTGGGTCATCACTTACACTCAGATATGCAGCTTTTTGATGCCCCCTTTTTGAACACAAATGGTGATTCTTGGCAAATTAAGAAACGCATGGATGTCGATGTCAACCTTTCCTTCTGTCAATTTGAATATTCGTGAAACATTTGATATCTTCTCGTCATCTTTTTAACCCTCAAGCCGCATTTCCTTTGCTTTCTTTCCATCACTGTCTTTCTTTTCCCCTCATCTTCAGACAGCTTACCTCAAGAGAATTTGGTTTACTGCAAAAGTCTTTGATGGTTTTATGGACTGAGATATAAACTAGTTTAACAAACGTGCTGTAAAGATTGCTGCACAAATCAGTCATCTATTTGCGTAAGGGGCCAGGAAAGCTTCCAATTTTTTTCCTTGTTATAGAAAAACCATGACAGTGGTTTTGAAGTTACGAGCATATACATGATTGTCCTTTCCTCTCTTCGGTAGTTTACTAGTTATTATTCAATATCCGTGAGGCTGTACTGAGGAACAGTGGTGCTGTGAGCTTGTATGGAGCCAAATCCAGTAGCTTGAAGCTAGTCTGCAAGCTAACATGCTCACAATGACAATGCTAAAATGCTGCTCTTTAGCAGCGTAATGTTTATGATGTTTTCTCATTCTAGTTTAGCCTATTAGCATGCTAACATGTGCTAATTTGCACTAAACACAAATTAAAGCTGAGGCTGTTGGGAATGTCGATAGTTTGTACCCGATGATGGTGCTGGAGGAAAGTGTCAGCGATGACCGAAATAAAAAGGATACATCATCTCAGGACCATGAAGTACAACATGTTGTGCCAATCCACAAGAACGCTGACTAGCTGGCAATGTTGGATGCACATTCAAAGGATTGTCAAAGTCGTTGGGATTTATCGTCTGAGGATCTTGAATATTAGTACAAAATCTGACAGTTGTTGAAATATCTCACTTGAACCCCAAACCGTTTGACTCCTATTACCACTGGAGGATAAGTCAGAGGAGTACAATAGTCATTGAGGATCATCTTCAGGTGACCATGAATGTTTGTTCAAACTTTTATGGCAATCGTTCCAATAAATCCTGAAATACTTCAGTCTGGACCACGTAGGTGCTGAAAGCTGAACAATCTTTCTACCAGTAGGAAATCACTTTACAGCATAAGAGACAGCGACTGTACGTCAATAAAACCTAAACAATGTTTTACGTGACATTTGTTAACAGTTAATAATTAGAAGTCTTCATATTGTCTCTAGTAACAGACAATGTTAATTAAATAAGATCATGAAGCACTTAACAATGAAGCTTTGTGCAACTTCCTTCTCTAATAGTCATGAGACTTAATTAAGCGGTCAAATGTAGCAAATTAAATCATAATGTACTATCAAAGTCCATCACCAATGTGAAGCATCATTCTTTAATGTGAGTTCAAACCTCTAAATCATCATCCTTAAATTAAACAGTGCATTTGAAGATACAAGAGTTCAGTGCTATTAACATCCCCTTGGGTCATTATCAAAGTTTAATATCGTCTCTCTTAAAGCCTTTCCGAGCTTTAAGTGTATTAATACACTTAAGCTTTACTACCCCCCACTATACACACACATTATCCCAAAATGTCCTCAAAGTCTCCAAAAGTAGGCCACGCTTCATGGTTTTGTTCCATGTTTGCCAAGAGGCACATTCCTAATACATCAGGACACATTTTCACTCATTCTTTAGCGTCGTCACCCCAGTTCTTCCTTTGATGGTTTGCACACATTTTCCCACTGTCAGATGGACCGATTAAGTCTCAGATAAAAGGGCTGATAGTATGTGACAGCAAAATGTGTTCAAGCGTACAGGTTTGAGGATGCTGAAATAGAGCAGAGCCGGATTTGATCACTGTGATCCAGCAAAACAACAAGACAATTTCTAGCTGCTGTGTTAGACTGCACTTTGACACAGAGCAAAGTGCAGCAGTTGTGCTAAATGTGTAGCATTTGTGTCAGATGCTACAATAAGCAAGCCAACATGCTCACTATACCCAGGCATCCAAACCAAATGTAGGACCTTTTTGTTTTTTGCAACTCACTTAAAGAATGCATTCAAAGAATATGTGTGTTTCCATCCACTCATTAGTTCATCAGTCTGTGCAGAGGGTAGCGCTAACGCCAGTCAGGGACAGTTATATAATTTCAGAAGAAGATGCCACAAGATGACTCCATTAAAGAGTGCCAATCAAACCCAAAGTAATCAAAGTGGCAAATATTTTGTCTTTCGTTACAATGATCACAAGGTATATAATGTGATCACGTATGTGATATATATGTGATTGACAAATGCAAACCCTTGGCTACAAATTGATTTACACAGGCATATAGAAAAAGGTTTTTGTCTCCATCAGTGGGACATGTTCCTTATTAATAATATTAAAGTACACTTAACATATAAATTGACAACTTAGTTTTATTGTTTATTAATAGGGAATTACTTTCTAAACTAAATCCGTCTTTGAGAAAAGAGATTTAGTGTTGCTGTTGCAACCGTTATAGACTCAAATATCGATCTGCTTTGCAATCAATCAAATGGAAAGTGCTTGTCATGGTCAGAGGAGACGCTAATATCTTGGGCAGATGTGGATTTATGGCCGCATATGTCTTTCTTGTTCTCCCATTCTCGCTGCCTTTCATCTACGTTATTGTTCCTTTCCTCATCCCGTTTCAGCATACAGCACAGTGCTATTCCACCGTGTGATTGCAAACACATCACGCCACTCCTTTTGTAGAATGAAAAACATGAATCGCCTGCTTTCATTCATCCTTGTGTCTCTCTCTGTCTTTCACTGTCATTCCTTTGCATTCTGCCGCCCCCTCTGCTCTCCTGTTTGGGATTTCTGCTGTCCATTCATGCATCCATTCATTCATCCCTCCACCTTTAATCATCCTTTTCTACTTTTTTCTGGCTCGTATGAGGAGCTCCATCATCCCGTCCTTTCTCCATTCATTCATCCCTCCTTTTCTCGCGCTCATCTACAGTTCATCCACACACATTCCCTCAGTCTCCTCAGAACTGCCTCAAATTATTTACTGCTTAATGGCCAACAGCAGCTCTGCTTTATTTATGGGTTTTCGTTTATTGTGTGTGTGTGTGTGTGTGTGTGTGTGTGTGTGTGTATGTGTGTGTGTGTGTGTGTGTGTGTGTGTGTGTGTGTGTGTGTGTGTGTATGTGTGTGTGTGCGTGCATGCATGTGTGCGTGTGTGCAGGTGAAAGGACATCTTAAAAGAAATAAAGCTCAAGGACGTCCTGCACATTCAGGGGTGCTGGTGAAATAACCTTTGGGTTGAAAGATTGACTGATTGGATGTTTAAAGGCTAATCGACCATTACTCTCTGCAACCCACAATATCTGTTTATATAGTGTGTGCATGCGGCCATGTGTGCAATAGCATGTGCATGTGTGTGTATGTGTGCATACACCTCAGGGACCATCTTCCACTGTGATTTATTATCTCTGAGCAGTGTGTGTTTCTATACAGCTGGGGCTTTGACCAACAAAGAAATTAAGCTGTATAGTGTGTCATTACATAATTCAAAGTTCTTTGTATTGGTTTCTACAAATTGAATATAATCTGGTTTAAATACACAGTATACCGAGAATGATTTTCTCGCTTGTAGTGTTATTCCTGATGATGCAAGTCTTTGGGTCCTTTTCCTCCAAACCATTTAGTGATAAATAGAGCATCTTCGTTAGTTAAATTTGACTCTTATAATTGTATTTAGATATGTATATATATTGTTTATGTGTTTAATAACTTGTTTTCCATCACATTTATGTTGAATGTGCATCCCACGTCAGATGTGCCAACAGCCAACACAACCATTGTTGTAGTTTTTCAGCCTTGTTGAGAAACCTTTTCTGGTTTGTGAGCTCTTGAATGAAAGCAGATTGCAGGTCGCATGTATACAAGATGTGAGCAGTCCAACAAAAATATTGCTTCTCAGACTCATTTCATTCAAGCCATTTCAGAAGCCATTCCATCCCATTAATACCAACAACCACATACTGTGTGACTGCTTGGTGAGGTCCACAACAGCAGATTACAAACCACTGACACTCTTCTGAAATATTGACTGCGTATACTCTTCTTGAATACAAATGGAGTTATTTCAAATTGCTTTAATAAAATATTTAAGGCAAATCATGATCACCAGTTAGGGATATCATGTGTATACCTATTTTGCAGCCACACTTGCAATAGGAATTAAATACAAAATGGGAGCATTGTGCTGCCCTGATTGAGGAAAGAAACCTCTCATAAGGAGTGCTCCTGCTGCAAGGATTGTCTGCTCTACAGATGCAAGGAGCTGCCCTTTATGATCTCTCCATCTCCTGCACTCTTTTGAATACTGATCACATTTGTTTGAAGAAGGAAAAAACCCATCACAGTCTAAAGCTATTGTTTTCATGCTTTTTGAAGTGATGCTCACAGAGCACTGCAGAGCTTCAGCCTCACTGCTCCCTCTGTCCTTGGTTGTGGAGAGAAAGGGAGAGAGAGAGAGAGAGAGAGAGAGAGAGAGAGAGAGAGAGAGAGAGAGAGAGAGAGAGAGAGAGACATTTTGCCAAAATGACCGTTTACATAAAAGATACGCAATCTGATCCAAAACTGGATGAGATGAAAGGCAGAGTTTCCGGTATGGATAGCACCATGTGTCCCTTGCACTGGACCTGCACCCCCCCACCACCCCGCCCAACCCGCCTAACCCCCTCCTCGGGATGATGGCGGTGATATCATCACCCCAACCCTCTTTTCATTCCATTTTCAGATCAATGAGAGAGGCAAAGAGGACCGTGTATTTTCAGCCACACACTGACAGCTGTGCAGCTACCCTACGTGCTCATATCCGGAAAGAGAGAGAGAGAGAGAGAGAGAGAGAGAGAGAGAGAGAGAGAGAGAGAGAGAGAGAGAGAGCTCTCTTTGTGCGTCCTTTGCTCTGCAGACGCGTGCGTGACATGCTTGCTGCTCCCGGATTTCCCGTCAACTTTTTTTGCGGTTTTTCCACTGTTTTCATTGTCGCATTCCCTCTCTCCGTCCGCCGCCGAGTCTTTGGAATGAACCGTTTCCCCGTGTGCGTCGTTTCCATGTCAGCATGGGAGCTGCCGTGTCCAAAAGGAAGAATTTAAGAAACGATGCGATATCCTCTGTGGCAGCAAAAGTTAGGTGAGTATCACTCGGGGGCTCTCCGCCTTTCCAACCCATCAAATGGCAGCCGGGGGGGAGGGAGACTCGGCAGCCTTCAGGTGCGACCCAAGTGAAGTTGCCACGTGTGACAGTTGAATTACCACTGCGCTTTCCTGGGTACAGCTCGTCCTGGTTTGTGTTGCGCAGAGAGGCTCTTTGAGCTTTTCGCACGTCTGCCGACTGTCCCGTCTCGCCCCGGGCGCATCTGTGCAAACGTGTGCTTAAATGAGCCCGCATCCCCTCCAAACAGCACCTGTGGTGAGCAATACAGGTCAATCGAGAAGGTGATCCTTTAATTCCACGAGACTGTGTTTTATTTGGACTAAATGCGCTAAGCCGTTGTGCCCATGCGGCGCCGGAGCTTTTACTGATGTTGTGAATGAAGCATCATTGTGTAATGAAAGTCATGCAGAGGCAACGCGAGGTCTGCTGTGACTCACTGTCGGCTAACATTCTCTGACTTTGGTGGGCTAAAATAGATCAACATGATGATCAACCATTGTGTGATGTGTGTTTATCATGTACCGTTATGGGGATTTAAACAAAAAAAAAACATGCCTTTCTGTCTGGCCGCATCGACCCCGCGGCTGCCGACTTCACACCCATAGCGTGAAAATGATCCAACCGTAAATGAATCAATCACCGCAATCGATTCGGTCGTTTGCAGTGATCACCGATCTCGATCAGTTATCGGTCCGGTCACAGAGGGCAGCGCTGGTAAGCGACGTGTTAATTTATTCAGCCTGGATGAAAAAAAAAAGAAGGAGCAGTGTGGGACTCAGACTGTTTGGCACCAGTCCCAAGTCGTTAAAAGCTGTTAACGACTCATTCGTTCACTGTATGGATTTTTTTTTTTATATAACCAAGTCCGCATCCAGCTGTTCTAGCACAATGCAGGCAAAGTAATAGCTTCTCTATCTCCATCTGCTTGACTGTGGTTGAGCTGAAGCTGCAGTTTGCAGAAAAGCACGTGCAACTGTGCTCATGTGTCCACACTGTGGGCTGCGATCCCGACTGAGATCAGCATAGAAAATGTGCTCTTGTGCTTCAGCAGTGGCCTCACAGCGGGCCCTGCTTTGCGATTTGAAATCAATCAATGATTGACCTTGACTTGTGCAATGTCGTCCATCGTCTACAGATGTGGGCTGACGTGCTATTACGTCATTATCTCAAATGTGTATGTGTCTTCTTTACACCACACAGCCCGTATAGGGTCCTCCTTTGCATGCATCGCAGTGTGCGTATGTGTGTGTGTGTGTGTGTGTTTTATGTGGGCCACCTTGAGATGAGAATGTGATGCTCATACACAATTGCAAGTGACTACGGAGGGTGTCCCAGGCACGTATAGTCTACTGTAAATGTGTGTGTGTGTGAGGGAGGGAGAGAAAGTGAGAGTCTATCTCAAAGCTGAGTCTTTTTTCTTCATGTCTTCATTGGAACTTCTGAAATATAAATATTATGGAGGATTATTACTACACACACAAACACATTCATGTACTTTTGGGGATATGTATACTCCCTTCTCTGTCTCTGTCTCTGTCTCTCGCACACAAACAAACAAACACACACTCACAGACAGAAGCACAAACACTCATAATTCAGAGTAAACATCTTTTCGGAGTTAATGGCAATACCTTTGCTCCTTTAGATGGGAAATGCAGCTGAACCACATCCAATATTAATTAGCCCTTCACCTGCACATAACCTCATGGATGTGGAAGCAAACATGCAAAAGTTGTTTCCCTGCGTCTCTCCACCCCACACATACATATCAAATATCTACGTGTATACAGTCAGGCCTGTGTGCATACACTGCTCTCTCCATTTCACCTGTATCACTCGCTTCTCTTCTTCGATCCATCTGAAGGGCAGGTTGGACTCTGCATCTTTAAATCTCTTCCGATTTTAAGTGCTAGAGCTCCGTTTGCAGTGTCAGATCTATGGGTGTATTACATGCACCAATTTATAGCAAAGTGCAATAATATTATAAGGAATTTACCCCAGAAACACAATTAATTTGACAATTTAATTTTTGACCTCATAGCTGAGTTCTGACTCATCAATTTATTATCTGCAGGTGCAGTAGTGTCCTGTTGGCGTCATTATACAGTGTCACCTTAGCTCTCAAATCATACTAGAGGACATACCATAATATAAAATCACTGCTGTTTGAGTAGACTCAGGTGTTCACACACACACACACACACACACACACGCCTATCTGCAAATTCATCCTCCATCTTTCCTTCTCTCTTTTGCATATATTGTACACATGGTGAGTTTATTCAAGTATCTTAAAAACAACACACACACACACACGCACAAACGCACACACACACTACAGTAAAGGTCAACAAAGTCAATCGAATTCATCCTCTGGGGACCACAGATGTCTTCTTTACCAAATTTCCTGGCAATAGTTATCAAGACATGCCACTAACCACACGAAAATGTCAATCTGATGAAGGTGGCGAATGTAAAGGCAAGGCAAAGTCACCAAAGTCAGTAGTCCCCCTCTGGGAACCATTAATGTCTGTACCACATTTGATGGTAATCACATATTGCAAACCCTTGAGCCATGCTGCTGGCATGACTTGAGGAATTAGTCATTCCTATACAAATAGGTATGCCAGATGAGAAAACACTCATAAGCGACATTGTGTAAAGCTCGAACATATGGCCCTTTTAGTCATCAAGGTATATGAGGCTTTGTTAGCTGACATCACTCAAGAGTGGATGACCACATTCATAAGAATACAAACAAGCAATACACACAGGAAACACTAAAGAGACTCGCTTCTTGTCCCCGGTGTCTGCACTCCTGTCATCATATGCATGTTTGTGGATTGCTGGTTATGAAACAGGTCACACTTTCCCCTCCAGCAGCTCATGAGAAGTAGCGAGCGACTGAGAGCGAGGGGGGGAAGAGAGAGGATGAGATTAATTCCAATTTACACACCAGAATTCTGCGACATTGAGTGAAAGAGCGAACGCTTTGATCTTAATATCGGCCAGAGAGGCTGTGCTGTGGTTTAGGGAAAAGGGCGTCGGACATCGGCGCTCACGGAGCTGCGAGTGTGAAAGATGGTATGGAAGATGAAAGGATTGTTTTTTATGGACGGGTGAAGATGAAATATCGTGTCTTAGTTTATTCAGGCCAATCGACAGGTGCGACTGTCACCGTGGCAGACATGCAGTCACGGCTCATGAGGGTCGAGGGCTGTTATGTAATAGTTTTTTGAAATAACAGTTATTCAGATTCACTCAAGCACAACAAAGGGACACAGTGTTCCTTCTGAAGCTAAAATCTTGCTTCATTTTGCTTCATTATTTGCATTTTGTTCATGTATTTAGTATATATTAATATATACACTGTGTATTTCTGATTTTTATTAGCATCCACATTTGAGCATTTTTATTACATCCATCTGTCCCTCTTCTGTTCAATCAGACAGTCGTTGCCATAAATATGCAGAACGAGGCAGATGTTATTGATTACAGTCTGAAGAATGATTAGGGCTCCAGCTGTGCTGTGTGATTGTCTGGCTGCTGTAGTGCATATTCCTTCTTGTTCTTAGTTATTCTTTGACAAAACAAACTCAGCCCAGGTTGAAATGTATTCAAACTTTCCACTATTCTGAGCACTTCTTCTAGACTTCAGTGACTAAGCAAGTTTATGTTGCCAATGAAGACCTTGTGATATGGTTGTAAGCTTAAAAAAAAGGACCTTGAGTGCATATTGTTTTGTCAATTCACAAGGTCAAACTGTACAGTGCGGAATATTTATGTATGTTTTACATTTTTCTTTCTTTCTTTCTTTTTTTTTTTTTTTTTTTACAAAATATGCTTTACTTTCATGTTAAATGTGTAAAGGCCACTGTGTCAGTGAATCAATTGCAGCACTGAGCGCTGCATGTGGTAGCCTTGGGCAACTAACATACTGACATTTTAAATCAGGTCCCAGATCAGGTGCTCTGTTTCCACATGTCCCATGATGCACCACACTTTCAAGACTCGCAATTAACATTCCCAAGTCCCTTTGGTCCTCAGCACACGCAGGGAGCAAGCCTCTCAACAGGTTCTCATCACCTCAGCTCTGTGTTTGTGTGTGTGTATCCTCCACTGTGTGTGTGTGTGTGTGTGTGTGTGTGTGTGTGTTAGGAAACCCAATTCAATTAGACCATCTGAGAGGAGAATTCGATTAAGGAGCATTAAGAGTGAGGAATCTCTTTACTTGGCAGCCCATTGTTTACAGTGGTGACGCCCGGGGAGACATCAGCTCTGATGATATTCAGACCAGAAGGAACACTGCCAGGGGAGTGATGGCCTGTTTGTAGCCTCCAGCCACTTGTCCTCTAAAGATATATGGTCACAGCTATAAACGGCATGCGAATCGACAGGGAAAAGGAATGAGATTAGATATGGGTCAATAACAGAATGAAATACTACATATAGCAGCAGCGTTAAAATACATGCCTCAATACATGTCAGGTCTTTGATCAGATTAATTGCTAGTCCATTTTGAAGGCATGGAGAGAGTTTGAATTGAAATTATGGCACAAGAAAGCACTGCATTCTAACCAGTATTTTGCATTTAATTGCATTGCCTTTACCTTTAGTCCACACATTATGTTTACTTTAATTTGTCTCCTCATGGAAGACAAAGTACTCTGATTTTTTGTAAACAATAGTTTGCCTAATGTGGTTGGGCTTCACCTGTGAGGGCAAACTCAACCAGGAAAAGGTTAAATTGATGAGCACTAAAAACATATTCAAAGACGAGGAGAAACACTGGAACACTGGAATAAGTAATGAGTAGTGTTTTACCATTTGTATCTGCATTAGTGAGCACAAACTTGGAGAGACTGGAGATAAAAGGTATGTTTACAGTTATATAATGTTCTCATCTGCCAAGTGTAGTTATGCATATTGTTCTGTCTAGATCCATTAAAGAGAGATGGACGACTCAGGTGTATAGTTCTGTTGTGTGGGATACTTTTATCCAACTGTGAAGTGGTTCATGAAGTTTGTGGAGGAAAGTGTTTAAAGGAGGAGTGCAGTGTTTGTAATTGTGTCTGACTCATTCAGCTTTAATGCTAAGTACGTTCTGAACCGTAGACCTCGACAAGGAGAAAAATATACTTGTACGGTATTAATTTGCTGACTCAGCGGGAGCTTCAGGTTGCACCTTGCACCCACACAGGGTATGAGAAAATTACAGTTACTCTTAGAGAGTAGCTCTGTTCAAGACATTGTACCGTGAGCATCTGTGTTGCATGACTGAAGACTGTCTCTCCCTAGAACAACAAGAGCATTCGTCATTTCAGCAAATTACCAATAGCGGCATATGTTTATGTTTAAGTGCTAAAGCTATGAAAGCCATGACGAAACAAGAAATATCAAAATTTCACAAAAGAAAGCGATGTCTGTTTCTCGTTTTGTGCCTCAACAACTGTGTTGTCACATGGCTGTTAGGGGCGTCAGTATTTTGTCATTGAATTTAGGGACCTGTTGGGTCGGCGAGCACTGTTTCCAAAAGCGCTGGTTGTGGTTGTGTCAGGGACATTGTAACAGCTGAGTTGGCAGCTTAAAACATGGCATTCATTAGTGATGTTGTCAGGATATCCAACCTTCACTCATGTGAGACAAACAACACTGCGCAAACGGCCAAAATGAATAATGTGTTGTTATTTTTTTGCATTACTGAAGAAACTAGAACGACCTATGCAAAGTAACATGAAGCACATCCAGAGAGTTGTGGTCATCTCCCTGTTATAAAAGATAATACCTGTCCAAGACTTGGCAGAGTATGGGTGTTAAAATTCACTCTTTGGTTGCCAACTCCCAACTTCCTATAAGCTCATAAACTTGCCCCCCTGAAACAGTTTCTAAAACATGACACTAATGTTCACACTATTATGAAATATATTTCTACTTTAGCTTTAAGGTTAAAGGTTTCACTCTCATACAGCTTATATAATAATCAAAATATCTACTTTGATCTCAATCCAGAAACCGGAACTTGAGCATGTGCCATCCTCGTCACTGCTGTTAGACTACAATATGTTATGAAATATGTATCAATGGGACTGTAGAAGCCACTTAAGGGGTTAAATGACACAGTCCTTCAGGCTTGAGTTGTTGTTTTTTTCCAAAGATGTAGTTGTTAAGAGGAAGGAAATAGACGCATTTGTCCGTTGCATTTCTTTGTTCCTCATTGTCCTGCCTGTGTTCTCTCTGTCTGCCTTGGTTTCCTCAAGTTTACTCCACCTTTCATATTTAATATGCCCCCATTTTTCTGTACACTCCTCTTCCTCTCTGCTGGAATCCCGTCTCTCCTCCTCACAAGCTCCCCTCCCTGACTCGTTTCTCTCCCCAAACCCCCGTCACATGTCTGAGAGCATGCAGGACGAATTTCATATATGCCAGCCAGGCTCTTCCTCTTTTTTTCCGGTCTCCAACTTCTCCGCCTTCCTTCTTCACATGTGCGCAGGGTTTTTATCTCCCCTGCTGCCTCATGCACCTGTGTCCCTGACGTGTCATGCTCACATATCATATATGGAGTATAGGTGCAAATAAGCGATATGAGACAACACAGAGAGAGGGTTTGTTTAATGGATGGATTGAGAGGTGCTTCGCTCTCTCCGTTTCCGACTCAGTTTCCTCTCATGTATAATGGATGATGCGAGTCTCTTGCACCATTGTTTGCTGATTCTAATCAGAGTGCCCGGCCTGTTGAATAATAAAAAGGATGGGCAAAATAAAAGTGTCTCAGAGCTTCAGAGGAACACCTGCTGATTTGAGCGTGGACTACATTTATCACAACTGTCCTGAACTGGGCTGGTTGCTTGTTACATTTCTGTATGCAGAGACAGACGCACGCAGAAACAAACATTGCATATCTTTTTGCTGGCCTGTCCTTTCTTTTGCTCTTGAACATATAGTATGGAGAGTGACTCACTCACTCACACTGCCGAGTGCCGCATTCACAGAAATCTCAAGCTTGTACCTCTAAGATGACACCTGCATTATTTGCTAGTCTTGAGGCCATGTGTTGTACAGTCACATCTGTTTTTTAAATCTTTAATTCAGTTTATATTGTGTTTATATGGTGCATATTCTTACATCAATGTGTGTTTAATCAAATCACACCGGACTAACTGGCCCATAGAAAAGCTGCTGTTATAGTATTACAGCACAATGTTAGCCTACCGGTTGGTTTCTGGGACTGCAGGCTAACAGTATGAAGCTGCTATGGGTCACATACAGTATCTTAACCAATGCTGTGATAAAAAACATCTGTTTTTTTTGGTCTTTCTAATGGGGTAGAATATTGGTAGAATGTAATCTGTCTGACTGGGATCTGTTGAAACTAAACAGTCAGTGCAAGAGAGAGAAGGAAAGAGAAATGTTTGGAAAAGGTCTTCACTGCACTCCTGCTCTTACTGTGTGTGCCTGCTGTGTTGGACCGGCTTTAATAATTGACAGAGCTGCCAGGAAGGAGGCGTTTACCCACAGATTCGCCCGTATTCAGGGGATTCTTTTGCACAGTCACCTCCAACTCGAGCTGCATTGGGAAAGAGGCCACATCCCTGAATGTGCTGAACTGTAAACGGGCGATACTATAACCGAAATTGCGGACACAGCAAGTTATTTTTGAGGATCACATCAATGTAAAGTTGAAGATGCGTAATGCTTTTTGCACCAGGTTATGCGTTTTATTGACGTAAGCCTTGGAGGCACTAAGTCTTACATCTTTATACGCTGTTGGGTAATTTAAACAGCACGAGTTGAATAAAAGGTAAAAACTGCAGCATTACCTCTAAAAAGTGGACTGAAAACATTACGACTCACATAATCATGATCCTTGCAACAGAAGTAACTAGCATACAGTATTAGAGTTACTCCCATTTTTCTCCTTTCCTCTCCTCCCTCCACTCTTTCCTCATTCTCGTCATGTCGTTATTCCTAATAGTTAATACTGAGGCTCATTCCCTCTGAGTTCCAGATTGACATTGAAAGCACATCTTCAGAGTGATTTGTCTTTTTCTTCGTCTGCCCAGTCTCTCTTGCTCATTTTCCTCTCCTGTCACACACAGGAACATTAGGAGGTCACTGTCATTCAATTGCGAGACCCGGGGCTATTCTATTAAAAGCTGAAACCCTCTATGATATTGAGTTTTAGTTGTAAGTGGCTGAATGGACGTCTCTAGCGTTTATATTTATCTTTATTTCTTTGTGTGACTAAAAGAAAGACCATAAGAAAGCTAAGCACCGGATGCAGTACTGTGGTCATCAAGCCCACAGCATCTTTTTTTTTTTTAGCAAATCTCCAAGACATTTCTTTTCCAGTTGTTGACAAGGTTTCGTATTTTCCTCGACACAAAGATACAGTTTACGTCCACACATAGATCCTGCGTGCATGAAAGAAGGACACGAACACACTTACGGTCGGCAACTGCAATTACACCCACTGACAAAAACTGACATACTGACAAACGAAGTTGAACCATCCTTCACTCTCCAGTATCTCCTCCGACCGTCTCATACGCTGTTTCTCTTTCAGTCAGAGGCTGCCTGAAGAGTGCAGATAAAACAGCTGCATCTTTAATCTGTGGGTGGTACAAGCCCACAAAGAAGCCAATTAGTTTGATAATTTACAATTCTCTTGCCCTTCTCTTTTCTCTACCCTTCCATTTCCTCTCCTTTCAACTCACCACTACTTTCCACCCATGAATAATGTCTTTATGTGTGTCATGTGTCCCCACAGAGCAGCGCGAGCATTTGGAGAGTACCTGTCCCATACACACCCTGAAAACCGAAACGGATCAGGTCAGCGTCTTAGACATCCTGCCATTTGTCCATCCCTCTATCCTGCTCTGCCTGTTCCTTTGTGGTCTTTAATCCTTCCTCCACCTGCTTCACCTCATGCTCTGTGAAAATGCCGCGATCATTAGTAGTTGGATCACTACAATAGTTGGTAACCGAAGAAAGATGATGCTATTTTCCTCTGCGTCATCCTCAGCTTGTCCTCTCTCTCTCTCTCTCTCTCTCTCTCTCTCTCTCTCTCTCTCTCTCTCTCTCTCTCTCTCTCCTGCCTCCTCTTTTTATTCCTCATTCGTAAGCACTCATATTGTCTGTTTTCTATTATTCTAGCTCATCTTCTGTGTGAAACCTTGGTGGGTCCCGACCCGGAGTCGCCAAGTGAGAAGATTAGCCCCAACAACAACAACCACCTCCATCCCTGCTCCAACACCACCAAGGGCTGTGAGGACAAACGGGAGCCCAGCCGGGTAAAACCTCCACTGGGCTTACTCCAGCCTCCTCCCCCTTCTATCACCATCTCTACCAAAGCATCGCGTCTGTCCCTCGAGCGCAGCTTCTCAGCGGAGGAAGACCAGCAGAAGTGCGTTGAGTGCACCCTGCAGCCTGCTCGCGTGTACACCATCACCACCCAGCGCGGTATGCTGATGAACAGCGGCCGGGGCAGCAAGGAGAGCCTGGAACTGGACGTCCTGAAGGAGAAGTCAGGGAGTGGTGGGGCGGGATCCAGAGGTGGCTTGATCCAGCCTTCCACCTCCCCTTCCTCCACCTCATCGTCTCCAACCCAGCACCACCATGCCAGCGGCGGCCGTGGCGCCAGCCACCATCACAGGAACCATCATGACACTCACCACGGGAACCACCACCACCACGGCCTCCTGGGCACCAATGCACCCACCGGTAGTGGAGGAAGTAGCGGAGCAAGCGGGAGCAGCAGTAGCAACCTGCAGCAGTCTTTATCCGTCGCTGGATCCCACTCCCATCATGGAACACACCACCACGGCCACCACCACCACCTGTCTCAACCCCCGATGCAGACGTCCGTCAGCGCCCACAACATCCGCGGCTGGGGCGAGGGCGGAAAAGGGGAGGCGGAGTGCAGCGGGCTGGCCTGTGAGTCATGCGGCGGCGCCCCGTCGCGAAGCCAAGGCTCCCTGGACCTGGAGAGCGCAAACCGAGAGGCAGGCAAGCAGCACCGACGCCTAGAGCGGATGTGGAGTGTGGACCGGGTGACTGGGCTGGAGAGAGGTGAGAGGGCGGAGGACACAGAGCAAGGGAGAGGCGCTGAATTCCAAACGAGGGCGGGAAAGGGGGTTTAGGGTTTGTTCATAAAACCCTTTGAATGGGATTAGCGGGTTTGGTATTGGACCAGAGATGAAATAGCATTTGACTAATTTCAATCCCTTTTTTTGTTGAAAATTAAAGATCCACTTGGAACTTTATTAATCCCCTATGAGTCTAGTGTGCGCAACAGTTTAATTATTTATATTTGTTTACAAGTGATAATTCTAGGCTTTGTGGAGGTTTAAGGACCACTTGAGTGAAAACAAGCACACTTAATATTTAGTGAGCATTCTGTAAGGAATAACTAAAACACTTTGCTATTAGTTTGTAATTTTATTTCTTTTTACCATTTAATATCAGTCCAATGAAATAACACAGCTTAGCCAGCAGTCCGGATGAATTAAAGTAAAATGTTCATTGAAAGTGAGTTAAATCTATTTCTTCTCAGCTCTGAGGGTTTGGTGTTGGATGTGACATGGTGGTCTGTATATCTGACTCTTCGTCTCCCCGTCTCTCTCCTCTGCTGTCTCCTTCTGTGTGTCTCCCTCTCTCCATTTGTGGAGTGGTGGACTGTGAAGTGCTGGTGCTGTCGCTGGTTTTGTGCTTCCATATTTCTAATATATTTATTGCGATGTTTGCCAATATGACACATAGATTATTCTCTTTTTTTCCACTTAACCCTGGAATGATCATTTCTCTCTCTAATTGCAGAGGACACTAACTGGTTCCCTAAGGAAAATATGTTCAGCTTTCAAACTGCCACAACAACCATGCAGGCGTGAGTATCTGACCTTCAAGCACACATAAACATCTTACATGTACACAAATGCACATGCATGCACACCCAGTCACATTTTATGGTGTGTGAAAAAGTCAAGCTGGTGTGTGAGTTAACGGACCATACTGGTGTGTTAGCACATCTGAGGCCGTTAACTTCAAATTTTACATTAACACAAATCAATTTTCCAGAGCCTGCTATAGGTTTTTTGATTGATTTCCACCCTTTCAGGTTGCCATTGATTTTCATTTCAGTAAGCTGTAAAAACAGCTTGCAGACCCTATAAGCTTGCTCAAAGAGGACAATCCATCATATTGAATATTTTGTCCATTCTTCTTTTTTGTTGTTGTTAAATAATTGATGCATGATAAAGCAGTTGTACCTTGAGGACCATTTAATATCTGATAGAGACCACAATCACGAACATTATCACTTCCACAACGTAATTGATTGTTGATTTTTTAGATTTAACTACACATTTTTTGTCATAAAAGGATTTAAATCAATGTAAAAGTTTCTTTTCATGCCATGCTGAAAGTCACACATGGTTGCCTTCAATCTAATAAACTAACCTGAAAAAACTGCTGAATCAGCAGTCAAAGTAATAGTTGTGTCAGGCTGTACTTAAGCACAGTGGTGCTTTGAGCTGAATATTCCCACAAGGTCTACAATGACAATGACAAAACATCTGGCTTTTTTGCGAGCATGTTTACCATGTTCATCTTTCCGTAGTATGTTCACATGCTAACATTTGCAAGTCACAGTAGCAATGCCATTAGTATTGCCAGCATTTGCTTTTTAAATAAAGTATTGGGTGAATTGGATGTACTGCAATATATTTTAACTTAAAAGCCATGGGACCACCAAAGTTCTTAGCATTTATACATCCAAAAGTTGTTTAAATATTTTAGTCTGGATCAAAGTGGTGGATCGACCGACATCCCAAAAGGCAGGCTGCTATCATGGCTAAAATAAAGATCATACTTAAATTGCAGTAATGTAACATTCATGCAGTTTGAAGTTCACGGGGCTAAATGCCAGTGAGCATCTGTGTATGTATGATAGCAACTTGAGAGTCTGTTCAAAAGATCACCTGCAGCTGGAAGAGATATCTCAACTCACATCACATCAAATCATAGAATCTCCAGCATCTTCCGGCAATCCGTTTCTCCCTGACGATGCCTGTCTTTCAAAAATAAAATTCTCCTTTTAAATGCATCCTTGTGCAGTACTTGTTTGAGCATGTTCAGAATACAAAGGCAGACTCAGTCAATATATATATATATATATATATATATATATATATATATATATATATATATATATATATATATATATATATATATATATATATATATATATACACATATAGTGGTTATTCATGCGGCCTATTAAATAAATTCAGACCAGTAGCAATGATGTGGCTCTGCAAGTTTAGAGTGTATTCATGGATGTCAGTTATGACACACACTTTTTTGTCTCTGTCTCTTTCTGCCTCTCCCAGTGTTTCCTCTCTCTCTGCTGTTTGGACTCATTGATAACTGGTGCCTAAACTGTGTTGTTTTTTTCCTTTCTACTCAATTCTTGCTTCCTAATTAATCATGGGACACTCCAACAGGATATCGTGAGTACACTTTTCTGCCTGCTTCCTATTTTTTTTTGTCTTAGCTTGCCTACCTCTTGTTCCTAACAGCTGTTCCTTAACTTGGGTTGTGTGATTGAGCTTCTGCTGAAAACAAACTGACCAGTACAATAAATAACTAGGGGTGTGTGTGTGTTTGTGTGTGTGTGTGTGTGTGTGTGTGTGTGTGTGTGTGTGTGTGTGTGTGTTGTCTGGCTTATTCTGGCCTGGCAAAAAATGATGTTTATTACAAAACATCCATCATCATCTGACAGTTATTGATCGTCACTTAGGAGCCTAAAGTCAGCACTCAAAAAATTTTAATTAGAGGAAAAAAGAAAAAAAATTAAAAAAAAGGGGAAATTGAGTTCCAGGATGTTCATACAACAGCGGGGATGCAGTCCAGTGTAATCCACTGCAGCTGAGAAAATTCTACCAAGCTTAAATCAGGAAAAAATGTCCATCCAAGCATCAGTTGACCTAACCCCTGACAGCTCACATCCATCCAGCTGTTCTGTCAGAGTGGCCCACACGACCGCCCTACTAAGGCCACAGCGATAGGTTGTTTTGGTCATTTAAGATGCCTGTGGCAGTCATGTTTAAGTGCTCTAATCCGACTCGCCAGCCGTTGCCAATTATCACAGAATCTGTGTTGGCTGACTCTCAGCGTATTTGGAATCGACTGTGGCAATTGGCTCCGGAGAGATTTGTTAATAACAAGTATTTATAGTGCTAACATGTGATCCCCAGTCCCTAATGGTATAGCTGTCCGATTGTTTAAAGGTTCAAAATAAGTCAGATATCATTCAGTTTTCAGCTAATGTATTATTTATGAAGCCATATAAAACTTTGGTCCATGTTCAGTTTAAAATTTGTAGGGTGCAAATTGTAAACATCTGTGAAATAATTCCTGGGCAGCTGAGAAGAAGGTTAAAATAAATGTTAACAGAAATGTATTTTGCCTGAACCAGAACAAGTCTTGACATTTCTGCCAACCCCTGCTGCTATACATCTCGCCTAACTAAACCCAACTAACTCAAGCTGCTCACATGCGTTGATAAGTTATTTGTATGTTGACCCAGCTTAGCTAACCTCTGGCTGCTAGTTCACAGTAAATGATGAGGGTTTATTCTAAATCCATGCAATAATACAATGATAAAGACGGTGATATTCTATACGTTTTCTTACCGTCAACAAATTCCACAAAAAGACCAAAATGGAGTCGGAAATTGTGCCAAGTCACTTGAATGAGAGTAGATCACCAAGTACAAAAGGCAAAAAAATGTATTTGTTCTGCATTAATAAATTAGGCTTCATATTCTGGGGACTTTGAATGTCTGTACCAACATCAATAGCAATCCATCTAATAATTGGTGAGGTGTTTCAGTCTGGACCAAAGTGGTGGAACGACCACCAGACCTTGCATGGCCAAACATGTTTAACACACACAGAGCAACGATGAGGCTCATTAATGTAACATGTTCCTCCATTAAGATAAACTCAGGTAGTGTAGCTATATTTTTAAAGCATACTTATGCCATCTAGGTGTTACTCAGAAAATGCGCATTAAAATAGCCCCTTACAAGTGCATGATTTATTGTTGGAGGGAAGTTTGCTGAAGACAATTCAAATAAACTATAAACTATATGTTTGTGACAAGTTTCTCAAGATTCACGGCTATTTGCATGACTGGGTTTGAGGCTCAGAACCACAGACAGGCAGGACAATCTGAAAGTATTGAGCAACGGACTAAAGCAGTTAGTTTGGACCTTTTTATGGGATGGGTTGACAGTAAGATTAATTATGAATAATGTCAGCCGTAACCTTTAAAAGAACATTTTGTTCTTTTAGGGATCGTACTACTTTCAGTCAATTATTTTTTTACCATGGGTGGAAATGCTTCATCTCCATCTCTGTCTGTGCTCTGGACAAATGGTCATCAGCTTCACAGGATTACTGGGTCACATCTTTCTTAGATAACAACAATAAGTAAGTCTCTTAAAGACATAATCACACATCCACAGTGAGGCATTTCACGCCATGTTTGTACTTTGACACATAAAGAGGTGTCGTTTTTTCTGCTGTCCAGAATGGTCTCAAAAGTTAGACAATGACTTCAATGAACAAACAGGCGTCCACAACAATTTTGCGGTCAATCTCTTGCTTGTGAATTACAGCTCGAACATTCTAGAGAATTCATAAAAATGAACAACAGGTGGTGAATAGGGAGTATTAAGCCACAGTATTGGAGAATGTGCACGATTTCAAGTGGCGCTGCTACTGAAGCCCAATGGCCTGCAGGTGTAAAATTACACTCAAATCTCAACATTCCTTTAAACCGCACATCATAACATATAACAGGTCTCCATCACTGATTCTGGGAAAGTAATCATAAAATTCCTCAAAAACAAACAAAAGAATTATATCCGAAGTGGAGCCACTGAAAAGAGGTCACAAGATCAGCATATCTATTGCAAGATGGATTATACAAACATGCAGACTGGCACAAGTGTTACAGGTATGAATAGAAAATAAGATTTGAGCTGGTGATGAGATTTGACTTCCTGGTCTTTATACTCAAACCTAGCTGCGAACCGACCTACCTCAGCCTCCTCTTAACAGCCAAATAAACCCCGCAGCTAAAAACCCTGGAATCAGCCCCTCCGGCACTGTCCTTCCCTCTAATACTGTGCCACGTCCCGGCAGGGCTTTCTAGGGATTTGTGCAGATAAAAAGGAGAGTGAGGGAGCAGGATTCGGCAGGAGTCATCGAGAGGTACGAAGCTGCCCCTGCCAGGGTGTGCTTTTGCTTTTGTGCACTTGTTTCTGGCTCTGCAGTAACTCCGCAGTTGCTTTTTTACAGCCGCGTCTAATCTGACTAAGACAAAGAGTCCCAACGTGGCATTTGTAGGTGAGGGCGTCAGCAGCTTTAAAACAGGATCTGCTTTCAGCATGACCTGCTACAGTGCCCCAATTTGTAGGCCGGATTTTTACTGCCATCCGCATTGAAATACATTTTTATTCTTAGACCAAACTAAAAACAAAACTTGGATGAATCTTGTATTGTGGATATTGTCATTCACAACTTTATAAACTGATTTGGTAAAATTTTGTTCAGCAGACTTCAGTATTCAACCCCTCCCCCTCCCCCAATTCCCCCAATACAAGTTGGTAATGATATGTTACTGCAGCAAGCATTTCTGTACAAAACAGGATGAATTTGTATTTTCCTGAAAAGAAAACAATTATAGAAATACGGAGTCAGTTTATAGAACAGTTGCCGGAGTAATGACATCAGTAACAAGTTCAGAAACTGTCTCACTCAGGCCCCAGATGGTGAATGTGACACCATGCCTGCAGTACATCTCAATTCCTTTGAGGTCCCAGTGTCATCCATCTGCAGTGTCAGCACATTCATGTTGGGTGTTATTTCATCAAAATTAGGGATTTGAAAAGGAGGAAAATATAGCAGAACAAAAAGTTTTAGGCACGTTTGTGTTTGTTTTTTATGCATCATTGCACTAAAGTCCACAGGAAAGTGTTTCCACCTGAAACCATCCCTTGAAAAGACGATTATATATGTTATCACACTAAGGCCATGTCCATCCTAAGGCATGTGTATTTATTTCCACTCTTGCCTTTATTCTCACTATTTGACCATTAAAAACAGATCAAACAGAAAAACCAGCTCAAAGAATAAAGAGGCAATTACTCGAGAGTCTATTGACAAAGTCGGCATATGTGTTGCATTCCTGAACACTTTGTTCTTCAACCTTAATATTCTGTAGCTAACAACACCGTGAAAACAGAAAGATTTGAGGTGACGAGCTGCTGGCTCAAATTCGGAGCATTTCTGTATTATTTTTATTCCAGTCTGGGGGGCAAACTTTATAAAAGGCAATAAAAACCCCAGAGTGGATGATACACTTCCGACACGTAGCCAGTGTTTTTGACTCTATCTGCATTAGTATAGATTGGTGCTAAGCTACAAAGCAGAGGAGACATCATTACATTTCATGCAGTAACAGTTAGCAGGCAGTACATCTGTCGAGGACAAGATGCTCATCCCAACATAGACGACAATTCTAACCAGTCATGAACATCAGCGATGCACAAAGAAAGAGACAAAGAGACGTTTCAGCATCGCTCTTAATCACCAGGGAAAAGTAGATTAATCTTTGATTTTTTTCTCATCATTATGTATTACCATCTCTAAAACAGTTTACCTAGTTACTTTAGAAATGAGTCTGACTTTACTTAAGTACAACTTTTTAGGCGATTTTAAATTTTAATTTTACCTGAGTATTTCCATACATTATGCCTCTTCTACTTTACGTTTTAGAAGCAAATACTGTACATTTTACTTCCCTACATTTAGTTAAGATCTTAAGTTACGACGCTCATAAATCAAATTAAGTATATTTTGATGCTAATCCTGTACTTCAAGAAAACCTTGGGCAAGAAGTAATAGTAGAAGACATTATCAAAGAAACGATTAAGACAAGGAGAAAGCTCACACTTTGTCAAAAGAAAGAGGAGGAAGGAAACGAGAAGGATGCTCGTAAGGAGTGAGTGGAGACAAACTAGGAATTAATCACTTATAGCAAAGGAACGAAAACAATGTGTGAGCAGGTGTAATCATCATTTTCAAATAAAGAGATGGAAATGAGTTATGGAGTTATTGAGCATCACAGAACGAGCAGAAGAAGAGAGGAGGGCGGACCTGTCATATTGTCTTTACTTGGAAGTGGAGGTGGCCATGGTTCTCTCACATCTCTCTTTCTACCTAAATCTCATAAACTGTGTCCACACCTCTCCTTTGTGGGCAGCGGATGTTTAAGCACAGGACATTCAGGGTTCGACGCTGTAGCTTGTTTAAGATCTTTTTCTCAAAACATAAAGTAAGCAACAACGAGGTTTTTCATCTGTAATTAGGACGGCGTTATATCAAACCATGTTTCTGCATGATGTAATGTGTGTTGCTTGTAAAATTCATTGTTTGATGTTGCAAGTTGACTGTTGTTTTGCTGACATTTGTATGGGGGTAAACCAAGGACAAAGAATCCACAGTCTATTTATTTTTCCTTTAATGTTGCTTCTATATTTATGCGCTTCTCCACCACCAGATAAACATGGATCCACATATACATATACACACACACACACACACACACACCTACACACACCCCCACACACACACACCCACACCCACACCCACACACACACACAAACCACATGCTGAGATCATTAATCATGAGTGTCGACTTGTGGCTCGGTGTACATAAACTGTGTGTAGATGAGACATGGGCGGGAGGGAGACAGAAAGATAAAAGGATGTTTATCTGGGGCTGCTGCATAGAACATCATGCCAGGATCAGGCAGAAAGTCACAGAAGACCATAAAAGCCCCATTTCTTTGTTGTCATTAACACATTAAATGGATTTCAAGGGGAACATGGTAATGCAAAGTCTCTATATTAAATTACTTATAGACTACAAATGCATACTGTCCTCTGGATCTTTTATTTTTGCTTTGGAGACATGAAACCTTGTAGACTTCTAAAAGGCTAACACAAGTAGCAAAACCTTGCAAATTGAAAACAAAAAGACGTTTCTAGTCCGCTATAATAACGTTTTATTTAATTGTTTGACATATCCTGTCTTTGGATACTGTGACACAACTGAAATGAGGAATTATTGATCCTTTACATCAGCAGCAGACGCAAATATAGCTTGACCAATACATAGCCGGCTGATATCTTTAAAGATATATGGACAAGTGATTTATGTGTTGTACTCTCAAGCAACACCGCCTTTATTGCAGCATTATTTCCATTGACAGCGGAAGTTTGTGTTGTTTACGGTCGGCAGTTGCACCCTCTGACAGATTAAGATAGCCTATAGGTGGATGTTATTCAGTCTCAAAGCACTGGTGGGAAAGTGGTTATGACACAGGCTTTGGGAAAAATTAACAAAAGTGAACTGCTTCTGTTTGACCTCCACAGTGTGGGTATACAGGAGGTAAACACTGGCCCCATGTAGGCAGGTTACATAAATGAATCAGTGGAATGTATTTTATGGAGCAGAGGCTTTTGGACTTGGCTCAATTGTTGAAGCATTCAAGTTAGCGCCTGTTAAAACAAGTTGTTTTACATTGTATCCTGACATTCATGGCATACAATGGCATTCGATGACTATATCTTTTTAACGAATACATCTTCTGGATGTATTTATTGCAGAACGTCTCGCTTAACACACACCATAGAACTAAATCAGAGCCTTATACATTTGTGCCAATGCAAATAAAAAATGGAACAAAAAAGATATTGATCCATACACTGTCATCGCCTTTTAAGTATTAAATGTTATGTTATAAATAGGTTGACCTGTACTGGTCAAGCTCTGAAATAAAGTCTCGACCAAATTCCCCCTGTGATGAACACACAGAGACAACAGATCAACAAGCACCATCTCAGCTGCCTGGAACAAAGTAAAGAAACACACAGTTTGGCTGGTTAACCTCCCTCTGATGCGCCTTCATTGCTCAGAGCAGATACATCAAACCCTAAAAAATACTAAAGAAGGGTTTCCCTTTTGGCTGTTGTTAAATGAATGAATCTCCTGTGCCTCAATAATCTACACTATAAAAAGGATGAGACGAGGTACTTTGGCAATGTGGTGCATTACACCCACACTGCTCCTGGGAAAAGCATGTTCCACTCACATTGAGGAAATGAGTATATTTGCTTATAATTATCTCTCTTTTTAAGCTCTTTCAGGATAGAAATAGAAGCTTGACACTAAACTCTCCTATTTGTCTTTCTTGCTTTGTTATTTCCCACCCACCCCTTCCTCTGTCCTCCTCTTCTTTACGTTTTGGTTCTCCCTCTGTCCCCCTGTTATCCCGCTTCTGCTTTGATTTCTCTACCCACAGGAACTTCCGGAAGCATCTTCGGATGGTGGGCAGCAGGAGGATGAAAGCACAGAGTGAGTCAGAGATGTGTGTGTGGTTTATATGTTTGCTCAAACTGACTGGGATGTCGTTCACCCCACCATCATCTGTGTTCTTTTTTATGTTTTCTGGTGCGTTTTTGTGCACGTGTGTGTTTCACTTAACACTGCTGCTGTTTTATGGGGATTTTTATGCTCTATTGCATTCCTTTGAGGATTATTATGTTCATCAGTGTGCGTCTGTGTCGATGAGCCAGCAATGCAAGTCTGTGCTTATGTTAAAGTAGTGCGTAGGTGGTCTTTTCCTGTTGCGTCGCTTTGAATGTTCAAAGTTGTTGTTTTTTTGTTTTTGTTTGATTGGTTGTAAAGTTTGAAGACAGAATAATACATTTTTTAAAAGCAACAGGTTTTGGTAGAGATGGAGTGACGAGTGTGAGTGTGACTGCAAATATAAGAGAAGAAAAACATTCTCTGGATTCCTCTTTGTTCTAGATTTGGGTCAAGGGTAATGTGAGTGGGATTTTTTTTTATGCAACTTGTATGCAACTTGTCCAGTATGCTTTACCTAAAATAGAAAGAGAAAATGGTGATGAAACAAGTAAACTCAATCATAATCTGAATTAAAATTGGTTCAAAATTTGATTTGTGTCCAATTTAGAAGTTGTGTGAGCAGCTTGGAAAGGTCATACGTGTTATAACTATACAGTACGTACAAATCATGGTAGCATATGTGAAAGCCTTGTGAACGTATGGCAAAAAATATGTTTCTAGTCCAATACCGCAAGGTTACAGTGGTGATTATGTCAAGTGTGAAAAATCATTATTTTTGGATTTAAATAAAACTGTTTTGGCAGGCAAGACTGAACCCAATTAAAACCCAAATGTGTCACCCGTCATTGCAACTGAATAAATATTGCACCGTAGCAGATTTTTGTTCGACATTTACTAAAACGCCAAATCTTCTTGATGCTGTAATGTCAAAGTTCTTCCACCGTTCATGCTCTGCCTGCTGCTATGAGGAAGAACTATTTCTCCTGGAGACAGTTTTAAGGGGATCTTATAAAAAACGATCAATCTGTCTCCAACTACACAAATGTTCACTCAAAATCCCAGAGTATTAATGTTCTGGGATCACAAAAAAAAGGATAAAATAGTTTGTTTGATGAGAAGTTATTTCTAAAAGGAAACCTTGAACAATGTTCTTTTGATCACAAGAGTAAAAGTCAAATGAATGATTCTAATAAAAGGACGTTTGTACTTGAAAGGAACAAGTTGGTGTCAGCAGCAAAGTGAACAGAGAAGCAAAAAATGATGTCGCCTTGAGGGACACGGTTAATTAACCATGTCAAATACTCTCAAGCAGTCTAAAAATATTGTCAGGGAACAATGATTACTCTTCAAAGCAGAGCTGATTGTATTAGGACTAAATCTGTGAATCAGGCCCAGACCTTTTCCATATATCCATACTGATGATAAGCAGCAGGATCCCTTATAATGAGTAAATATATGATTGTCAGCATATGTGTTTGTTTGTTTTAACAGTTTGTACATACAGGCATTTGTTTGTGCAGAGGAGGGATGGCATCGTATGAACACTATGTGTGAGCTGCATTTGCCTTTTCACCTTGGTGTTTTGGGTGGCGAGTGTGTGGAGGAAACGGACAATTTGCAGGCTTGTTGTGTGAGTGTGTGGCGTGTGCGTGTGTGTGTGTGTGTGTGCGTGTGTGACTATCTCTTCCCGCCTTCACTAGCATTCGCTGAACGTAGATCGAAGAGTTTCAGCCGTTCCTGGAGTGACCCCACCCCTGTCAAGACTGACTCTCCTCATGACCCCAGAGACAGTGAGTTCCCACAGACTCACGCACGCACATCTACACACACACACACACACACACACACACACACACACACACACACACAGTTTCTCACAATTAAGGACAAGCATGGTGCAATTAAAAAAAACATGGAAAGAGGCTTTAACGATAAGGTAACCAAATCACGTTTACAAATTGTGTACATTTATGTGTAATGTAAATTGAGTCAGACAGAAGAAAAAGTTTTAAAAAGTACCTGGATACGTTAGACCTCGCCTTGTAAACCCAACTACTTTAAAGTAGTCATATCACCTTAACTGCAAATATACATGACCTTTTAAAGCTGTTACGTGTCCTCTTGTTCTCTATATTTATAATTTAAAAGCTCTGCAGTAAAACTTGTAAGAACATATGACCAATCATAACAATAATAACCCATCTGAACCTGTGTGCCCTCACATCTTGACTGACAGAATGATTGCAGTTTGAATTTGCTTTGCGCTCACGCAGTGCTTTTGTCATTAATTCATTTTCATACACCGGTGGCTCGTATGGAGTTGAAAGTCACTTAGCGGCCTTTGTGAGCTATACAAAAAAGGTCTGGTAATCAGCACACTGATGTACAAACTGAGTTACACTACGCTGGGATGAGGCCGAATCACCTGTAGTTTTAAATAAAGGTCAACCAGTCAAAAATAATGCAGTACACAACATACTGACAAACACTGCCAACTGCAAAAGTCTGAAGTACAGCAACTACTACTTTGTACAAGGAAGTAAAAATTACTATTAATACCATACAAAGGTATTTGTACTTAATTTAAGTATTTCCATTTTGGGAAATGTCCTATTTTATTCAACAACATAACAGTTGGAAATATTGTACTTCATTTTAACTACACTTAACTAATGGTTGTTGTTATTACTAGTTTTCCTTTTCTTTCCTCCCTGAGCTGATGTTCAATCCTGAAAATCTGGATACATTTTTGATTAGTATATTGCAAATTTAATTCCTTTTTTTTTAAAGGTAGAAAATATGAGATTGCCTACTAACGGCCCTCACCTCAGCCTCGGCTATCTCCTTTAACGTCCTTCATAAATGACCACCTGGAAGGCCGCCTAATACGACTCACATGCACTTGAAATTTAAAGCCACTTTTCATCAAATATGTACAAACACACATGCCAAATAGACGTGGCATTTCACAGTTTTACAGCTCAGTTTCAGCACATTAAGTAACATGCAAAAAACAAACAAATCGAAAGACATTTGCACTCAGAGCACACCATCACACGCACAATCTGACTGTCTCTGCTGTTGACTCTGACCCTGTCCATCTGTCTCCCTATGACCGTGGGTCTTTCTTCAACTGTGTGATGCTCTCTCTTTCTGTGAGTATGTCTTCCAAAATGGAGTGTGCGTCTAAGTCCGAGTATGTCAACTGGTGCCGATGTTAACGTGAGGATGTCTCAATGTTCCTAAAAGGCTTTTGATTCAGAGTTTGAACACACTTTGTTTGTTTGCATGTGCCGTTTGTCTATGTTGACGTGTGAGTATCTGTGGTTTGATGTTTTTTCTTCATCTCCATCTTCAGCGTTTCTGTGTTTCAGAGTGCGATGAAAGATAAATGAACTGTTGATGACACTCTAATGGTGTGGTTGATGCCTCATTCTTCCTCTTTCCTGAGGGAAAGGTATTGTTCTCTGGAGGGGTGACATTAATCGTCAGTCTTGCTTGTCATTTTCTCCTTTTTCACACTCTCTTTGTTCTCGTTCTCCATCTCAAACTCACCTGTAGTTTTTCTTTATAGTGATGGTTTACCGAACCTTTTGTGAACAACAACTGGACCGATACTGGATTTTCAGGCCGATGCCAACATAGATATTTAAATAATGTCCTCTAATGACATATCGGTCGATAATTATTTTAAATTTGCTGTTGGAAATTAATTAACAAACAAATACTGATAAATGAATAAGAAACTCAAAGACTCCAACACGTAGGTATAGCAAACAGAATACAGTACACACGTATGCCGAGGCTCACGGTATTGGAACATGGCAATTTAATGTATCAGCACTGAAAGCGGTCGAGCAATTATCAGCAACATAACATTATTTTCTATGAAAGCACTCTTACTTATGTTTCTGTGAACTGTTTTGATCATTTCTAGGGTAAAAAATACATCACATTTATCCACAAGAAACACTTTCAGCAACAACCACCGGCCTGCCGTTAGGTCGGTCAAATGGTGAAGGTCAAAACATAAAAACAAATGTCAAGAAAACATATATATATATACTATAATATATATATGAACTAATCTCGAAACAGGATAAGATTTTGGTATCTTAAGCGTTCTGGTTTCTGATTGTAGTCCGAGTGGTATTGACCAATCATGTTTGAGCGAGCTCTGGTTGCATGCAGGAATAAAAGTAGGTATATACCGGCCAAAATTAAATCTCCCAAACTAAACTTCAAAATCCAAAGAAATTGTGTTTATGACCGTTATAGGCAACGATGTCTTTCAAATGCTACAAGGAAGTACATCGATAAATCTAGAAACAATATTGCTCCATCTTCTAACATCAAATGAGCGATGCATAGAACTAAAGGTTTCACCACTTGACCCTTTTAGGACATGTTGAAATACAAATGTAATGTGTAATATACATTATGATTACATATCAAAGAAGCACAATTTGGTGGTACACTTTACTGCCCTCTGATTCCTGTTTGATTTTCTTATCTTCTTGTTAGCTGTTGCCAGAAATAATGCTGCAACTTTCACCATCAGTCCTACTCATTTTTCTCCTCCTGCCAGCTGTCGCATCTTTTCCCTGTTCCATCTGTCACTTTTCTTATGTCACCACCATTATTAACAACTTCATCCTTTTTCCTCTCCTCCGCACTCACCTCTCTTCACTCCTTTGGACACCTCTTTCCCTCACTCCTCAATTTTCTCCTTCTGTTTCACCTTTCTTGCCTCCCACGAAACACATCTGCCTACAAGGCATTTTTTCCTCACCGGTGTAATATATTTCTCTTTTAGGTGGAGACCTGCAGGCCTCCTGTAGTACCTTGGATGAAGGGGGCCTCGATGATAATATAGACTGGGAGGAGGAGCGAGAGATGGAGAGGCTGGCCTGTGAAGGAGACGACTTTGTACCTCCCAAAATCATGGTATGAGATCAGTGTTGCATTTCAAATTTTATATTGCACTTTAAGTTGGCAGTTTTACAAGACTTTTAGTCTTACACCAAGTCCCCAAAACATTTCCAACAATACAACTAACATCTTTCTTTAGACCCTCTGCGCCTTTAAATGCTAATCTATTTTTGAAGATAATAAATCCATATTGTGACGAGCCCCTGTGCCACTGGTCGTTGTCGCTGCAGGTGTGCGGGTGTGCAGGTGGGCGTGGCAGAGGGTCGTCAGGTTGAGTGGGGACACCTGTGCTCATTAGTGGCACTCACTTAAAAAGCCCTTCGGTTAAGCTGGCGCTCTCTCTATCTATAAACTCAATAAACCCTTTTTCTGTTAACCGACTCATTGGTCTGTCTCCCTCCTTCTTCTCTCAGGGCCGTGTGGCCCGGTTCGTGACACTATCTGGACTTTTTTAATGCAGACTTTCTGCTAAAAACGTGTCCAAACCCAAGTAAAATTGGTGGACTGCCCTTTTAAGATTGTAGGCTCTGGATTTGTTGCAGCTGAAAATAATCACTGATAAACGAGACACAATGCAAATGGTTGGTTTCGGAATTGGTTCCTTGAGATTACACACTGATGGCAGATCTAGATTAAAATAGCTTAATCTCCGCAGGTGAATTCATATGCAGATACAGTATCGCAAATGCACCTGATGTATTCTGGAGTCTCGCTGTGAATATTATATTGAGCTGTACATTCTCTGGAGGCATGAGAGTGTGATAGTTACTCTTTTACCCTTTCCTCTAATTTCTCTCCAACTCCGCCATTCTCTTCCTTTTTTCTCCACTTTGCTCCAATTTTTCCCACTCTTTTCATTTCCTCACATCCCATTAAATCCATCATTCCTCCCCTTCTACTGTTTCTCCTTCACCTTCAGCTGATCTCTTCTAAAGTCCCAAAGGCAGAGTACGTTCCTACTATAATTCGTCGGGATGACCCCTCCATCATCCCCATTCTCTACGTGAGTTAAATGTTGATTGGCAAGTGTGCATGACAATCCTTCGACGTACAAGTTATTTCTTTAAAGTATGTTCTATGATAAAGGCTGTTTGAAATGAATATCAAAGCCTTTTGCAATCTGACATCATTATGTCATCTTTTTCCTTAGGACCATGAACATGCTACTTTTGATGATATATTGGGTGAGTTTATATTCCTTTTACACCTCTTTTGGAATGATATATTAAATAATTCTAATGAGTACAATGAATAAAATGTAGAAACATATGATAGAAATCTAAAATCCGAAAGTGATCATTGCCATATGGAAGTTAGTTTACAAAGTCATATAAAGTAATAGAGCCACAGATGCATATATATCCACATTTATTTGAGAAATATCTTATCTTGAAGATCATTCACTTCTAGTTGTGAACCTGGACTGAGTGATGAACTGCTATTGAATCTCTTAGAAAAATAACCTAGATTTGACATAATTATGTATTGCATATAAAACCAGTGCTGCAAAAATACCAAAAAAAAAAAAAGGTTTGCTTTCTACGTTCTGAAAATGATCATCTGTCGCTCAAAAGAGAAGCACATCCAGTAAACAAAGCCTGGAGCTTCTCAAGATAAACTCTGCATTGAATAAAGCTCACAGAGAGTTAGCGAGAGGATTTCAATGAATAATTCATAGCGTTTAGATTTCCATTTTACTGTCTTTTACTGGCCCGTTTTATTTTGCTGTGACATTTCCTTAAGTACACAATGTTAAGTTAAAATCAAACTACATCTGACATTAAAGTCTGTACTTATATTATTGCACCTGCACTTGAACTCAACCTCCAAAGTATTTCTTTGTGTTCAGCGTTCACATCTCTCCCTCTCTCCCTACCTTCGTTCTTGGTCCCTGAAGTTCACATCAATCACATCAATCCAACCCTTTTCTGTCCCTCACAGAGGAAATAGAGAAGAAACTCACAGCTTACAGGAGAGGAAGCAAGTTCTGGAGGATGCTCATCTTTTGTCAGGTGAGGAACAATTGAGACAGAATAAAAGTGTATTTCCTGTAAAATTGTATGTTTTATTTGGGATTTATAGAGTTATGTGCTTATTCATGCACTGCATATCCAAACTGCTGGAGCTATAATGTGTTCAGTGCCTTTCTTTGGGATCTAATCAATCTCTCAAGTTAATTAAGAAGAAACAAATTAGCAGTTGTGATAACGTGTTTCACTCTTCTATGTGTTTCTCAGGGAGGCCCCGGCCACTTGTATTTACTGAAGAATAAAGTGGCAACCTTTGCCAAGGTGGAAAAGGAGGAGGATATGAGCCAGTAAGTGTGTCTCCCACAGGCTCCTAATGTCGAATACCATGACAATTTACATGCCCCATCTTATCAAGCAACGACATGTGATTAGGCTTTAATTAAAAACAAGTCATGACAGAGATGACTGAGAACCATCCGCTAGCTGTGAAAATAGAAGTATAAAAAGAAGTATTGTATCTTTAAGATACCTTAGCTGCAATTTCCTTAAGGTATTTATTCCTCCAATGATAGGAAGAACAGCTCAGTAAAATAAAAAATCCTCTTGCAAATATCTCAACCACAAGAAACTGGCACATTCCCAAAGACATCTTAATGTCTTTTTAAGCAGTCAAAGGATTAAAAGATTCTGAAACAAATGTGCCATATTAATGTTCTTTATGCTATTTTCAAAATATGAATAGTATTTCTGTGAGTGCTCTCCGACTTGGTTTCAATCAAAGATGTTCCACTTGGACGATTCAACACTGTTTTTTATTTATGAGTACAATCTACCACTTTTCGAAGTGATGCATCTCTCCCAAAGGAACTTCTCTGAATAGGTGATGTTTACTTGTTTAAGAGATACAAAACTTAAGGCTCGCAGCCTGTTCCATCAATACATTATCAAATCAGCAAATGAACAGTGGAGACAAGTCCTTGACTCATGCTTATCTTTTTCAAGGTTCTAGTTTTTGTTTTTAATTTCGTGTGAACTGATTGATTGATTGATTCAGTGTAACTGTCGCCTCTGTCTTTGTTCAGGTTCTGGAGGAGGCTGAGTCGCTTTATGAGTAAAGTCAACCCAGAACCCAACCTGATCCATATAATGGGATGTTATGTGCTGGGCAACCCCAACGGAGAGAAGGTACACAGATGCTGATGCAAAAAGATACACATGTCAAACTGAAAACATGAAAGCTCGTCAACACCGCCCCAATTCATTCGTACCAAGGCCTCTGTTAAGTTACACGTTCAGAAGTTAAATGTATGTGCCACACAAACTGATTTAATAACATAGGACGCCAAAGGTAACGTCTTTTGGTTCCCTGTCTCTTTTCATTTAGGTGAACACTCTCTCGTGCTTGCTCCTACCTCTCTCTCTTCTCTCGGCTCATTTCCTCGTTTTCTGCCCACTGTTTCCAAATGTATTCTCACTGCGTCTAATATTCACTTTATTAGCTTCCTGGCTGCCTCCGTTGTCCCTCCCTGTCTCTTCTCTCTTATTCCACATGTGTGACCATCATCTCAGTCTGTGTGACTTTATAGCTGAAGAGCACACATGCTGAGTGACGCTGCAGAAACATATGAGATAAACACACACAGACAAATAAAAAACACAAACAAACAGTCAGACATTCACACACACACACACACACGCGCACACTACATAGCCAGCGGTGTTTGTCTGACCTCAGTGTTTGTTCCAGTTATGTCTGCCAAAATGCTTTGTGAGATAAAGTGGATGTCTCCTGGGTTGATGGACAGTCTGGCACTCTGCAGAACAGACTGCACATCAGTGATATTTCCACCCTGACAGACAATTACAGACACATGTGGTTGTCTAAACAAAGCTTGAATTAAAAACAACACAATTGGTGGTGTTTTTTTTTACTGGCTTAGTCCCAAGATCCCAAAGTGATATTTTCACACTGGCTTGTGCACCGTAGTCTTAAGTTCACTCAGAATATAATTAATAAAATGTAGCTTAAACCTCTCCAGAAGAATGTGTGCAGTGTATACGTCTCTGTAGAAATGTCACAAGCTGTGACCTTGTTGTGCTTTTCTTCAAACCCATTCTCCATTGGAAAAAAACACAACATGATCCTAAGGATGTGAACACTTACTTGTGCAACATTACACTCAGGATACTAAATGCTGCGAGAATAACTTTCTCTCTTCTGTAATGTCTTTCCACAAAATGCTAGAACCTGGCTTCAGGGATTTGCAGATGTTTATCCACAGGAGCATTAGTGTGGTCGGCTACTGATGTTTTACTGAAGGTTTTATGGAGTGGAGGCCATGGCTCTGCAGGCCAGTTTGTTCTCCCACACTAAACTTGATAAACAATGTATTTATGGAGCTCACGTTGTGCTCAGTGGTTTTGTCATGTTGAAACAGGAAAGGGCCTGGAAGCACTCTATGGTCTAAATATATATTTGTATGCTGGAGTAATACGCTTGTCCTTAATTGGAACAGAGGCTGTGTTCAGACAGACAATATGTGGCCAATTTAGAGGGCTCCAGTCAAAAAAGTTTAACCTTGCTTAAATTTTGCTCTAGTGCAATACTTTCATTCAGCAAGGGGCTGCAGTCAAATACGTGCAAGTGGTTGGTTCACATGGTCCAGAGTAATATAACCCTGTCTGTCTCTATTATTTTAAAAACGCTGTTGAGTGTTTTGGCGTCGGATAAGCCTTCAACTGCTACCATCTACTACTCAAAGTGGACTTTATGGATCCTCTTTCATGGTACTTACTAGTACCTGAAACAACATGGCCCCATCAGCGCTAGGGGGCTCAGACCAAACCCTGAACAACAACCCCGGAACAAAACATAAACAGTTTGGGTCCACGTACTTTTGGCCATTTAGTGTGTTTCACCAACTGTTCATTATTTTGTTAACTGTCTTAAATCATATAATAGAGACTCTACATCGTCAACAGAACACATCACATTTTTAAACGGTAGGTTTCCTTGTTGCCAAATGCTGCACTCCAGACAGCGTAAAACTACATCTTGCAAACACACTACAGTAATGGAATTGACTTAAATTAAAAGCAGCCAGAACGTTATTACAACTACTGAAGCACATCTTGTACTAAAGCCTCCTGCAGAGAAGAAAGTAATCAATCTTGATATGTAATAAAATGTATATAAATATTGACGTGCAGTTTGCAGGCGCGGTAGTGGGTTGATTTCAACAGCGAGGTAAATGACCCCTCCTTCAAAAGTAACAACTTAATAGTTGACTTATGGTTAATAAAATCACTCACCAAATATCAAAAGGGGCTTGTTAAGACCAATAAACGCAGTTTTTTTTAATAATGCTAGTTCTCTTTCTAACATGGTATTGTTCTGGGTCTGTTTGATTGATTTGTGTAATATGGATTAATGTTGCTGCTCTTTGATTACTGAGAAAAAACAGTTCTACACTGCAATGTGTAACATGGAGCCACGCAGGACAGAAAGGAAACTTGCGGCACATTATTTTGAGCTCTGTTATTTGCCTCCAGCTCTCTTTGCACTACAGACAAGCCGCGCCCAACCACCCTCTCCTCCACATCTGGCATGTCGCCATCTTTTATCTTTTTCAAAAGGACTGCAAACTAAGGATTAAAAGCTTCTTTTTATTCACCACCTCCATTGCAACATCATAAAGTGAACAACAAAAGCACATTTGGCCTTTGATTTCTCTGACAGAGGGGTATCAGGATCTCTTATGACTAAATTCTAGAGGAATCAGTGAGCTTCAATTTTTAATGTGCACCACACAACATCAGTGAGAAACTGCAGAGGAGATGACTGAAAAAAAATCTCAAATTAAGGTCTTTCGGGTTGCAATGAATTATTATTTTCACTTGACGACAACATAGTTTATTCATTCAACCGATTGAATGATGGTTTAGTCTAAAACAGAATGGTAATCACATGTTCACATGTGATATATAGTTTATAAAACTGCAGTGACGATACAGACATTTCATACACTTACCGATGTGCATTCAAACCGCGTTGGACCTGTTCATACGAGTCAGCCACCTCTCTGTTTGCCATCATTAGAGAGTCTAGTCTGCAGTTGATCCTTACTTCAAAGTGCTTCTTTTTTTTTTTCGTCCATCAAGCCCCACAAAGCGTTCCAAACGCAATGATATAAAACTGAGCAAAACATCCATGAGATGCTGGAATGAGATGCCCTGTATGTGTCATCCATTCAATTTCTAAGCGACTAATCAGTGCTAAGTTACATATTGTGATATGAGAAAGCCACTTGCAGGACAACAAAGGCAAGCTATCAGCTAGAATCTCAAATCCCTCTAATTTACAGAAACATTTGATCGTGATCTCCTTTCTTTTAATTTCCTGAACGTGGGACTCTTCGCTAGTGAAATGACTGGGATTGGGGTCCTACGCTCCACCTTTTACAAGATTGTCTCTTTCATGGAAAGGCAGAGAGGTGATATGAAGACAAGCAGGACAAATGAACACCGTTGCAATTTTACACTCTCACCTCATTCACTGCCCTCCTTGCTACCTGCTTAGGACAAATGTCCATATGTCTCTTTGGCAGTAATTAGCTGGGGGCATTGCCAGTCAGCTGTATTTCCATGGGTGTGTTTTTATGTTTGCGTACGTATGTGTGCTGTGTCTAATGACGCGGGCTCCCCTACTGCTCATGCATGCAAGTGCAGTAGGATTAATTGGTGGTTGCTTCCTTATCTCTGCACAACAGCTGTTCCAGAAACTGAAGAATCTGATGAGGCCTTATTCTGTCGAGTTTGAGTCGCCGCTGGAGCTGTCTGCGCAGGGTGAGTTGGAACAAACATGCATCGTCACATAGGCGCGCGTGACCATTCACGTCACATGAAATGACCCGGGGAAAAAACGTTGCGGCTCGGTATTAACATCTGAAATCTACTCAAACAGCTGTTCCCCAATTTGAAAATATAATACATTTCAACAGTTTGTCGCATGCAACGTTTCCTTCTCATCCACCATATCTGGGTGGTGTTTTTGATACGGCGTTTCAGATTTTGCTGTGTATTTCTTTTCTTTTTTATGCAATTGATCCAAGCCATATAGGCGTCACACTGCGGTTTGTGAACAGCCTCCACACAGGAGTAATCCTTTTACTTTGCACTCTCCTCTCTAGCTGCAGGTGGGAGAAGAGACATACAGTACGCTCTACTGAACACAGTAGTCAGCATTATAAAAGCCTTCTCCTGCAGGAACAACTGTAAAATGTTGTCTTTTAAACCCAGACTTCCTCTTCTTTAGCCCTTCACCTTCATTCAAAGTTTTCTCCTCCTGTTATCTTTGTGCTCATTCGAGATCCAAACTTCTCCGGCTCTGACGAAAGCAAACCACGCTACACTTTTGTCTCATACAAAAGCAAGCCTATCTTCGAGAAACGTCTTTATACGTATAATTTGTCATCATATTTCGAGGCAACCTCAATGCCATCTAGTAATGTTTCTTATGAAAAGAATTAAGAAATGCACTTTAAAATCAGCTTCAAAATCAGCTTTTTGTATCTCAAGCATGATTCATGTTTTTGAAGGTTTTTTTTTTAAGCAGTCCTTGGTTACGGGTTAGAGAAAGATCATGGTCTTGGTATATTTTGCTTCCTTAATACTTGATTCAAACTTTTTCTGTCTCATTTACCAATCAAGGCAAAGAGATGATTGAGAAGTACTTCGACTTCCGCCTCTACCGGCTTTGGAAGACACGGCAGCACTCCAAACTCTTGGAATATGAGGAATTCTTGTGACGAAAAACCTGGATTATGGGTGAAGTGGAGCGCTACACTGAAAATAAAACTAATCCAATAACTGAACATTGCTCAACTATAGTGCTCAACCCGCCAACTCAATACAAACAGTCATGCCTGCGTTCATCCTGGAGAGGACTGGGAGGAGAGGAAGAAGGATGGCAGGCAGGACAAGGTGGCTGAAGACAACCTAAATTATGCTGTGCCTCCGCTCCTCCTCATTTTCAGAGTAAGGATCAAAGACTAACAAAAAAAGGGCCAAAAAAATACACATTAAAGAAAGAAAAAAAAGGAAAAAGCAGAGACAACTGGACTGTCCACATCTTAGTCACCAACCCCGTTTGCTTCTTGAGTTTGAAAGCAAAAGGAGGATAAAAAAATTCAAAATGTGTAAAAAAAAAATACTAATTTTCTTTCACACCTCTGTTGCAAAGACACACTTTGAGGCCGATGTGCTTCAGGGGGGAATGGCTGAAACTCATTCTGCCATAATGTGGTTCTGTGTTTTGACCGGACCTCTCGGATGATCTCAGACCCCGGAGACATACATATATACATACATAAATAATCCATATGTCGATGTGTGTATATATCACATGAATATATTAGCATAGCTCTAGTCATGCAAATAATACATGAGAATAATGATGCATCATTTATTTTTGATGTGCATTGTTGTGCAGTTTCATATGGAAATACTTTGGAATAACTCAGGTTTTAGCCATGAAGTAAATAATCTGTTTGTCTATTCTATCAAGATATTGTAATCTTCATCGCCATCGCTTGGAATGAATGTATTTTCTCTCCAGAAATGTATCTTCGGTTTGAAAAATCCAGCTTCATGTTTTGGTAAAAAAAAAGAAAAGTGCTGATTTTATGTGCGAGTGTGTGTGTGTGTGTGTCTTTTCCATGTCAAAAAAAATAATAATAATCATGCAAATGTGTGTATTTTCTCTTTCTGCTCCTACGTTAACGCAAGAATAATGGTTATCACCTTCACCCTCCACATTTTCTCCTTTTCTGTCACATTCAAACAAAGACAGTCTCGCGTGATTAATGATGTCAAGAGGGATGTAACAGCCATCCAAGTGCTCCTGCCACTGTAGTGTCGCAGTTGCCCTATTGATCCCGCCTGCTCTTTTGCAGAAGGTTCGGGCTACTTAGTTGGCTCCTGTCACAGGCGCCAGCTGCTCTCACTTTCTGCCAAACACTCTTAATGGCAGCCAAACGAGCTTCCGCCACCGCTCACTTCTCCCGGCTGTGATCCAGTCTTAAGGGCCGGAGTTCTCCAAATTCAACAGATCTGCCAGAGGTTCAAACTGTTAACAGCCATCTGCTGCCCCTGCCAGGTGAGTCAGCGAGTCCCAAAAAAAAAAAAGAAGGACAGAAATATGCACCGAGTGTGTGTCTGTGAACGCGACCGCCGCACCACCTGAGTGGCCAGAGCCGTCTCGCATAGATTAAAGATGGCCAAATGTGGAGAGCAGCGCTGAGCCTCCAGCGGGACAGCAGTCTGTAACCAGACAGTGTCACCTGCGTCCTCTCAGCTGCGGCCTGGTACATTTACCATACATACTATCAAGTCGTATTATGGCAAATGTAGGACTCAGGGTTTTTTTGCCGGGGTTCTGAAGTGCTAAACTCGAGAGGTCAGTTCAGTGGAGGCAGGGTTTGAGTCAGCAGGCAGTACATCTAGTCACAGCAGCCACCGGCAACCCAAAATATAATGCAGTCTGCTGCAGCAGAATGTGAGATGAGCTGTGGACAAACACAGAGCACACTCGCAGACGCAGAGACACACGGACACGCGCCACTGGTCGCACGCATCTCTTTTAATAAGAACTTCATTTGCTTCATGTAACAACGTCTAAACTGTGACAGTCACATTCAAAGCACAAAAACGTCTTTGCATTTGATTTCTCAGGTTGACAAGTTTCCGTAAAAGACTGAGACGGAAATGTGTCAAGCTGAGAAATGAGCTCATACCAGAGTATTGAGTCTTTTGTGCTTTTGGAGTTCTTCAAGCCAACTTTTTCTGAACGCTATATTCGACATTTCCTTTTTTTTAATGCTGACATTTGAGCCGTAATACTTTGAACGTGGCGGCAATCCAAGGAGACGATAAGTCACGCCATGGCTCGCTGCTCGGCCAATCACAGCAGAGTTCTACAATGACAACGGCCCCTGAATGTCAGCGAAACATGCTGCCGATAGCGATTTTAAAACCAGTCATTGAATGTTCGCGTAGGTGATTTGTGTGCAGACAGTTCACAGAGGAAAAACATTTTAGGTTTTAATAAATTTAATCGAAAAAGTGGCCCCCACCCTGCGTTTAACATTTCACACACAAACGTATAAAACACACACACACACACACACACACACAAAGATACCTTTCACCTGTGTATGGTAAATACCTTTCCGTTCTTCATCATTCGTGTGGATGTGTTAATATTTGGAACATTACGTGCAGGCTTTTTGTGTTGAAGTCGACCAGTCTCACTGGAGTGCTCTCCATCGCTCTACGAGCAGAACTGGTTTTATTTGCTTTTGCCCTCTCTCTGACATTGCAGTGTTGGCCTACAGTTTGTCTGGCACAGACGAGTGCTCTCTCAGCCTGAGTCACGCACTACATGTTTTCACTCCAGATTTAAAATCCAACACTCAGACACCCTGTCATATCATAGAGCCATTTTTTAATTCCAGCAGAAGCATTAAGCTGCCGAATCCTCAAAGATGTTGCCCTCAACAGCTGCTACGTTTAATGGAACTTTACACCCTGGTATAATTTTCAGATCAGATACAAGGGCACGGGTTCATTTAAAGCAAAGCAGTGATGTGATGGATTCAATCAATTCAGAAAGTGTTTTTCTTATGCCATAGAAAACGTCACAAAAAATATATCATATCCAGTCTATAAAGAACTTACTGGTTATTAATCCTCTGTTTGAATTTACTGGGCTGAACTGACCGTGATGTGAAGAGCACTCTGACTCAGGAGTTTGAGAGAGCTTTCTTGTTTTCTTCTTCAGCAAAAAAAAAAAAAAAAAAAGAATTACCGGAAATCTAATTAAAGATGCAAATGTGTCTACTTGTCTCTCTCAGTCTGTGTTGTATTCTTTGCCTTTTCATTTCACTCACTGGGAAATAAGAAAACAGGAAAGGAGCAAGGTCCTTCAGATCTGACCTTTTCTTTCATTAAAATGTGTTATAAAGGACTGAAGCTCACAGACATGGGAGACAGAAATACTGCAGTTTAATAGGACTGCAAAGAAAAAGAGTGAAGCTCATTTATTATTTCAATGACGCTCCACTTCACCAATTATCCAAAACAACACAGATGAAACTCTTCTGTCGTCAGCACTCTCTGTTACATAACTTTGCCCCATTTCAAACATTATAGCTGTGAGGTCCTTTTGGCTGCAGCCTAATAAAAGCAAACTGCCCACACACAGGCTCGTCTCCATTGCTCTGCATTACAAAACTATTTCATGTTACATCTGGATCAACTGCTACAAAAGTGCTCCGGTCCAATATTCAATTGCATGAATCCAGTTCACTCCCCTGTAGAGGATCTCACTGGTTGTATTGCGTGGTGAGATTTCCACTTGAAGTGAACTGTAGTCAGTACAGGGTCAGTGCACAGGTCAAAAGAAAAGCTTAGAGACAAGTTAACAGCCCAACCTCTACCAAGTGGCTGTCTAAACTGTCTATACTTGCTGTCGCCGAATGGAGAAATGTGGTAGAGAAGTTTGTAATGAAGCGGTAATAAAGCCTCCATCATGTAAAGAGGTGATTTAATGCACAGATGCATTTCTGTGTTCAATAAAACTCTTCAGACTCAGTGCCAGAAATAACTTGGAAGCACAGGGAGACCGAAAGAGAGAGCTGTAAACAAAAACAACACTTATTTTTAATTATTTTGTCTTTGGTGCAACTTAGTATGCAAAAATGCAGATGAGGCCGTCCTGATACACAGAAAGTAGTGCAGAGCCTTATCTCCTCGTCCCAGAAACGCCTCGATCCCTAATCTCCATGCACTTGCCTTTCATGCATTCTGACTTGTGTGCACCGCTTTTCCACCTCCTTCCCCTTCTCTTTCCTTCACTCGAATTAGAATTAGCGTTTGAGTTTTTACAACTATCACAGACAGTTTGTTATTAATAATCAACTGCAGTGCATTCAGAACTATCCACAGTCTGCATCGATGGTAGTAGACGCTTCACAAACTTTATGTAAACGCACACAGCTTATGGAAGTGAGCATCCCGTGGCAGGAGCAGTACTCATTATTAAGCTCTTCTCTTGAGTGTTTCACGGTGAGAAAGCATCTCTGCATGCCACATCCTGAGGCGACGGACTGCATGAAGACCATGCCTGGTTTAACATTGATACATATGATATTAGATTGTGTGTTATTATCATACAATTGGTATTTGTGTCTGCATTTACTCGTGGCGGAGGAAGTATTCAGATCCTTAACTTGGTTTTGAGGCAAGGAAGTTCTGGATCCTTGTGGTCATCAGGTCAAAAGTTTCCCTCATCAAATACTTTTGGTTTATGACCTAAATACTGCCAAAACTAATTTCAGCCTTAGTTGTACTTATTCTTCAGCGCTAATTAGCTAATGTTGACATGCTTACAGGCTAAACTAAGAATGTGAACGTGATAATCCTCCTATATTAGCATTTAGTTCAAAGCACTAAATTACAGCTTCAGAAAGTCAGTTGATCACGTGGGTGAGAGCAGCTCAGCATCGCAGCAGCAACACCACAAAACAGAAGATCAGGTGTATATTACGGAGATATAGATGTTATCGTATGAAGAGCAGTAAAGCAAGCTGACAAATGAAATGTTCCTCTGATGCTCAGTTGAATACAAGGAAGAAATATTGAGTTGGCCAACTTATGTGTGTGACAATGGCCATGAGGATTTTTTTTTTCTTCCATCAGGCATGTGTACGAGAGCCTCGAAATCAAAAAGGCAACAACCAGGGTTGCCATGAAAGCAATGCAGCACAAAACACTCAAAACTTCTGAATTCAAACATTGAATAGTTGACATTTGTTGAGTTAAAGGGCGCGACACCGTACACGGATCAAGACTGTTCTCTCATGCTGCAGTTCCTCAGAATCAAATGTATGTAGGATACCATTTCACATCCTCAAATTCCAGTGGATTACATTTTGATTATATTTCAAATATGGCTCAGATTTATACAATCTGGCTGAGGAATGTACCATCTGCTAACAATATGTTCAGTAAGAGATAGTGTGTATTTTCTGCTCTGTGTGACTGAGTCATTTCCCCCACTTCCAATTTCACTTTTTTGGTAAAGTGTAATGATTTTTGTTCAAATAAAAAGTCAGAGAGGTTATATATTTTAATAAAATAAGTTGTTTTGTGAAAAGACAAATCGGTACACTTCTTTTCTATCGAAAACGACTCAGTTATTCAAATGAGAGGTTAACAAAGAGATTCTTAATTTCCATTCAGTCACTACTTCAAGAGTGCCTTTAGTTTTCTTGACTGGTGTCAAGTGCCTCATTTGACTTCTTCCTCACTTTAATAGCCTAAATCACATACTCTTTTAATATTTCCAAGTGTAGCACTGGCAGAAAGTTGATTTAGTTTCACTTTGCAAGTAATTGAAAGGCTTTTTAACTTTTGATGTTCTAATCTTTCTTTTTGCAAGCTAGAGATTGCGATCAGATTTAATTGGGCAGACTACAGACACATGAAAAAGGCAAGAAATGGTTCCCACTGAACCAAAACATCTCACCTGCAGAAGTAGGCCTAAGAGCGTGCAGCTTTACAGAATGCTGAGCCAGCTTTTTATGTTTTGTTTTAGTGCATTTTACCTCGAGCAGTCGGCACAGGTAAACAATTAACTGAGCATGAAGAGTGAAGGCTCCGATTCTGTCACAATCAGCACTTCTCATTTGCTGATGTGGAGTTTTAGACTCCCTTGTACCCAGCGGGGGCATAACACCACAATTCACGACTCCAAATGGCCTCTGAACTGCATTCGCCCTGTTTCTTAAAGGGCGAACATTGCATTGTTTTTAACCTAAATTGTGATGGGCTTAGGCCCCAAAGGCTTTTTTCAACTTGCATTAAAGATGTAATGCACAGAAATAACTAACCTGTATTTTGTGGTCTCACATCTGTATTTTGGTGTGTTTAATCTATAATGATTTCAAAATAATACAATATTCCTCTCTGCATGAAACTCAATAGCCCCACAGATGAACCTTTAAACTAAAACCTTCAACACTAAAGCTGGAGGCTAAATGCGTCATTCAATTTCCTGAACTCATAAAGGAACATAATTGAGAAGCCGAAAGCCATGAAGTCCTTGAGGTCTTTTCACGTCAACAGAGGAACAGCAGCGCTATGAAGTTAGGACAAGAGGTCAGCGTCACACCTTATTTCACATGATGTGTGAAACACTTTGACGTTTGGAGACTGAAGGTCAGATTCTTGCACGTTGACATATTTTTCACACCATAAACTGCGAACATCAGGCAGCAAAGATCAGCATCACTCTGAACTTTAATGCACATATCAGCACTGAGTATTCATACATTAAGACATATATCAGTGACAACTGGAGATTTAGGCATCGCTTGGCTGATGGGAGTTGGTCAATCTTTTCATTATTTATCTATGAATCATTCATTTGTCAACTGTTTCTACTTTTTGAACATATAATTAATCTTTTGAAAACATAATCTTTTTATTTTCATGTTGAAATATTTTCTAAATGGACTTTACACTGAGAGACAATGTACAGATGTTGCACTATTATATGTAAGGAATTATAAATGCATTTATGAAGAACTCCATTTCAACAACATTTCTCTTTTATTTGACAAAAAAGAGATTAAAAAAAAAGAGATAAAGAAATCCATATTTGTACTTTATTTGTCTGACTGACCAATGGTATGGTCAAACTCTTATGTTTCCTTCACACAATTTTGACCTGTTTTAGTCACTTTGCTTAACGTCAGCACCTAGTGGCAATTTAGAGGAACTACAACTTGTTAACACTTAAATGCAGGTTTCCTTTTGTGGAGTAAACTCAACAAAAATATACCGAGCACATAAATACAGTAAACATTATTTATATGTATGCATATATGTTTGTGTATATATATATATTTATATTTATATGTACACATATATACGTATACTAACTGGGAATTCTAAATCTAGTAAATATACATCTATAAAGGCTTTGATTGCTACATAGCTTGAAGGTAGATGATGTTTTAATGCATCATATTTAAAGCAGTTGGAAGAATACGGCAGCTGTAGAAGATTAGCTGTCATCACATGCAAGAAAGGAACAAAATGTGTTATTCAGGCTCTCAGGAGTCTTCCAGCTTCTGACATGTTGTGGTGCACAGCGCCCTCTGGTGGTGCAGGTCTGGAACTGTTATCACAAAGCTCAACAATCAGACAAAACATGACAGAAAGGCAATAATATTTTATTCAAATAAGAAGATACAGTATGTATAGAATAATTAATTTAAAGGTCCTGTTTCGTTGCCGAGGACCTCTCATGCTATGACAATAGAGTGGTATGTGTTCAGTATGTTGGCATGCACTTAAGGGAAAGAGATCCCAAAGCTCTTTATTAAATACATTTACACTGCTGAAAGCAAAACCATGTGAGCAATAAAGGTTCACCACTTAGCCAGGCCCTTATGACAATAATGAGAAAAGCCTGTATTGAAACAACTACAAGTTTAAATATTGTATGTATCAAATATTTATCTTACAGCTTTTCTTCACCCAAACTGTCCTTCAGTTCATTCTTGTTGGTCGTCGAGGTCAAAATATTGACACCAAAAGGGAAAAGTACCTCGGTTGTTTTCCTCGAGGTTAAAAGTTTATCTTTGATGACAAAAGAAAAGACAGAATGTAAAATTTCTCATAAATGTGTGGAAAGTAAATGAGGTCACGTTTCACAGTAAAACACAAACTAAGACATTTTTGCAATTAATTCTCGGGCTAAATCGTGGGCATTAAAAGATTATTGGCTATCATCATCATCGAGTTACATCCTTTAGAAGTACAGTACAATAACGTTATGGAAATTTAAAGCTAGAGTGCCTGTCTCTTTTTTTTAGCACTCCACTATAAGGAGTACAACAAGGTAATTACATCTTTCTGGAAAACACTTTGGGTAAGCAAAATAACTAAAAACAGAGTTAGAATCAGTCAACCACATATGCCCTCCTCTTCTAGCCACTGTACGTGACGACGTGCCGCTGCACCCAACAGAGAGACACATTATATGCATAGTACTGGTCTTAGAAAACAGACACTTCAGAGTGACATGCAAGTAATAGGTTAAAAAAGTCCCTTTCTCAGACAGTAAACACATTAGTGCTGAAGTAATTAGTGTGTGGAAGCGTAACATGTTAATAATTCATATTGTGTCAATAATCAATGTTGGAGACTCATCAAATATCTATTATCTAAAGTTAGACTCAAAACATAAGATCAACAAAAGGAGAAAAAAAAAGTGGAAAATGCAAATTTACTGCTTTGGGATCATCTAAAGTGAAACACATCAATACATAGAAAAGTACTTTATAATGAATTTGAAATATTTGCAGAGTGGCCCTCTCCTCCCGTCAAAGATGACAACACTTTCTGAGGTATATATCATATATATATATACCACACCTCTACAGATATGTCATGCATAGAGTTTTACAAAAGGTCTGCAGCTGCACTATGCTTCCATCTCAAAACTTACTGTCACCGTTCAATGAAGAACAAATAGTTTAAAGGTTTGTTTTCTTTAAGTTACTGTACTATACTTTACAAAATCAGACATATTTCACGTTTTTTTTTTGGTGTCCTGAAAAATCTTTGCTTTTAAAATAACACCAGAAATTATTACAATACAAAACAGAACATTCCCAAATTGTAACTTGAGGTTCAATAATCATTTTTTTCAGTCTACGTACAAACATCCACTTTGAGAGGTGAGACAAATAAATTAGTCAACTAAATAAATGACACAGTTGAAACTCTGTTCCTCAGTATTACAACACACAACCTTGCTTGTCCGAATAATTGGAGAGAAACGAACCGTTGCAAACAGAATAACACATTCTGTTCTTCTCATATGCATTTGGTAGATCAGAACCTTCATTACTATATTAGTTGTAGCTCTATGAATTAAAAAAATATAAAGCAAACACCTAAAAACAAATCAATATTGCCTTGAAACATAATGACGAAAGCACTAGCTTTGCAAAAGAAGAAAACAGCATTTCTCTGCTATCTTGAATGCAGTCATAATGGATTTGACTGTTCACAAAGCACAAGCTTGTTATGCTTTTGATCGTTTGCAGTAAATTGGGGAATTGCATCCAACAACTGTGTCTATGAGGGTGCAAATGTTTATAAATAGCTTATAGAGTCATTGCATTGGGAACGTAAACAAATGCATTCACTGAAGTAAACTTTTTTTTCACTCCCCTTTTTTCATGTTGGGAAAACTGTACAGATTCTTCACCCGAAAATATGTTACAAAACTGGGCACTGCTACTCCGAAGCAGAGTGAACCAGACAATCATTGTCAAGAAACCTGCTCTCCTCAAGAGACTGTCGAGGTGATGGTCTAGACAACCATCTTAACCGTCACCGGTTCCCGTGCCCTGTGTACCTGAAAGAATTGTCAAGTAAAGACAAGGAGCAACACGAGTGGCTAACTACAATTAAACACCAAACTCTACTATTGAAGCCTGAGACGAAGCATGCGATGACAATAAATGCATGCAGGACGAGAGGCGGAGAGCGGGCTGGGCAAGAAGAGCTGAAGTTCAATGGGGTTCAATGTTCAGGAGGACTTTCTCATGAGACAGTCACAAGTCCCACAACCCCAAACGGAGCATTAGAAGAGAAAAATCAATACAATTGTTGCTTTTAGAGCTTCATTTCTCTTATTTTTCCTTCTTCTTTCTGCGTCCGCCACTGTTGACCACCTCCCAGGGAATGTACACAGGTGCAGGCAGACAGTATAAAAACTGTGAGTAAAGGGGTGTTGTGCTGTGTGGTTCCTTCAGGCAGATACCAGCGTGCATAATGACCCCTCTGCATCAGGAAAGAGCCTCGTCTTCTCCCACGTAGGGCAGGTCCATACTTCTCATGCCGTCGCCGCTCTCCTGTTTCCTAAGTAACACACCAGAGACACAGCGTTAGTGACAGCGCTAGTGACGGCGCTAGTGACGGCGCCGCTGTGCGCCTGCCGCCAATCCTGTATCACGGAGCAGAGGAAGGAATTAGATATTGTGAAGCTACGTTGAGGAAATGAAACCAAGCATTACATTTTCACATAATGCGAAGCAGCCAGCACGAAGGAATTGCTGTTGGCCGAGTTTACACATCATACACGAGGGGAAACTCAACAAAATAAAGAAAAGGGGGAAAAAAGGGGAGAGGAAGGGAACATTCTATGAAAGGAGTTACTTATTTATATCAAGGAGAGACACGAAGAACGATTTATTTCCAGGTCCTTTGGATGCTTCATGCAAAGTGTTAATCAGGATAAACGGATGCTGCGGGGTTATGATGAACGAGTGACTGCTATTTAAAACGCTACTTTTGTTTTGAGTGTGCCAGATTGACATTCATTTAATTTGCGGGCGTGTTATAAGTGTGGCACTGTTATATTTAGCCGCATTACACATTCACCCTTATACACTTAATAAAACACCAATCGACACAATACCACAAACCACAGCCTTAAGTGTTGCTGCAAAATTGCATCAACGCCTCTCTGACAGTGTCAAATAAAACTATGTCCATCCCCATATCATTCTCAATGTTTCCACGGATCAGGTCCTCAGCATTGAATAAGCTCTGGTCACTTGGCCTCGCTCATACAAAGTAGTCAAATTTTGCTTCAGCTAGCTTTTTTGGAGATAATGCAAATAATCTAATAGTTATTTGTCATTATGAACATCCAATAGATTTTCAATTCAATTTATTTAGCTATTTAATTAGCTTTAATGACTATAATTTGTGATAAAGTCAGATGGGAGTTGCTGCACTACACACCCCATGCTTCATCAAAAGCGCCATCAGACATGGCTCAAACAGCACAGGCTAGTTTACAAACTCAAGAGTACTGAAGCATTAAAACAATAATGAGAAAAACAGCTGCTTATAACATGCCAGGGGTCTTAAAGTCTACTATTTACTTAACAGTACTACAGCAGGCAGGAGATGTCCTAAAGTTATTTACCTTCTTTGGTTACAATGAATGTAGCAGTACCTCACATTGCCTGCTCTGCCTTTCCTGCAGGGCAGGAGAGGGAGAAGAGAAATAATAACAGGATACTTGACAACATTAGCTGACTATACTTTATACGAGTACAAGAGAACGCAAAAGCTCTAAAAGAGAACACAGTAGCAACAGCACACTGCGACTTGTACTGTGACTCCTAATATTACTGCAAGAGTAAGAGTACTGAGTTTAGAGTCTGTCGTGTGTCTCCAAACCATCCTCACCTGAGCGTCGGCCCTGCAGCACACAAACTGCTGCGGTCCTCTTTACGGCCCCAATCGAAGGGGTTCCCAAAGGAGCGCTTCCTCAGCATCGTTCTCACCATGATCTAAAGAAGAATAGCGAACAATAATAAACTAATATAACAACTATGCTCAGACATGTAAATCTAAACAATGTTCTGTTGTACAAAACAATGGTGGGCTCATTGCTACATCAACATTTCTTAAAGAGCGTAATTGTTTTACTAGACTATAGTCTATCTGTATAATCTGACAGAATGACAGACAGCACTCAGCTCAAACCATCTAGAAATCATAGGACATGCATTTGGGTGTGATGCCGCGACAAGGAACGACAGCATGACACCCAATGTGGTGAATTTGGAGTATTGGTGAATTTCTTTGTGTTTTGATAATTCATCTTGTGTCTGTCCTTTTATCTAAAGCACTTCACTGCTAGTTATAGAAAAAAAACAAAGCACTGAGAGGCTTCAGATTAATTCAAAACATTCATGTCTTTCACAGCATTTGGCATTAACTGATGAAAACTAATGAAAGTAAATCAAAGCGACTAAATGAGTCATACAGCAGCTCGAGCACAAAGTGCAGAGAGGGTAATAGAGTAGGTGTTAGTGGTGTATGGGGGTGGTACAATGTGACTAACACATACACAATAAATGTAATATAAGAGCGTCTTTTATACTATACACATGTACAGAGAATTAATTCGCTATTATCTGAAAAGCATTCATTCTCAGTTATGTCTATGTATTGTAGGTTGCTAAATTTGAAACGCGGTGATATTTAAGTTGAACAAATCAGACTGCAAACATTGTTCATTAACAAGTGCATTAACTCACCACCGTAGCCAGGCTCGGGATGTGTTTAACAGAATTCTCCACCTCCTCTTCGGTCACCTCAATTAGCATACAACAGTTGTCATCCTCAGGGGGAAGAGGCTCAGCACCGTGCCTCGTCACCCATGGGTGCACCTGAACGCAAATATGAGGTTATTAATATTTGTCATATTGAAAAGCATTGGCGGTGATGAGATGTTCCCACAGGAGAACGTTGGTGTTCTTCATCTTTTTCATTTTGAGTCCAAAGATGCAGATCATTGAAGGACATTCAAACAAACACTGGTTCTAGACAAGGCCAGCGTAGTTCTCCAGTTTCAGATGGTTGCAATCTGCGACCTCACCACTAGATGTCGCTAAATCCTACACACTGCACACTCAGGCCTGTTCACCCAGACGCTTCTTCTCTTTTTAAAGTTATGTGTCAGATGGTTGACTGAAATATATAAAATGCACTTAAATGCATATTAATGGAAACCTGCAGCTAAAGAAACGAGTCCTTACCTTAATCTGTGGGATTGATATTCTGGTCTCTGGATTCTTGTCCAGCATTTTCAGCAACAAATCTTTGAGATCATCTGAGATGTCAGCACTGTGGAGACAGAACAAATCACATCTACAGATTAAGGCTTTTAAATCACATTTTGCAAAGTAAAAGAAAAAGTAAAGCTAGCTCTTGTTCATATTATTGATATGCAAAATGCTGCTGGGTGCTGCAGTGATTTTGACGAAGATTTGAGAAGCAGAACTGACCGCTCAGGTAACTCTACAGGCTGAGTCTTGATTTTTTGATGAAGACTAAGGATGCGCTCGTCCATAAATGGACACTGTGAATGAAAGAAAGACAATCAGTCATTTAGAAGAATCTCCAAGACAACAAACAAAAATCACAGCAACCACCGTTTCTGTTTTTGCCAAAGCGCGCACTCACCACACCAAAGACGAAGCAGTAAAGTGTCACCCCCATGGCCCACACATCCAATGCCTTCATGGAGAACAAAACAACATGATTCTATGTTAGAAAATTGTTATTTCAGTGTATGACAATGGAAATCCACCACTGTGCACGCGAAATATATTGTGTCTCCTGAATATGACAACTAGGACAGTATATTAAAGACTAGGATAAATGTATTATTAATATAGATTCAGCAGCCAAAAACCTCCAGAGGGCACAAGTTAGCCGACTGTTCCTTCACCTTTCCAGAGAAGTTCTTTCTGGTCTCAGAGAGCGCCTCGGGGGCGAGGAAAGCAGGCGTTCCCACTGTGCTGGTCAGGAGAGCATCAGCCCCCTCAAACTGGTTACTGACTCCGAAGTCTGCGATCTTGATGTGTCCGTCTTCTCCCACTAACAGGTTAGACGGTTTGACGTCTCTGTGTATGATCCTCTGGTAATGTACTGTTGAAATAGGAAAAAAAAAAACATTAAAAGATATTACAGCAACAATATACCATTTTAGGAATTCTGCTTAAGTGAATATTCGCCTCCAGTGCAACCGAGTCTGGAGCAGGGGGGGTGTTTAAATTACATTTTGACCTTCTCAGTATTTTTATTTTCATTTGTAAACAAATCAGTTGTTGGCTTATTGGGTGGTCCCATGTGCAGGAATCTCTGGCACGTTGGCGGTGCACTTAAAAAACGATGTTGGATAAAGTTTCAGCTATTACAGCCATCAAACTGTATTCATTAAACTAACTATTGAGCCTGGTCCACTTACATTTACTAATAAGAAAATCAAAGTGAAGGTCAGTTTCAGTGTGCCTGGTGCAAAGGCCTACCTCTCTTTCTCTAGTTTCCTAGACGACACTGTGCAAAACCTCTTCTCCTGCGCTGAAATACATTAAGCTCCTGAGCTGATGTGAAATGAGCCTTGATGGTGGCTCGAGTCAAGAAAAGCACAGACAAAGCACTATAAACGGCGTGGTAGAATTGTTAGACGAAGGGCAGATCTAGATACAAACAAGCTTCGCTATTAGAGAAATTAATTGTGCTTTTTTATGGTTTATGGAATTACAAACCGAGTTTTACTGCAGAAAATATATTATTTAAATCTACCCGCTTTTAGCCATTACTGTGCTATTTCTATAAAGGTGCAGAATGTATATGTTGTAGTGAAAAACAAGGCCACAGTGAGTAAATATGATAGGAGAAAAAACACCCTGAAATTGTGCAAAAGTTGGTTTGGAAGACTCACAATACTCGATTCCCCGGAGCAGATCTTGGAAGTAAAAGCGTGACTGGTCCTCACTGAAAGGTTTATCTGACGGCACCTCCATCACAGCTCTGAATACATTAACACACACAATTAGCAATCATAACTAATGAGATAGAGCTCATTCCAGTGACACAATCGTTAACAGAAAAGAGGCTTAGCTTACCCTTGCTTGACCAGCTCAAATACTGTGACAGAAACACAGATTAGATTTATAATGAAAGCTTTTCAGTTACCAGGACACAAACAAACTAAAAAAAAACATCTTTTAAGATGGGTTTCAAATGTATTGCATGACTGTGTGTGTGTGTGTGTGTGTGTGTGTGTGTGTGTGTGTGTGTGTGTGTGTGTGTATGTGTGTGGGTGTGTGTCTATGTGTTGTTCTGAAAGCTGACTGTCTGGCCACAACGTACCCATGTACAGATGGTCCTCACTGGGGTCATCCAAAACCTGGCACCAAATGACAGAGAAATGACAGGGAAATGAGTGGAAACACACACACACACACACACACACACACACACACACACACACACACACACACACATACACACTTACACACAACAGATCATCTTTTGTATGCAGTCAAAATAAATACACAGGCACAGTTGTGTTGTATTTGAGTCTCTTTAAAGGGCCGGGAGGTTTCAGTCATTGCTACCTCTTTGAGCGGATGTGTTTGAATGAGCAAAATGCAAACATGAAATGTGAAATAAAGGATGCTTCTTTCCAAATTGTTAGATAAGGGAGTTGGCAACATGACTTGGTTGCTCTTTCGAGAGAACTGTTTTAGCTTGAGTAGGCCATATTGCTTTTGTCACTCAGATATGATGGGCCTTTTTTTTAATGATTTGATCCAATGCCTGCACTTGTTGTCGCTGAAATTAAAACCAATGAAGTTAAAAGATAACTGTAAAAATGTATTAACAGCACCTACCTCTACTAGTTTCACCACATTAGAATGGTCCAGCTTTTTCAGGATGGCAATCTCCTGATAGACCCGCTCTAGGGGCCCTTTGGGCTGAGGGGGGCCCTCAGGGATTTCCTTGGGTCCACGAGGAGGGGGTCTCCCTGACGGAGGAGAGAGGGACAGGGTGGGACGAAAGACAGGGTTTCAGAATTGGTATACAGTGTTCATGTACCACTGGAGCGATACAAGAGACTCTCTGCTGTTTCAACCATCTGGCTCCAGACTTACGTGGGAAGCCTGCCTGCCTCATCAGCCTCTTCTTGGACAACACCTTCATTGCCTACAGGAGAATACGGCAGATGGGTTTGGACAGAGGGGGCGAGAGAGCCAAGGGGGCAAGAGAGCCACAGAACATATGAACAGAAAAAGGGAGACAAAAAAGAAGAGTAAGACACAGCAGAGGGAGCTGAGGCATATCCGACAGTGAACCCACTCACACACCCACAGATGAATATCCCAGCGTCTATACTTGTCTCTCCTCACCTTGAGTGTCCTTTTTGTATTTTTGACTACTAACACCGACCAGCGTCATCAGCACAAAAGATTCTAAAAGCTGGACTTGCAGACATGCATGTAATGTACATTCCTGTATTATAAATAAAACAGCTCATCAAAACGCCTTTTTCTGGAAAAAGTGGAAAAAACAGCAATAGACACTAAATAAAAGATGCTTGTTTATCTCATTGAACAACTGCTTTTTGCCCGTTAGATCTTAGAACATAAGCATGTGTTCCTTGCTCCGCCTTTGATTTGTCTGTCTCTGCGCGTGGGTCTTGAACAATTACCAAAGCTAAACCATCGAGGGAGTGTTGATGAAAGAGTGCAATGTGTGACAGCTACATTGTTCGGTAGATATTTTTCCTCTTCTGGGGAAATATGCTGTAATAGTCTTCATGCCATCTGTCATTATGGCAACGATATAATCAGTAAATGTGACTTTGTCACTTGGGAGGAATATTAAAATAATCCCCATGTCATTGCCTGTCAACATAATGCAGCTTGATGGGAATTGCAGCAATAATCTTGAACAGCAAAAATTTCAAGCGGATGTGTTGAGGCACAATCGACTGGAGAAATGTTCATGTCATTTCAGATTCACATGACATCACATCACTTAATGTCACAAAAGGGTTTGACAATTATGAGGTATTAGGTGAATGGAGATCACATCAGTATTTTGTGTGCGCAACAAGAACTCACATAGTATGTGTTGTCGTCCTCGTTGTAAGCCAGCTTGACAACACCATAGGAGCCCTGGTCCGGAAATAAGTAAAATGGAAAAGAAGCCATTAAAGTGAGATTGAGCAGCTGTCATTCTTCATGTGAAAATAAATTATCACACTATGTGCGAAGCAATCTAAATAAATACAAAAACACACGAGAAACAATACACAAACATACACACACAAAGGGAAGTGAGTGGGCTGACAGTGTACACTGGAAGAGTACCAGCTGCTTCAAAGTGAGAACAGAGAAATTCAAATCATCGCTCTCGCTCTCTTTCATTTTTCATTTCAGGCTAATTACGGAAACTGAATCTGTCTTATGCTATCAAGCTCCCCTGCGCGCACACACACACACACACACACACACACACACACACACACACACACACACACACACACACACAAACACGCAAACGCACACAGGAAATGCAGGATAAAAACTAGGCCCAATTAGTAGCCTGTGTGTACAATTTCATGCCCAAAAACAGAAAGAGAGGGGGATCAGGATCAGTTCCTGCTGGGGGAGCAGATTGGAGAGGCAGCACAGTGCTCATCCTCCTGTCCCCGAGATGATCTGATAACAGGAGCCTCTCCAGCAGTCCTAAAGGGCTCTAATAGTCTCAGCTGAACACAAAACCACACACATTAACATGTCTATCTTCTCGCACAAACTCACAGCAGTCATGCACATTCTGTCTTATGAACCCCACAATCTGAAGCGTGCACACACAAGCACATAAACACACACTTGTATCCACTAAGCCTGGCACAACCCTGAGAGAGCGCTATTTATACCAGCCTCTCGCCCAGCTTCCAACTCCTCCATGGCCTGGGAGGTTAAACAGAGTTTGGGAAATGAGGACAGCCGGGAGAGGGGAGAGCAGAGAGTTACTGCATGTTCTTGATGATGTGCGGCGTTACTTGACAGACATGCAGTAGGCGGAAGGAAGAAGGAACCGCAAGAGTCAGTGAAAGGGTACATGCAGTGAGCTGTCTCTGATGGTACCTTTCCAATCTCATCTTTCAGCTTGTACTGGTTGAGTTGAACGCAATCCTTGAAGAGAGAGAGAAAGAGAGGAGAAAATGGTTTATTTTCTAATTTAACCGGTTATTTTAGCAGTTCGGTAGCAGAGATACATCAAAAGCATTCTTACTAAATCTGCTCTCCCTAAAAATCCCGTACAAAATCCTGTACCTTCAATTTATTTTTCCTTTTAATGTTTTTTTAAGTGCAGCATTTTACGCATCAGTGTTCCCAAGATATGCCTGATGTCTTCCAACTGGCGTCACCTTTTCTGTGTTCAATCACTGTCCCAGGTTGGAGATTTGAGAGGTGGGATGTGTTTTGTAGTATATTTTGTGGTCTTTAGGGAAACCTGAGCTGTATTCTATTCTGGTGAAAAGCAAGTGTGGAAACAATAAGTGATAGGAAGGAACACATTCAGTGGTGAGAACAAACTGAACGCGGCCTACAGAGAATGATTCATGCAAACACCGAACAATGCACTGACTAACCAGCTCTTCATTAAAAATACATGTCGAAATGAAATGTATTGGATTGTTGGTCTCTGAACTGGATTATTAAAGTGGCAAAATTCCATCATCCGGGGATATTTTAAAATATGCAACCTTATTCATATCTAATGTCTCAAGGCTATATATATATCTATGTATAACAACGCTATACATATAATAAAAGATAACCTCTGCAGCCCCTAAGAGAGATTATGTCTACATTTACAGGTACTTGTATCTAGCAGGGATCACAGCTACTATCTACATCTACTGAGACCGTCAAACCTTACCTTTGCATCCACAAAGCTCAGTCTTTACCAGTGAGCTGCTGCTTTTAAGACAAATGCACATGTAGTTCTGCTTACTTTCAGTGGAGTCTGATGCTGATATTTTGATAACTAGCAAATGATCAAGAGGAGCGCTGGCCTGGCTCTATCTGAACATTGGTCAGTTTGTTCATTCATGTGTAACGCTCCTTCAGGGAATAAACTGGTCAGATGGTGCAAAGACCATTACATAATCATAATTAGTATCACACTGGCAGGGGCCTTAAATTAACTAACTTCCTGGGATTGCTTGACTGACTTGGTTTCATTGTAATTATAATATCTGGGACAGATTTTAAGCAGCAATATTAACTTCCCCTTAAATTTCAAACTCTCAACACAGGAGCCGTGTTCGCCTCAAGGCGTGACCGTACCTGGAGGTCTGTGATGGAAACACTGTGGGACTCCACAGTGGGCCGACGGGGCAAGCGTGGAGAGGAGTGGGGTGACGTGATGGGAGAGTAGGGTAGTGACGGGTAAATGTGACGCCCGTTGAGTCCCGGAGAGCTGCAGGGGGATGTTGCAGATTGCGAGCGCTCCTGCAGAGATAGTTTCCGGTCTGACATGTTTAATCTTCCTCTTTCGGGAAGTAGAGCTTCTGACCGGCCAACTGTGTGGGACAGCAGGTCGCAGGAGGGCGTCCGGAAAGCTGCCGACACAGAGGAAGCTGGCTCGGGCGTCTCAGAACTGTCCATTTCTTCTACCTGAGTTGTGATACATTTAAATCATATTTTTTTCACAGTTTGGGTATTAATATGATGGTTGATGTGTACGCAACCCAATATAACAGAGAGAACATGAATACAATTAACTTTTGGTTGAGACTGTGTCAGAATCATGCTCATGATTCCTAAATTTCGATTTATTTATGGATCTGAAGAACACTAATAAATGCATAAGCTATCATGTTAAAAGTCATAATGCTTACTTCCTACGTGGTCTTAAAAACACAACTTCAAAGTGTTGATCTGAAAACCTAATTTTAAAAAACATATATCACGTGTATGTATGAGCATGTATCATCATGTGCCATACAATTATTTAAATCTGCCGAAGTACAAATATCCAATTAGGCTCCATATCTGACACATACAGTGATTCATCTCACCTCCTCCTGCCCAGCGTCTCCAGGCGGCCTGCTGGGTTCGTACTCCGTGACCACGATGAGGGACTCCATGGGGTCTGGGGACGGCGTCTCAGAGTGGGCGTTCAAAGGCGGAGCGGGACAGCTGCACAGCAGATCAGGCAGGGGTTGCGAGGGCTGTGCTGGCGGTGCATGACCACAGGAGGCTGGCGGTTCAGCGGTGGGCCAGGGGGTTACATGACAGGGGAACATGGTGCCTCTTCACAAAGACTGTAAACCACTGCTCCATCAGACGGGAGCCGCGGGGGGCAGGGGGGGAGGGGGCGGGGGGAATTAGTGCCTAAGACACAAGAGCAGATTGCAGAATAAAATTTTTAAAAAAAAATACATGTGGAGAACAATTGCCAAAATAGCTACCCTAAAAAAGAGTGCTACTCTCTTAATATTATATATATATATATATATATATATATATATATATATATATATATATATATATATATATATATATATATATATATATATGTATATATATAATATAATATGTAATAACAGTGATATTACAAGCCCCTGCCTCCACCAGCATCCACTACACCAGCTTGTGACTCTGCATCCTTCTTGGTGTCATCAGAGGCCAACTCCCTGAACCTCTGTCACAACAGCATTTACCCATCTCACCATGGAAGACGTCTCTGGACTTATGCCTCGAGTGCAACATTTGATCTCGAGATCCTTTGCCCTCTGGGCCCTTTTAAAGGGAAAGTTCACCCCAAAATAAAAAAATGCTTTTGTTTTAGTTTTTTTAGCTATATAGTGCTATTTATCAGCGTTTTTTGTTTTTTTTTGTGCCAGCGGCCTAGTTTTGGAGATATTAGCTGTCAAGATGTCTGCCTTCTCTTTAGTATAATGTGACTATTTGGCACTTGGCTTGTGGTTCTCATAGTGCCAGAAAAATACAAATCAAAAATTTAAAAGCTATGTCTCTTTCCAGAAATCAGAACCCAGTTACTGGAGCTGATGTAAGCAGTGCTCACAACAATAAAAACTATGGATTTTTTATTTGATTTTGGGGTGAACTGTTCTTTGCAGGCCGGTCTGACCTGCTACTGTTCCAGTCCAAAGTTATAGACCATGCAGTTTACTAACCCACAGCATACAAGTATCTTCATCATCTCGATGAAGTCGAAAGATAACACATTTACACAGGCTAACTATAGTGTCAGCAAACATAAGCAAATTTATATTAATGACACTATCTTTACACCTGACAGATCAGAGCGCACCTGGTGATAAGGTTACTCATTCAGCTTGTGATTTTGTCCTTAAACCTGGAAATGAGTTTGCATCTTTGTGTTTCCGTAACCTGTAAGTATCGTAAAATGTTTGGTTGCAACAAAAAGTATTATCTGCACTAATTCAAAAGGAGAAATCCCATCGGCTTTTCGTCAGGGGAACCAGTCCGATGTTGACTCCTGGAGTCGGCCTCCAAAAATATGTCGTCCCAAGACCATATTCAGCACCAACATCTTGCTTTTGTGCATGAAACAAACACTTCACATTACTGAGGGAGACCTGAACAAATAAACAACAAGCTTCTATACTCCCTTTACTTTCCTGTTGCCCGATGAATTTCCCTCTGTTTTATGTAGCAACTGACTTAAATCAACTCCGTCATACCAGTCTTAATTCCCTTTGCACAGAGCTGGAGCACACACAGTGTTTGACTGGCCAGCATGAACCACGTTGTGGGTAGAATGAAAGCGTGTGGAAAAAACAATCGGAGATGGTGCTCACTAGCTGTGAAACATAAGGAGATAGCGCTCGTTCCGCAGAATCGGGACTTTTTCCACACATTCTGTGGAGTGCTAATTAATGCATGCAAACAAGCCTCGTATCACAAACTTCACCTCCAAGTGGACAGATTTGACGCGTCTATAAAAGCAACGGTTCAGTCTGCTTTTGATGTCAGTTATGTAACATGGTTAATTAATATATATATATACAGCATCTTACCAAAGCCTTTTTTGCATAATTTCAAGAGGGCCATTTCCATCTCCATGTCCACTCAGCTTATTATCTGCTCATTATCTGTGAGAGGAATGAAGAGAGAAGGAAAGGAGGGGTGGGAAGACAGAAAGAGAGAGAGGATCTCCTGCTTTCTGTCATGGTTTTTGACAGGATTGTGTGTGGGAGCTGAGCAAATCTCACACACACAGGAAAACAAAGGGAAGCCATGCGAAAAACAAGACAGTGGCAGCTTCAGCCAAGTTCAGAATGAGGACCATGTGTGGGAAGAGACACCCACTCCAGGTGGCCTCGCTACCTTCTTATTCAGCCTATATTTAGCATTGTAAGCCTACAAAATCGAAAGAAAGCATCGCCGCATATCATACTGAGATTTACTGTTTCATGGCAGGAACTCACTTCCTGGTCTTCTTGACCGCCTGGTCTCTTTTGCTGTAAAATTACATACAAAAAGTGCTCCATCATCATAACTATGGGAAGTTACGTCGATCTCGAATTTTACAATTGTTTTCAAAAATGCGCAATATCTGACAGGAACTTTTTCCTACAATACCAAGTGTCAAATTATCCACAAGGTAGAGCTGTGCATCTCGTTAGACGTTTAAACTACTGAAATCCAGTTTGAGTTTTTAAACACACAGTATCGCTGCCACTAAAGCAACACTATATAACATGTAGGAACACAACCATGGATGAAGCCCCCAGTTACAGCAGGCTTTTTACATCCAAAGAAGAGATGCAAACTACCAAGCTTGACCGACTGTGATCTCAGCTAAGTGGCAAGGCTCACACTGAGGCCCATTTCCATTCACAGTGGTTTCTACATTGATGGTGGGAAAATGTCTTTTGCATGATATTATCATTTAGAGCAAGAGACACCAATATCACTGCAAATCTCATTCTCTACCCAGCAGGGTTTAAAAATTAGCCATGAATATCCGTCAGACTGTGGTTCCTTTTGTCTTTGGTGATTTATTATCTGCAGTCGCTGTCGGACCAGTAGGATTCGCAGTCGCTTGAGTCTTAAAGAAAAGGCCGCTGAATGACAACTGAGTTTTAAACGACGTTTTAGTGTCAACAGTATTATGGAAGTGAGTTTCTGAAACTACAAATTACTGTGTAGCCTAGCACTCCTTAGAATCCTTTACCTTGGAGCCGAAAAAGCTGCTTTGACATATCTACTAGTTCCTAGATAAAGACGCTCTAAATCATGGATAACTGACCTGCTGGTTAAAGCCTTAAATGTCCCTGATCCCTGGTGATCACAACAGCTAGATGAAGAACAAGCAGTTAGATTTGAGCCTTGCGAAACGCCAACAGATGCCGCCAAGCTCCAGATGCCGTACTGCGCCTCTTATCGGAACTGAAGTCACATGAGCTGACCTTCACTATGCGGCCAGGCGGGGAGGGGGAGAAAGGATTTATCCGAGCTTGAGGGGGTCCAAGCCATGTACAGCATTAATAACAACACAGACACGGTCCCACAGACGTACAACACTGGGCCATCTGGAGCAGAGGAGGATCCCCAGCTTCATTAAAAGATCAACAGGGCACCCCCGTCAGTGATCTGCGGAGCCGTGCAAGAGATAAGCTCCTGTAAATGGAGGGATGAGCTTCCTCAGCCAACTTAACGGTAGTGCTATCTCACAATCGCAGCAGATTTCTACTGAGAATCTGAAATAACTAATTGGTAGTCAACATCTTTAACTCCAAAATAAACCACAAGTCACTGCTGTTTCAGTATCAACTCTGAATCAGCCACAAAAACGGAGACCTTTGACAACCTTTACATTTTTGCTTGACATGAAGAATTACTTGATGATCAAAGTTGTTTTGTCGATCGACAAATTGATTAATCAATTATTTTCTTCCTGAAAAATCTAAACTTATAATTATATGTTTTCACAAAGTAACGAACATCCATATAATACATGTATCCAAATTTGTCAACACAGACCATCTGGTAAAATACACAGTGCTATTAATTCTCTGAGCTCAAAAATATAGGATTTACTATTGGATCATCAGTATAAGTTTCAAGGGTGTCATCATATGATAACCGAAGATGATGAATCCTTATGTGCGAGTCAGCAACGGCTGCTATACATAAGATAATGGATTAAAGGGTAATTTAAAAACATCCCAAAAGCATTTAAATACTGATAAATAATGAAGAAACATTAGAGCCGATATTTGATCTTTTCTAAATAATATGGCAATGCAACTTTGGATTCTTAAAGAGCTACAGATATTAATAATGATTATACAACTGTTTACATTACATCATCAACTAACTTTGAGCGTTAGATATTAACTCTTAATTAAACAACTGGACTGAGAGTCGCTGTCTCGTTTTCTTGCAAATTCTCTCTCTCACACACTCACACACTCACACACACACACACACACACACACACACACACACACACACACACACACACACAGGTTCAGCCTCGTTGTGTGTTGTGTGTGAGACAACAATGGCTGTCTTTACACCCACAAACTGTGAATCATCACATCGACCACGAACATTAACACGAGTAACGTTCACATCACAAATCCACGGGAGGAAACGAGGGTCCCCGTCGTCTGAAGCTAAACTTAGCTCCAAACATCCGCTAACGTTAGCAGCTGCCTCATCTGTCAAGATACAGATGTTGATGGACAGGCGGCAAAGAGGCAAGGATGCTCGCGCGACCGATTCGCATCCAGTGTATGACAACAAACCCCAAAAAACTATTTGGAAACACATGAAGCCTTACCTTGACGTGTTTTTCTGGCGTACAAGACAGAATAGTGAGGTTTCTTCTCAGTACTCCGGGTCTGAACTACGACAGCTAGCTAGCGGACTGATACCCGACGATATGATGGACCAATCCCGCTGAGCACGCAGGTCCCGTGCTTCACACGGAGGTGTGGTGGAGAAACTGACAGCGGGGCAATGTAACGGGTGTAGTTTCAGCAATATGATTCACGAACACCGATAGCCGCAGAGGAGGTCGTAGGTTTTCTATTAGTTTTCCCTTTGTGTTAACTCGCGACCTAAAAAAATAAAACATACTTCGTGGTTCTTTTTGTTGTTGTTACAAGCACTTTCGTGGTCGATTGGCGCCCTCCTGTGGTGGACTGGAGAGTTGCACTTTAAATTTGACAGCCGTTTAGAGAAATTTTACTCTATTTTGTTAGCTAGTAACTTTGATTAAAAAAAAAGTACGATTCCCAGGTTAAAAATATATTTTCCAACCACGTTTGAGTTAATTTATTCAGCATGCAATAAAATACTTGTGGCTAGTATCATAAAGACAGTTTACAATTTCACTGAAAAACCTGCAAAAAGTTGGAGCAACTTTATGTCTGAGAAATTTGCCTTCATGATATGCTGATATGCAAAGTTTAACTGGTGCAGTTTGACAGATAGTCACAATTGAATTTCCTAACTAATTAATTTTTTATGCATGCAAGAAATCCATCTATGATGCAAAATCCATCCGACCGGTAATTAGATGACCACAAAGAGAGTAGCAGGTTTGAAAACCAAGTAAATATGGCCTTCAGTGACAAACATTTACCGGTGTCAGGAATGTTCAACTTGAGTTAACCAGAGGACACAAGACATCAAATTGAAATATGTTTATTTCCATAAAAAATGAAAGTAAAGCAATAATCTGCAAAGTACAGGATTGCGAAAAACACTAAAAGATATCCAATCGAAAGCGGACAAATAAAAAAAACAAGACTATACAACGCCACATCTTAACAAAGCTGGAGCAATTATCGCCTCTTCTGGAAGATGTTGCCTCGTCCCATTCCACCACGGCCCCGTCCCCTTGCAGCCACTGCAGATAAATTAAGGGAAAAGGAAAATTGTATCACAATGACATAGTTTGCCAATTTTGCTACATTGATGCTCAGTGTAATTGAGTAATTGAAAAGTATAAAACGCAATGCAGTAAAATATATATTGGTAAAACAATATTTGTTTCACACATGTTGACGTGTCTAATTATGAAACATATTTATGGGACATGTTGGGTAAAGCATATCTGTAATTTAAGTGCTCATAAGTAGATGCATTGACTTGTAAACAGGGATTTGGAATATATTGGTCCATAATGTTTCCGTTTACCTTGTGCTTTGAGAATAGCCGCCTTGCCCCTTCCTGCACCGGAGCCCTGGTTCTTGTTTTTCATACTCTTTAACATCGGAGCATTCTTTAACATATCCGGTAAGATCAGGAAGCGGATCTTGCTGCCACGGATGTAGACTTGCTCCAACTGTGCCACCCGGCCATCACGGTAAGTCACTGTAATGTTGGACATCTGTGGGGACGGGTACAAATTATAATTAAATATTTAAATAACTCCATGTGACATTTTGTATTTTTTTTAGTTTAGTAACTTAGTTTAATAACACCCAAAATAAGTTGGGCAAATAATGGCACAGAGTTCAGCTGAAATATCTTGTTCCCAAAAATTGGATGTAACACTGGAAATGTGGCTGTAAGGAGCCTTTATCAGTAAAGACCAACCTGGCAGTTCATGTTATCCTCTGCTTCAATCAGCTTGCCCCTGTACACTTCTCCAGTGTTGGTCTCACAGGTCACGATGTGGCCCTCGGCCTCATGCAGGACTTTGATTGGTACTCCGATGGACATTTTTCAACCGTCTTCCTGGGGGAAAAAAAACATGCGTTAGAGAAAATGTTATCATGTGTTTTCCTATAGGAAATGGCGGTCATCAACCTATGTGTTACTCCACAATAAACCTTTACGTCAAGAAAAGTAGAGTACCTTCTGAGAAACCACAAATTGGTTCAGTTATGGGAATCACTATCCTCAATGATAAGCTCTGGTAGTGAAACTGTCTTGTCTTATTTAGTCAGTCTGAGACGTAGCAAACACAACACATATTGCAACGAACTACTGAATAATAACCAGACCTTCACTAGGAGGTGAGTTCGCCTTCTTTGTAGAAGCAGACAGTTAGCCGCTAGCTAGCTATATTAGCAACATTAGCCAATGTCAGTGCTCTATGAACTACAACAATACAACACCATCGTTGAGCGGAACGTAGTTAAAAACACACAACGCTCTGAAGTCACGTTGACTATTACAAAGCAATGTGTTGTTTAGCTTAAATACTTCATTTAACATTATCTATGATTATCTACTGAATGCGACTTCGGCTAACAGGCGGAACCGTGTTAGCCGACTGAATGAATGAGCTATTTATAAACAACACAGACGAACAACACTGTGAAACAAACAAATGACAATTTAGTTTGGTCCCATCTGATAATACAATTACCTTGAGCCTGTTTTAAAAACGAATTTCTTAATTGTTGTTGTTGTTTCTTCTTCGACTGCTCTGCAACGTGGGTCTGTCGCTTTTTAGCGTAGCGTTACCTTTTGGAGCCTTTTCCGCCTACCCACAATGCCACAGGGGTTAAACGAAGTGCTTCCTGGGTCATCCCGTGGTGCATTGTGGGATTTGCATTTTGACCTCATGAAGGGAATCCTGATTTGTAAATGGAGTTTTTGTGTCATTTATATTATCATACAGCAGGTTTTGTAAAGATTTCTCAACTGAATACAATTAAAACTGTAAATGCAGTCTATGCATAAATATACACACACTAACATCACATATGTAATAAATTTAGGGTTTATTAAAACATATACATATTTTAATGAACTTTTTATTTTCCTTAGCTTTCTCTCTCACCAAAACAATGTCTTTCCACTCCATATTAGACACCAAATGTCTTCTGTAAGTTGCGAGTACATGTCTCCACTGCATCAGCCTGACAGAGAACGCAAAAAGAATCCTAAAACAAGACGTGTTATTAAGTTATTATGCTAGTCTGTGTGTACTTACTAAAACGGCTCATGTAAATGTTGCATGCCAATGTCATACTTCCTTGATATCTACATTTATTACTGACTGGCGTACTATAAAAGGACTATATAAAGTACTGCATTGTTGTACACAGCTAGAGCCTTGTCTTGGAGGTTTAACAGGCAGCTGCTATGGCATGCAACTTCAACAGTTTATTGGGGTTTTGTTTCTTTTATTGTACTGGAATGACCCAGACCATACCCACATACTTTTCATAACCCTTATCTCATGATAGTCAAAGTAGCACAACAAAAAAACAAAGCATTAAATTGAAATGGCTCCATCGATTTTATTACGCCTGGGCACGACTACGAAGTAAAATATAATAATATGCATAGTTTCTGAATAAAAATACAGTAAACGAGCTTGATACATACCCATGTATGTTTATTTCTGTAGTCGTCTCTCTCGGATTGCCTCAAAGCACATACATGTTGCTTAATGCAGGCCACAATGGAAGGGTTTTTAATGAGGAAAGAGAAAGCGTAATGGCATAATAAAAGACGTTGTCAAATGATCCTTCATTTGATTTCCATTGCATTAGGCTCATTGACTGGCGTCAGCAGCCAGGCCACTCTGTAAACACCTCTTGCTGAGTAGTCTGCGGTCATGTGTATGTACTTTACGTGTGTGTGTGGGTGTGTTTCGCATGCTGTTTATGCGCAAGACTGACTCTGAAACTAGCCACACTGCAGGCATATAGAGTAATATTTGAATAGGTCAAACAAGCTCTTTGTTTTGTTTGGTTGCTAACTGACTTGTATATATTGGGTGCCTTTGACGCATGTGTCTTATTGTTGTTGAACGGACATGTGTTGCCTGGCAGTTATCAATTAACTGATCAAACAAGCAACATCCAATGTCAAGTAGCTATCCAGCACTTTGAAAAATTACTTTTTGACAGACCTTCAGACAAAAGATGGTGCACACCCTAATCATGCTCAACTTCAAACAGTGTCATTGTTTTCCACTAGCTGTCTGTGAGGACTGTGTTTAATGATATCCAGACCATTAATAACAGCTCTTAGAAGGACATTTTCCTCTGTGGTATGTATAGGTGGTCCATGGTAGATGCAACATTATCAAAATGTAAGAAACCTACAGTACAGTTGATAAAGCATTGTTTTATGAAATGTACACAGATGTTATCATAATGCATGACAATAAAATGTTATTAGCAGCCAATTTTAACCCCCTATAAACACACTGTTGACAAATTCTGATATATGCTTGTAAATCTGATTCAACTCGGAGATTGTTGATGAGAAAAAGTAATAAAACAGGCCAAAATATTCCCTGTAACCAGTTCATGTGACTTCAGAAAGAGAAAAAGATTTGCTGTTGATTTAATGAGGCTTCATCAATCCTTCCTTGTGTTGTCATGTTTGCACACTATCATATGTTTTATGGCAATACAATACATTTTTTTAAAATACTAAAATATCTTTGTCATGAGACTTCTGTAAGCTCTGTTGAGCATGGACAGTCGGTCTGTTTTAGGGAGAGTGCCTGAACATTCACGAAAGCAATGCTGTCGTTCACCTCCAAAGCAATCGTTGTTCCCCTCAGATGTGTGACCGACTCAACTCCATCCTGAGCAGCAAAGCCCATGATGCATGGATGCTGTTGCTGTATTACTGGAAGGGTGCTACCCTTTTCTTGGTGTCCGTTGGGTATGTAGCTGCTTGGTGCAGAGTCTAACTTTGATTTCCATTGGCAAGAGGCTTTGTGAGCTGCTTTCGGTGGAGTTCTATCAGGACTGGGGTCCAGGATGTAGTTATTCACTACTGTATTACACGTTGAACCATCGTTACTGGTACGGGAGATAGTCCGTATGATGCTGCTGCTCCCAACATCTCCGCCAATACCACTCCCAACCCTAAACCCTTGTTCATCTCTCTTCCCTAAGATGTGCTGGTACAGAATCCTCCGAAAGGTCTGTCTGAACTCCCGCACGCGATACGCATAGATGAAGGGATTTACAACAGAGTTAGCATGGGAGAGGATAATTGCAATGTGCATCACCCAGATATGTGCACGGTCACAGTCCTGACACAGGTGGTGGAAACAGTTAATGAGGTGCACTGGAAGCCAACACACAGCAAACAAACCCACAATGATCGCCAGCGATTTGGCAGCGTGGACCTCCTTCTGCAGGGTGGAGCGAGATGAGCTCGACGGTGAGGCAATATGTCCTGAAGCAGGGGTGTGAGCAACTTTGAGGCTCATCAGTCGGAGCTGGCGGCGAGCGGCCACAAAGATATTGGCATAGATGACCAGCATGGCTAACAGGGGAACCAGCACACAGCCGAAGAAATTGAAATAGACCATGTAGTCCAAAGTAACCACTTCTTCAAACAGGCACCTCGTCAAGCCTTCAGGGCAGATTTTGCTGCTGGCTGCGGTGGTGTTGTTCCAACCTGTATAACAGAATTCTGGGCGGTTAATTACCGGTTTCATCTTTTAATGGTGTGAAAGAAATACATGTGTTTCCATAACAAAAAATATTTTATATGTTAAACATCTTTTGAGAAATTATTGTCATGGCATGGATTGATTCTCACCAATAAGAACCACTTAATCAAATTAAAGCCAATGTAAAAATGCCATATACGTGTCTTCTAATTGTCAGAATTTAAGTGAATTTCAGCACTTCTCTAATAAAAAAGAAATACAATACAAATTCTCTTTTTTGATAAACATGGTCTCAAAAACTCTCAAATGGTTTTAGTAATTAGATGTTTATTCTTAAAAGAGAGTTTGTTCGGAGATGTGTTTATTTTGATTTATTCTTTTCACAAATTCACATGTAACAACTGACAGTAAAACAAGTGTAAAACAAAACTCAGTTATCAAACCATCTCCTCAGAAAGCTATGAAAAACATTACATAAGCCATATTCATGGGTTTCTGCATGTTTTGGTAAACCAGGTTTATGTTTGTCAAAATCGATCCCTCACCTCTGTTCCAGCCCAGCATCGGGGTCAGGCCGATGCCGGCTGAGAGAACCCAGCACAATGTGATGATAGCCTTCGCCCTCGGCCCCGTCACCAGGCTGTTGTACCTGAAAGGTTGAGCAGAGCACAATCAAACGTCAGGGCTAGTTCTTTTATCTCTGCTCAGTGTGATAGTATCCCTGTGAAGCAAAATCACTATTTATAGATTTAAAAAGAGGATTCAAGCCTCCATGTGTTATTTATTGAATAAGCCAAAGCATGACTTTACATTTGTTTTTTATTGTTACACTATCAGCTGTTAAAAACACTGTAGCCACTTCTAATCATATTCTCCATTGTCTGCTGATTAAAGACACACCAAGTGTTTCAAATATCTAAATCCATTCTGACTTTGCAAAGGTGTGTTAACGACAGGCTTTGATGTCAGTATGTGTTCTTCCTTACTTCCATGATGAATAGAGGAATAACCACACAGTGTGAAATGTGCGTGTTGATTGACTAAAAGTTGGGTAAGTGAAGTATTCATCAGCAATAAGAGCATTTCCTTCTTAATTTACTGCCTCACTTTCTCCTCTAATTTCTGACGTTAAAGCTCTGTAAAATGTGTTATTTAATGAAGTTATATAAGAGCTTGTGAGAAATGCAATGAAATACATAAATGACAAACACTAATATCACATAATCTACTGACTATCATTAATTTTACAATGGAGTCACTTAATTCATTATTTAATTTAGTTAATTATACACATATTTTTATGTTATGATATTTAAGTTAGATGTTTTCTTTGAGCTACGCCTACAAAATATAAAACTATCTGTTGATATCCAAATAACTGGACTTGCTTGGAACATTTTAATTCCCTCTTTTCATAATTTCTTATACTCAAGATTTGGGGTATTTTGAAGACTGTGTTGGCAGCATTGATCAATGCTTTGCCTCATGCAGACATCAGGAATGCACACATTTGGCTGCAGAAATAAAAATAGAAAATCTTCAGGAATAACTATAGTATTCTCGGAAACATCAACTCACCTACGGCCATTGTGAGTGAGGTTGCTCATGGCCAGAGTGGCCGCCTGTTGTCTAAATTAAGCCCCCTGAAACTCTGATGAATTATTAGCTTATTGGTGCCAGGGGTTGTGGCTCCAGTGTGAGCACACAAACACACACACACACACACACACACACACACACACACACACACAAGCTGTTATGCAACAGCTCATGCAAATACATCACCTGCCGTGGCTTACTCGAGAAAATATCCTCTCATGGCAGGAGTAGCATTTGAATGTTGTTCATTTATGTGAATAAAAAAATCAAAGCCCAAGAGATTTAATCCCTCGCAAACAGTAACCTAATAAAGCCAAAAAAGACAGATCTACGTCTGTAGATTAGCCTTATTGAATAAGATCTCTCAATAATGCATTGTGTTTGCTACGCTACATTTGTGCCTCTCACGTGTAATGGCTTACCCACACTCGTCCGACTTCTGTGTGGAAAGAGCATATTGTCCAAAATGAAACTAAGCTGTTCACTTCCAACAGCAAAAGTAAAACAATTCGGACAAACCATAATTTTCAAAACAATACGCAGCTCTCCCAAAACCAGAGAGATTTGGTTTCAGTGTGAAAAGTCATGCTGGTTAAAGTGACAGCGTGGGAGGCTATCCCCGTTTCAGTTTTCAGCACAGCTTACGTGACCTTTTTGTTTTCCTCTCACCTGAGTGGGTTCTTGATCGCGATGTAGCGGTCTACAGCGATGGCCAGCAGGCTGAAGATGGAGCTCTGGGTGAGTATGAGGACGAAGCAAGCGATGAACAGGCAGCCGAAGAATTTGGCACAGAAGCCGGTACTGATGTAGGAAAGCAAGAAAACAACAACAACAACAACATCAAAATCCCACTCAATGTTAAATCCTAATCTAATGAAGCAAGCAATGTCCATAAATGTATAAACCAAAACCAATCCTGGGGGTGTTAGTGTAATTTATGACACTTTTACTCAAGATTAGTCTGTTTAAAAATACAATTAACGTTTATAAAAAACTAAACCAAAAAACATAACGATACCTAATAGTGATGGCAAAGGGAATTGCCAGCAGCCCAACAGCAATATCAGCCACTGCCAGTGAGACCACAAAGAAGTTGGTGATGCTCTGCAGGTTGGAGTTGAGGCAGACGGCCCAGCAGACCAAGACGTTCCCAGCAACAGACAGGAAAGCGATCACCAGCTCCAGGCCAATATAGACCATCTGGTAATCCAGCATGGTTATTTTTTCCTCTTTTTGGCTTTCTTTGCGCTGTCATCCCACAGACTGGGCTGCTCGACTTGTTTTTAGACAAAATACCTGCCCGACAAAGCGCATAGTAGTACAACTTAAGGGAAGAGTGATTGTGTCACGTGAGGACAGCCAAAGCAGGAAGTTCCCACCACAAACACCTGCCTGACTCAACGCTTTACTGTCAATTACACTCTAACAGTATGTCAGTCTTCCTCTTTGTCTCTGCAACCGTCTTCGCCTCTTTTGTGTGCCGCTCGGTAAACTTTGCCACAGACAGCAGCAGAATACTGAGGAGGAAGTGTCTGGGAGTTTTGCCGGACGGCTGCCAAATTAAGAGTAGTGGTCTGTCGAGAGAAAGAGAAAGAATACAATCTCAGTACACTCTTGCCTGTACAAACAGATTGCAGGATACCTACCACACAGGTTAGAAAAAAACATCTATCTCCGGATGACAGGCAGACACTTTCCATACCAAAGCCAAAGCAAACAGACCAACAATACACCTTTTATTTCGGGTAAAGTTTCCTGAAATTCTTCCCCACACAAATCATTCACGTTTTCCTCGAAAATCACTAATAATTACACACATTAAAGCACCTATAAATTACAAAGCCATAGCACTAGAACACTTGGTAAAGCTATCTTTGCTGCGTTTTTTCAGGGTATTTAGCAAAATTCCTCTATATTGTAAGCAGATTAGTGCATTTTATTACAGTAGTACAACTTCTCTGGGGAAAGAGAGGAAGAATGACAGGTTTCCAGAGAATAAAAACAAAAGCTGCAGTGATACTGTAGATTAGTTATTGCATTATTATTAACTTTCACCTTTGTAATTAACAACAGGAAGCAAAGTTATGGAAGTTTAAGTGGAAGCCTGCTAAGAATTTGAGTGAGAAATGTTCCTGTTAGCTTAGATAAACAAAACTGAGCCATTAATGTATTTTTAACATGTATTCTTATTCCTAAAACCTCAATACACAGTATGAGTCTGCCTACAATACCAGCATATGGCTGCTTTATGGTTCACTCAGCCCAGAAGGCACACTGTGGGTTGAAATACAGAAACATACATAACAAAAACAGCTTTTATCCCCTTGATAATGGTGGTTGACATATGTTGAAGGTGGAAGTTATTGACTACAGTAAAACAAACGATTTGTAAATATGACCGAGTTCCTGCCAATGTCCATACAGTAAGTAGCATTTGACCAGATAAGATTCAGCAAATGATTCTGGAGGGGAAACTGGGTCACTTCCGGAGCCATGCTGGGAATATCGAACCCATCCTGGATGCCTTACAGCCCGTCAGCATTGCTTCAGAGAAAAGGAATATACAATCCAATCATTCAGTCAATCCCAGTGTCATCCCAGTTGTTCTCCCACTGTGTGACAAATGTATTCATGGATTAATGTGACACTGATGTGATCATATAATATATGAGTTATGCTTGGAGCCCATGAGGACTCTCACTGACCGTCTCCCCATTATTCAAATGCATGCCCATGTACTTAAAAGACAGATTCTCAACCTCTGATTAACTTTGAGTGTGAATCAGATCATCAGTGTGGATCGGTTAAGTTTCAGTTTCGTTAAGTTTAGTTAAATTCTCCAATTCCCCATTCGTAATATCAAACAACAAGCATTTTGGAGTATGACAACTTATATTTACCTTCTGCTGCTAAAATAAAACGTGTTATTTCTTTAGATTCTTTACTTGAGTAAAGCTCCCTCCTATGTGGCGGTTCAGGTTTGTGCGTGATTAGAATGAGATATTGTACAGCTCTTTACTTCCCAATTAAACTGGCCTTACTTCTACTGTATACGAAGGAAGCTTATAAAAAAAAAACAGTATTTGCACTTTAGTGTCCATACATAGAAATGTAAAGAAACTCTGCCAGTAAAGAGAAGAGAAAAAAACAACCGTTTGCTTCCCTTCCACACATTGTTCCTTCATTAACACACACATCACTCTGCAGCTCTACCAGCAATGATCCTGATTGGCAGTACATTGGACCAGAGTTCTACTTTTCCTCTATTGTTGAAACCTTCTCACAGGCCAAAGGAATTCAAAAACAGGCTTTATCCAGCAGCTTTGGAAACTTACAGCATACAGCCATTATGCGTTTTTTTTGTAAGATTTCAAGAGGCTGCAAATGTTTCTGAACTTGCACAAGAAAAGTAATTTATAAAATTGAAAGTAATGAAAAATCCAATAATTGAATTTCAATTGATATAGTCCTTATGTTTTCCGCATCGCTGAAGCTATCACACAGTGAGCCCTCTTGTTTAACCTTCCAGTTGGCTGCTTTGGCAAAAAAAATTGCTCCCCTTTATTATGATAGTGGCTGTATGTGCATAGGCCTTGGAGGAAGTGATAAGAAAAAGGACATCCTGCTGAAGGAGGATCTGTCACTGCCCTGTCAATCAATGTACCAGCCCAGCTCCACCAAAGAAAAATAAAAGCTGCTGTATTTCTTCTGGCGAATACAACACAGTATGTCTAATGAGGCTAGACACTGACATGTTGTGAACTGCTCTTATAACCGGAATAGATAAACATCAGCTGAGCCAATACTGAACAACCAGGGAAAGTTATGTGGATGATGTAATAGATGGTGAGTGATGGTGTCAATGTCGATTTCCATTTATCAGCCTGACAAACTGAGATCAATAAACACTTTCTAAATTACATCTACTTACTTACCTTAATTATCGTGAGCTTTTGAATCATTATACAGGCTACATTTTACTTACAACCATCTCATTGCCATAAACAACTCCACATTTATGAAACAGAGAAAAGTTCCAAAGTGACTGATATAGTTTGAGTTAGCTTTTTTTTTCAATTGATAAAACGCAGTGGTCATTTAATTCATCATGGGGAGAGAAAACAACTGTTACAAGTCGTCTTAAAACGGTCCAAACATCACCCGAGAAAGCTGACAAGCAGTAAAACAACAGTTCCTACCTTATCGTGAGGTTGAAAATAAGTCTTTCCACCAGCGTATAGTTCAGATGTTGGCTGGCAGCGCACACGAGTGAGTAAAACAACACAACAAGTAGATGCGTTCACGCCAGACAAGCCAGTGTAAGTCCTCTGATACAACATCGCTGCCCATGTTACGCTGCAACCGTGCATGTGTGGGCGTGTGTGTGTGTGTGTGTGTGTGTGTGTGTGTGTGTGTGTGTGTGTGTGTCAGAGAGAGAGAGAGAGAGAGAGAGAGAGACTGTAAAGGGGGTCTTCTGAGAAACCGACCGTGACGTATAATGAGGATCGGAAAGAACCGATGACAATAGGGTGAGCGGCAAAAAATACATACACTCAGAGTTTCACATCATGGATATGTCTATGAGAACGAGAGCCAGCATCTTCTGATTGCACGTGCACAACCTCCACCACGCACCTGGTTTGGTTCTGTGTCAACGAGGCTGTGCGTAAAAGCAGTCAAATGAGGATTGTAAACGTAAAGGTTAAGTGCTGAAATGCTCTCTACGTCACTTGTAGGTGTTGCTGCTTTTTGTGTATCAATGGAGCTGGACTATACTGTCATGTACATACTGTTGGTGTCACTTTTATGGTACATGTCATCACATGTAATATAAGGTATATATTGCATCATTAAAGTTCAGCTCACATGCAGGTCAACATCTCTCTTCCTCTCTATTCACATTTCAAATGGCCCATTTGGAACCACTGAGATATTTGCAGCAAACGGATCGCTGAACGGTCTATTTTCGAGTTATTTACACACATTCAAGGAGGGCCTCTCTTATAAATGCTCAACAAATCTAGGGAAGCATTAACAACGCCTGTATTTATTATGAGGAACTGTCAGAGTTGAGCAGTGACTGATTGGTCACAGTGCATAGCAGCATCCTAGAGAATCCTGCCGTGATTAATCACTCCTAAATAAGATTCCCCTGTGGCAAGCAAAGATGCTCTGGATGTTTTCAAGGACAATTTCAAGAGTCTCCTGCTGAAAGTCTTGATTATAATTAGGAACTAATGAAGATGTTGGAGATAGAAACTTAAATGTCTGAAGCAAAGATCAGGCAACAAGTTGAATTGTGACTGAACCACAACTTTGACTGTTGCGTAGGATATAGCAAAAAAATAAATAATGGCAGCTATATGTCTTCAGTGACAGTGGCACATGAAGGAGATGGCTTTACACCATTCCAAATAACAGTTTAAACCTTCAAAGACATCAACAAAACCGCACCAAAAGAGAAACTGAAAATATTGTGAACCACTTACTAACACTACAGTACTCCATCACAGATGAGACTAAACACTGTTTTCCGTGTGGACAACAATCATATTTCCAATAAAAATATTGTGCCCACTAACACAGCTTATCGTTTATCCAGCCTGTCAAGTACAAACTCATCCACAAGCGTATTTGCCAAGGGCGACCACTGATCAGTTAACACAGCCAAGCCAGATGGCCGACAGGATCTACAGCTACATCAGATCTATCCCCCCACACACACACTTCCTGCTCCTTCTGAGACAGCCCCTCCTCCAGACCTGCTCTTCACAACATGAGCACTGCGTTCCAAATTGCATGATTTTTCTTCTTTCTTTCACTATGTATTGCAGCTGCACTTACAAAGTATGTAACGTTGAGTGTCGTATTGCATCTTGAACTTTGACCTCTTTACTAATTGACCTGCTGCAATAGGAAAGTAGGACATCCCGACGTTCTCGGCATACTGCATATTTTTCTGGTATCTACTTAATGCGTATAGGCATTGAAACATAACCTGCCAGACCTGGAATCAACCAGTGGGAGTCACTCTTTTTCTTTTTCTCCCTAATGTTGAGGGCTCTATAAAAGTCTAAATTAGTACTTTTTTCAAGTTGAGTGCATCTCCAAAATAAATAACGATTCCAATTAAGTAGACTCACATTGCCCTACCTGTTGATATTGGGCTACATCACACCAACTTCACAGCTTCTTACACCTACACAATTAGCATTCCCATTGAAAAGTTTGCTCGTAAGTTTATATATTTAGAATAAATTAGTAATTTCTATTATTTAGTCTTTCAAATGCATCATAACTCTTGAGCGTCTCTGCTGAGATAGTATAATTTATGCACTAAATATAATGTGAATATCAGGGAGAATTACATTCAGAATGTATTGTATTCAAGCTGAGTTCATCATGTAGTAATCTTTTTTTTTATCTCTGTCTCAAATAATAATAATAAAAAAACAAAGACATCATTATATGTAGTTACAAGGAAATTTTATTTAACATTGTTGTGTACAAACAGGCTGCAAATGCCTTCCGAACATGTTTGCCCTCAGAATACGGTATTCCTTTTTACAGTTCTACAAGCAGAACATTGAATATTGAACAGGAACAAGAGTTGAAAAAATTGAGGAAGGTAAAAAGTGGTTGGTCAGCAAGTCTCATCCTCAGCTTTATAAGTTAAGTGTCGAACCAAAACCATCATGTTTCCAAAGGTTAAAGTAGTCAGATTTAGTCAGTTAGATGTTGTAGAAGTGGCAGTAGAGTGTAATTTGATAGTGTTAACTATAGCATGGACATGTAATAATCACCAGGGTCGTGTACAATAAATTGACAAGATTTGTAACTTTCATATAGAGCAATATGTTCCATATCTTCAAACTATTCCACAGAAAATTTTAACCTTTTCTACTTTAATTTGTCATGTACAGAGGGACTGAGGTTATGGAGGATACATGCAGTTACACTGACAATCAACAGACCAAAAACAATGCAGATTTTAGAGCAATATAAGACTCTTGTCCTCTACCACACACTGACAGCTTTGCTTTTCAATAAGACGAGAGGCGTACCGGCTCAACCCTCGACGATAACGCGTCAGTGGACGGCACAATAAATAAAACGGAAACCAAATAATGTACTCTCTAGTATAATACATATTATACAACTCCATGGGAAATGATGAAAGTTTGAGTTGCGTGAACTCACAGAATCTAGCTTTTTAATTGACAGGAACCTGCATCTGGCCATTCAGTTATCTAAACCAGTTAGCTCCACAGTCACAGTGGCCAGTCTGTTGTACAACACATCGAACTATGAGTTGACGCTGCAGGAGGAGGGAGTTCAAGCGTGTTTGCTGTTGTACACAGTGGTTGTGATTCTTGGACAAGATAGTAACAAACAGTTGTAACTTTAACAGGATGTTCAATACACAGACTGTAACATAAGACTTATATGTTCCCGAAAAAAAGCACACCATATACAGACCATTCCTCAAACATTAATTTAGCTTTAGATGATATCATATCATAAATAAATAGATGCAGTAGACCTTCTTATACCGAACAGGGACAAAGCATAAATAAATTAGAATAAAAGGCATTAAGCGGAAACTTTAAGAGCCAAACAAGGAGAAGGGCAAGAACGTCTGTCTTTTGCCCAATTAAGACTGACTTTAACAGTTTGAATTGCAGCATCACAGTAAGATGAAGGTGGCAAGTCGAGTGGGCATGTACAGTATGAGCTAAGACCGTGCTTAAGGTTAAGGTCCTGTCTTAGTCTTTAAGAGATGAGGTGTGTGGCTGTCCTCAGCAAAGGCAACAGGAGACTGAACAACATTTCAGAATACCACAGGCGCGAAACCAAAAGAAAAGTGGCGAGGCACGATAGGGTAGAATAGTGTAGGCAATCAGGACTTGTTATAGAGGTGACAAATGAATGAATGAATGAATGAATGAATGAATGGTGGATTCTCCCTCTGTCTCACATCCGAACAGTTTTGATGATGAAACATTGTGAGCATGCTACTAAAGGCCAAAATTAGCGAAAACACACAAAAAGGCATAACAACTTTCAGAATAAAATCTCGACATTGTTGTTTCTGGGGGTTGATACAATAATGATGTTTTAGTCTATTTCATCATGTGCATCCAAGTGTAAGTTACTTAACATCAAGAGAGTTGATATGGGTCCAAAAGGAAAGACTCCTTAAAGTAAACTTTAAATGTGTTAATAATAACACTTACTCCTATACGGCCCTCCCTGCGTTATCTTAAACATGGACATAACCACACACAAGCCCTTATCAGATCTGTTAAACTGGTGTTTGCGCTTCAAGAATAGTTTCACATGTTTTGTGAACTTGTCCTTAAAATTGTCTGGAAAAGGACATGCTGAAATGATGTAAATTAAGATCCTCACGGGTTACCAACATCCCAAAGTCTATGATGACACATTTGTGTACAAGACAGCCATAGCAAGACCAATGAAAAAACAACAACAACAATAAAACATGCCTGCATGTTAAATCAAGAACACCAAAATGAAAAAGAGAAATGGATCATTTTAAAATCATTAAAAAATTCTTTAGAGCTTTCCTTCAAATTGCTCATTGAGTTGTACAACTTCAGGCTTAGCAGGATGCGGAAGAGTTAAAGAACATATGCATGACAAACAATGTCAGGAGAAGATGAAACAAAACAATATTCCTTCATTATAAGCAACAGATGTGCTCTTCAATGGTGCTCTCAGGTTGCTTGAATTGTAATACAGTAGTTCTAACATCGCACGAGTGCACATCTGCAGCCACTAATAAAATGGTACAAAAAAGTCACTGTCATACGTGTGTGAGAGTGTGTGCTCGATTATGACATTGCATAATGTCTACACTAGACGGGCGACGGTCTCTGGATGAGAGACTTTCTGCTGAGGAACACCCAGCAATTAAAGAGCATGTGCCTTTTCCACAGCAGCATACAGTAATGTAACGACAATGTGTGTGTTGCCTTTATAATAATATCGAAATGAATTGATAGGCTGGACAGAACAGCTGAGTAAGATTCTATAAGAACAAGGCTAAATCCTGCTTATTTACTGCAGGACTTGAAGTCAAGGCTAAGACCTACCACTTTCTTAATCAATCAGAAACAAAAGGTCACATAGAACAAAAAAAAATAACAATCCCTCCCCCCAAGGTCCTCAAAATAAATTACAATAGCAACAATGATTATACTGTTTAACAAAAAGACAGAAAAAAATACAACTTAAAGATTATGTACATACGCATCTGTAAATACAACCGCTTCTTTTTCTCCTAGAAGCAAACGATCAACATATTAATTTGGCAAGATGGTCTATTTTACAAGGACATTTTGTCTGCAAAAGGTAAGAACACAGACAATTCCTATGTTAGAAAAAATATTGCTTCCTCGATATTCAAGCTGAGGACTACATTGAGACACAAACAACACAAAAAACTGGAAATTAACTTTTACGGTCTTGAAAAATGCAGGCAGTCGGATTGCAGTGTATTATTAATTATCATGTTTCCTTTTATAATGTCTTACAGTCCCTTTTCAAGTTGCAGTGAGGGTTTGTTTACGTTGTAAACACTTTAACTCACAGGTGTTGGCTCTCTCACACAAAGAAGAAAAGCCAGTTTTGTGGCAGCTCTGGATGTTCATTTTCAAACTCCTACAAACAGCACAAATGTATCCTCTTCTGAGTAAGAATGTGCGGCGGTTATGCAAGACTCGGTTAGAATGTTTCCCAGCAGGACATGAAGCAATGTTTGAGATGGATCAACGTATTTTGTCTTGAAAGCTGATGATTGTCCAAAATGAACAAAGATAGAAGATAATGCCCAACAAAAAAAGGTACATGGGAATCCTGATTTGTTGGCAAAATAAATCAAGAAAGATGTATTTTGTTCAATTATGGACTGATTTGGACAACTTCTTGTTGTATGAAGTACACCTCTCTTCAAGCTGTAGAGGTACAATGTTAAGACCAACAAAGAGCACGGTGGAGAAATGTCATCACTGAAGGTAGAAGGAATCATAATAAACATCAGGAAAAGGGACATATGAACCTTAAAAACCTCACATCCACTGAGCTTCGAAGATCAATGGCGCCCTCCTGTGTTTGAGGGAGGCAGGCAACGTCAGAGACAATCCTTCCCAGCTGCCTGAGCCTAATGCAATCCGATCAGTTAATTCAAAAAAACATACTACTACAGGCTCACTTTGAGCCACGGTCCATTTCTATTTCACTCATTGTCAAAGTCTCAGGTTCGGCTCTATACTTCAGTGGAGAAGAGGATGCTCTGTCGTTTGCTGTCTGGGGTGGGGATCGTCTCAAGCTGGAGGAAATACAGCAACACTTGGACCTGCGATAAAAAGGAAAATGGAAGAGAGACTCATGAGGTTGAGGTTACTATTTTCTGCAAAAAGCTTTACAAAATACAGCAAGACAAAATGTCAGATTAAGATTTGAATGGCTCACCTGCGCCATGACTTCCAGGGACCAGCTGTCCCCCATACTGATGGGCTGGGTGGGGTTAGTGGGGATCTTGCTGTCCTTCTCGGAAGGCCTCAGCAAGGTCGGCCCGAACACCGTTGCCAGGTTGTGGAGAGACATCTTGTTGATGCTCTCCTTCTCTGCCACCCTGAGGAGGAAATGACAGACAAGTCCATTAGTGGCGTGGAGAGATCACGGGAGCGCATGAAGGCGATGTTAGCGTGCAGCGATTAAGACATTAAAAGTCCGACAGCAGAAGAGAAAATATATTTGAAATGAGACATTGTGATGGACAATTTTCAAAATGTTCTGTTCTTTTATTGTTTATAATTAATTTAATCAAAAAAAAAAAAACAGATATAATTAAAATGGACATATTCATTTTACACCTGGCATCTACAGTCAAACATACATTGAACTCTTTTCCCAATAAAAGAGGTAGTTTCCTTGTGACTCGCCAACTTCAAATATCCTCCTTCCTTCACTATATACTGCATTTAAAGTTCAAACTGTAACCTTTCTCCGTTCACAACAGACTCATGCAATACTTTCATAAGTTGCATCGGCATTCTTAGTGCTCACAGTGTAATGTTTGAGCCTCTTGTTATTCAAAATTATCTCGCTAACCAGTAGACGCTCTGCTGTTGAATGATATCCCACAGTACTGACTGCGTTTGCTTTAATAGTGTAAATGAAATAACCTAAACCACACAAAAGGACGCCACATTGAAAACAGTAACACTAATTACCCCATTTGCAAGTTTTTTTTTAAAAATTACATTAAAATCTATCTGGAATATAAACAGATGTGCTTAGTGCTGATGATTGTATAGTTACAGCTTGTTGTTAGACATGCTTCAGTTTTATTTGTTCTGCGTGTGTGGACATTCCCACATAATATGCAGGCATGTGTGTGTGTTTGTTTGTGTGTTTACCTCTTCATGTGATCCAAAAGGAAAAGGAATGTGACGAGGTTGGGCTCAGGCAGTGACAGCAGTAAGTTCAACATACAGCTCTCTTTGGCGACACTATCAGACAGGGCTGCACAGAAGGAAGGGAGATTGTGTATAAGCTACAAATGAAGGACTTTTATCTGAACCAGAGTAGACATTTAAAAGCTGCAACTACTGTTAAGTAGCTACAGTATGTTTGAGGATTGCCTCGAGACTTACTGATGCCGCCTGCAAAATTGGGGTAGAGGTCATCGGTAAAGAGAGGTTCTGGCAGCTCTCTGAAGTACAGCTTCAAGGTCCCAGCGATGGCATTGACGTCCATCTCACTCATCATCACTGACACATCTTTATGATCTGCAGGAGAAAGACAAAAACAACATGAAGGGAGCAGGTTGTGCCCCCAAAGGAAGGTGATAAGACGGGGAAACACCTCGGCACAAGCGGGAGTCTCCATGCCTCTTATTTTTCATCAGAATTACAGTAAAATATACACACTCAACGCAAGATGCATTCAAAAATAGCGCGCACACACAAAATGCGAGGTCATATGGAATTAATTCGTACACCTGGTTAATAATTGGACTTGAGGGAAAGCGGCTCATCTTAACTCACAGTCACACACACAGAGCTACAACAATGATCACCTGATCAACAGAAACAGAAACACTAGAAAAATGGTTTCCTCAGCCTTTCCTAGACATGAATAGCAGCTACACTATTATAACTATGTTTAGAAGTGACAGCAGTATAAGTTAAATCCATATCATTTTTACTTTTATTGTAAGGGTATACTCACTGGTGTCAAAAGCGGTCTTCAAGTTCTGAATGTCGGTGGCCACTCCTGATACTCTGTAGATGCCCACCTCCTCCATACCCCTCCTTTCAATTTCCTCTAGGCACTGCCGGACAATGTAGGGCACCTTGGAGCGCTCTCTCCTAGATGGAGACAAACGTTGGCGATCAACAACAAGCAGTTTATATTAAGTGAAACACTGCACAGCATGAATACTGAATAAACAATGTGGCATTTACGTTTTGTTTGCTGAGAAAAAAAAAAGGGACAAAATGAACACCGCTGTGTTTTGCATTGTTATGACTACTTGAGGGGCAAGGTATGCCTGTGGCTCTTTGCTTGTGTTTCTGTTTAAATTATTTCTCCGTAGCACTAATTGATGTTTGCTGGTTAAATCAAGGAAACCCACTTGTTATCTCTAATCTTCATTTACGTCGCTCATCGGCAGCAACAATGGCCAAAAACACAACACTACATACGACATGCGAGGGCTTTAACATTTGCGTCACTCAAATTACAGCTAAAGTATGTAAAAGTGAACCCTCAGCGTAACATTGTAGGACGTGAGGAGAGAAACAAAAAGATTAGCACATAGAATGCATAGAAGAAGAGCAGGCCTGAGGAACGCCATTGACAAAAACAAAAACGTGCCCTGATAGATGAATGTCAACTCACCTGGTCACTGTGGAGATCTTGACACCAAACACACCCATGGGTTTCCGTGAGGGCATCCTCTTCAGGCTGAACTCTCGGCTGGTGAACTTCATGGACAGTTTAACCTCGATCTGACACAGGAAAAAAGAGCTTAAAGTTGAAACCGGTTTACAAGCCCAACATCCATCTGCGATGGCTTCCCGTGATCTCGAGCAAATCCTGCCATGTCAAAACCAGATGCAGATAACTGTGGAACCACATCCTGGAGAAATTGTTTCAAATAGTCCTCACCGCCGTGTGCTCCTTTAATATAAATGTACGGCTGAATTGGAACAGTGGCACCTATGATGAGGATTTTGAGAAACTAGATGGCTCCCAAAGTTTCCTACTTTTTAAATGTGTGGCGAGGAAATACACGAAAAAGTAGAATCCATCCACTCACCCCGTTCATGGGGATAACTGTCCTCTGCCAGTCTTTGCCTTGGAGAGTCGGAGGGTCAAGCTGAAGGAGATAGGACATGCAAGCATATACTAAGGGACATTTCATAATTTGAACACAATTGATGCTTATTGATCATCATTAGTAATTTTCTTTTTTTAAAAGAAACAATTCAAATGATCTACAATCATGTTAAAGATGCTTGAATACATGACTTTTACTTGTAGCTTTTCTACATTTAGTAAAGTAAAATATCTGAACACTTCTTTCACTGCTACCCATGTGTATGTTTATAGACCATGGACATGTCATGTATATTTACTTTGTTAAGATTAAATGGAGGATAAGATTATAATTGCAATGACAGTACAAATCTTCTCTTTATCTTCTCGGAATGTTTTCAAAAGGTGGTTTTGTTGTATGTTACATCGCTTTATTGAGTTTACATAAATATGGTAAACAAATCTAACTTGTTTAAAGAGGCTACATTCACACCCAAATGCCATGAAGAGACAGGCCATCTGGGGCAATACAATCTGAGTACACACACAAAACTAACACAACAAAATAAACATGCACACGGTATATACTGTATGCTGGATGTTTACCTAAGCCTTTTCTGGCCGTGTGTAAAGCTGGCTCATGTTTCTCATAACTGGATCTTTCACTGCTGAGAGGGATCTTTTGAGCCGTTTATCTACAAATAATTGCATTCCATGAAAAAAAACAGCAAAGCTCCTTTTTGCTTCCTGATAAAGGTTTTGGCCAAGAAATATGATTTTATCTTCTACAGCCTTTATTGGTTGAAGGTTTAGCAAACCCTGAGCTGGTGAACAACATTTCCACTAAATCACAGATCTGTGAAACTTCACCGTGTTTAATGCTGACGTGAAGCAAAGATGAAATGAGACGAGGCAGTTTGGAAACACTGCGGTAAAAGATTAAAGGAGGCCAACAATTTTTAGAGCACGTTCAGATGAAGAAAGCCCTATTTATAGATGTTGTTGATTAGGCCTATAATGTACACAGTTAAAAATACTACATCTTATTTGAGATTAATGCGCATGTTTAAAAATAAATAATCACATTCATTAAGATTGAGAGAAAACTGAAAATGTTGTATGTTTTTTAGGTTAATAAACTAACAGCTGGTTGGTATGGTTGACAAAATGTGTTTCTGTTTAAAATAATCTCATATTAATCTCAGCCTACATCTGTTTTTTTACTACACTGTTGTGTGGGTTGTAATGAACCATCTCTTGTCGTGCCCTAGTGTTTTTCCGCTCACATTTTGAACCGAAAAATATTTAAAATCCCACAGTACAGGGATTAGAATACATTGATGCAAAACATTGGGAGAAAAAAAGAGAAATACACATTTAAATTGCAACATATTCACATATATTAGGAACACATTTAGTCAAACACACCATCCAGGTGTTGGTCATTTACTTCCCAACACCTGGATGGTATGTTTCTGGCAAGTGAATTGCTATTTTATTCTATTCTAAACATTGATTAACCACTAAAACTGAACAGTAATCTGTGGGAAATAGCAGCCACTGTGAATGTGGTTTCGACTGGAGAAGGGAGGGGCAGTTTCTTGCCCAGGATTTACGAAAATCCTGCAGCGCAACTTTCTCACCACTCTGGGTGGTTTGTTTTGAATGACATCATCTGTCAAGATGTGGCGCTCTCACAGGATTACCAAAGGAACCACTAGGTGGAGCATGTGACTGTAATTCACAGTTGGCAGAGAGGCTGCTGCAATTTGAACAAAGTCTTAAGGATACAGGCCGCTCTAAATGAATACTGATAGTATAACATGAAGCTGATATTGCTTTTTTCAATGACTGGTTGATTTAAATATCACATGTATACTATGGTCATTAGTATGTTTCCTCATGGTCTTGTATTTTCTTCAGTTTTTCTTGCCTTTTTCTTTAAAAAAACAACAAAAAAACAATTAAGACGTCTTTCAGCCCCTAAGAGATGCTCCATTCATGTTTTTGTGTGAGTGAGGTGAAACACTGTTCAGAGATGTCTGATCTCACACACAAAGACAAACACCTGCCCTGCTGTGGTTGGAGGAGGAAGAAAAGGAGGTTTTGTGAGGGGGGGTGAATCAAAGACAAGACTTATGTTTCGACGTAATCTCTGCGTCTGTCTGCATCGCTCTCTCTATTGTATCTTTGCTTTCTCTCGGTTGATCTCCTGAGTGACATTTCGCATTACCCTGTAGACTGCCGTTATCTTGTCACCTGCTATTTTGACCTGCGATCAGCCAGTCATACTGCCTCACTGATGAGGACATCTCTGTTGTTTCATTTGGGGTTTTTATCAGGAGTTTTGGGCACTTTTAACAAACAGAGCACCTGATAGTAGTGATGTCATTTTTGCACGTGCAGGATGGCATTGCTGTTACTCAGTAGCCATTGTAGACGCTGGACCGTGAGTCATGTTGTGAACAGGCTGGCAGCACAGTGAGTGATTGCTCAATGGCATGAAAATTATAGCTTTGTGTCATTTTATCAGAAATTCTGCACATCCTCTAAACAGCGATATCTCTTCATATAACTCATCGCCACCCATCCATAACATATTAGGGTAATTAATCTAATCAGGGATTTTTACATCATGCTCAGTTTAAGTGGCTCACTGAGCAATAATATGGATTTCATGCTCAGTGGCAGTGGCGGTGACATAACGGCGTATCAGTAATGAGTCATGTTGGGTCTGCTGAAAGGGGTGACGTCATGTCATACCGGGATCTGTCCTTTCCCCATGATGCGGTCTGTGCTCTCTCCGTCGTCTTTGTTCGGCTTGGTCTTGTTGTAGCACTTCTCATAGCAGAGCAGCCTCAGGGTCTGAGAGCCCTCCAGCTCAATCTCAAACTCCTTCGGGGAAGAAAAATAAAATGGTTGTAGTACAATGACAACAATGGAGACCGAAATGACAACAAGAATGACAACATACCTCGAGAAAAAAAAACCTGCATCCTTAATTCATATATCCCACACAGCTGACCAATATTCCCTGTAATTATGTACGGGGGCACTCTGCATATGTTTTGCACATCGGTCTGAGGCCCACACTGTGTTGGTTCACTTAGCATTGGGAGAGATGTGAGTCATCACCAGCAGCTCCTCATTAGCTAATATTATTTCCACCTTGCTGAGCAAAATCCTCAAAGACTCTTTGGGTCCACGATGGGAAAAAATAATTGTGCCACGGATGAACCGATACACTGATTGTGTCTCAAAGCTCTCCTCTGTACCGCTAACCTCCAACATCCAGCTGTGCCATCAATGCAATCGTGTTTGTGCATGTCTGCGTGCATGCATACAGTACACATACGCAGTTGGCCTTACTCGAAGATAGCCGGCGAACTGATTACAGGACCAGATGTCAGATACATGACAAGCAGCACAAACTGTACCAAGAAGAAAATGTGCATGAAAAAATTCCATTGTTAACTTTAGAAGGCCTTCAGGCGACGCAGACACTGTGTGTTTTAGCCTTGACTCATCAACTGACCCCTTTATTATCTACAAAGACTCTGCCGGGACATTTCATTCCAACTAGGACACGTACAGTTGCATGCTTTTATTGAGCCAGCCTCTTACCTCGTTCCATTTGGGTTCAGTAGTGTATCGATACACTCTCGTCTTGGCTTTATTTGAAAAGAAGCCAAAGGAATCCACCTCCAATGTGCAGTAGAGATCTATTAGACAGGGGAGTATTGAAAACAGATGACCTTCATAAGGCTACTGAATTGTTCTGTGGATGCATGACTGTCACATTTGAACTGGCTTAAATGTAAGACATCAACCTCTGAAAAAGAAACTTAGATATTTGTCAAGTTTAGTTTGTCCGAATGTTTTCATGCAGGGGGTTTAAGGTTCAGTAAATATACCAAACGACAATTAAAACAAATAAAATCACTGCAAACTAAACTAAATTTAAGTAGTGAAACTTTGAAAGCTCAACCTCAACTGAAAGTAAAATCTGAGGGAAACACGTACTTCTAAAAGCTTCCACACGAAACAAAAACCCTGTAAAATGCAGTTTTCCACTGCTCTGTGGTCAAATTAAACTTGAGCTTTCTGAGTAACTCAGTTTGTCTGATTATATGTATTTTCTGTTGTGAGCGTGAAGGCTAAAGGTGCGTGACTCACTCAAGCTCTGTTTGAGGCCGGAGGCAGAGTGGACGATTACATTCAGGAACCCGTGGAGACCGGGGGATTCATCCTCTGGAAAAACAGTCAGAGAAGAAAAAAAGACAGCGAGAGGGGATTATAAAAGCATGCAGATGTCTTGTTTGTTTTGGAGCAGATTCAGACATGGAAGGAAGGGATAAAACAGCCTCCAGTATAAAACTTGTGGCTTAAACCTCTGTGGACTTTTGGTCTCCATCTGAATCACAACCATCATGAATCAAAATCATCAATCTTCTCTCATCTTTCCAATGCAATTAAACATACAATACATGATTATACTGCATATAGTGTATGCTTATAACATATTTTTGAAAAAACAACTACTACAACGATGGGAATTATAATACACTATGATCCTTGTCAATGAGTGACAAGCAATTCTGAATTAGTATCATACTTGATCTTATAAGTCATTATAAAATGCTTCTTTATGATCATTATAAAACAATATATATGCATGGTTGCTTATTACATGTGTGCTATAAGCAGATTGTAATGCATTACAGGTATGTTTATCATGCATTACAGACATGAGTTTCACAGAAAGTTCTCCCACAACTTTCAAAAGTACAACATGGTCCCTTACCTTCTTTGTTGATGCTGAGTGGGATGTGGTGGACCGTCTGCAGCTTGACACAGGAGTTAGTTAACATTTGCAGCTCCATTGAAGTCAAGGAGGAAGTTTTCACACCTTGAGGGAAGACAATGCATGTAGACTGTAAATGACATGTTGGTCTCTCTCTCTCTCAAGATTGTTGGATTATTAGTTGCGAAAGTACATGTATCCACATTTAGTGGCAGTGTCTGGGATGTTCTTTGCAAATAAAAACAGGACATGTTACAGGACACCTACATTTCTTCTGCTGTTCCTTCATTATCTCCCTCCACTCGGCACGTTCATAGTCGGACGAAATCAGGAAACTGTAACCCTGAACACAAACACACACACACACACAGCATGGCTGTTATTATCTTCACGATTGATGTGAGGAGAGGCAGATTAAAAGGATACGTGTCATCTGTGCAAACATGCAATATCAACATTTAAACTGCACTCGTGAATTCTCGCCCAGCGAGCTTCACCAGACGGAAGATATCAGACAGAAACTGATACAAGAAAGTCCAAGTATGAGACAGATGAAGGAGAATTAATCTAAAAGGGAGATAAGCTGGGGGATATTGTGCTTTATTCATGGGAATGAAGCGGAGGACGACAAAAATGCAGTAAAATGAGAAGAGCAGATGAACTATGGAGAAGGAGAGCGTTCAGGGAGCAGTAGGAGGATGGGGATGAAGTTGGAGAGTGTTATCACCTTGCCGTTCTTGTTGTAGACCCTGATGGGCAAACTCGGAGACGTTAACAGGAGCAGAGACTCCTGTTCAGACAGCTTCTTTTTGAGTCGGTCGATGACTTTTGAACCCTTGTTGCCTCTCTGAAATCACAGAAGTAAAAACGTCGAATGTGTAAACCAGACTTTTCTTTCTTAGTTCCTGAACTGATTTCTTTCTTGTTTTTTAAACAGTGTTCATCCACGCTACCTTCTCTCTCTGAAGCTCGCTGCGGAGGTGTGAGATCTTGACCTTCATGGCGTCCAGCTCTTCGTCGGGGACCTGGGGGATGGTAAGGGGCTCGGTCTCATCAGGGCCCTGGAAGGTCAGCTCAGTCAGGGGAATGTACCACTTACTGTCGTACTGTTGGTTTTTACTGCATTGGGAAGAGGAGAGGAACAAGGAGACGGGATGGATGGTGAAGGGTGAGTAACAAAGATGGACGCAAAGCAGGAGTGGATTGATAAAGATGGATCAAAGATGTGGATGAAAGGGGGGAGGAGACAGTGGAAAGGGGAGAAAAAGGTAATTATACAACTATTAAGATTTTTTTCTTTTAAATATACTGACGCTAACATAGAGTATATATTTCAGAAATATATATAAAACCAGAAATAGGCCAGCACGATGTGTTTTCTGTCTAGAAATAGAACGCCAGAAGTCAGTGTGTTTACTTTTCAGAAATCTTGCATAACTTAAGTCTAAGAGACCTCAATAATAATGGGATTTTAACCGAAGAAAGACATTTTAAACTCTAATAACATACGATTTGAGATATCTAACCGTCTTCTGCACCACCAAACTACTGCAATGTTGGTAATCTATGCATTTTGAGGACTTCACTATGACTGCTAAGATACAACATTTGCAACGTTTCTTACCCTCCGATCTGTTTCTTCAGCTTGGCGCAGAGCAGCAGATCAGTGAAGAGGAAGACATGCCGCAACTTCCTGGCGCCCTCCACCAGCTCCACCATGAAACTGTCCCTCAGAAGCTGACGGCTCTGTGACAAACAACAGCGGTTGATCAGTGACACTGTTCCAACTCGTGGACAGGATTCGTTTGCAGAGTTTTTATACTCTTGGTGCTGTGTCCTAAAGCTGTATTCCTTCTCCTCTCTTTTATCAGCAAGACAAAGAACAGAGTGGAGGCGAGGAGGGAGACTAGATTTAAGTTCCTCTTGCTGCCGGATCATCAAAACTGTCCGTTCTCCCTAATCATCCGTGACAAAGCTCATGAGCAACCTTCTAATGTTAATTGAATATGAACCAAATCATTACCTCAAAAGTGCGGAGGGTCTTGCATTCATTTGCATTCATTTCACTAATCGCTCGGTAAATGCTTTTGTCATATTCTGGTTTGAGGATCCAGGTTGTAGAGGAATGAATGAGGTAAATGCAGACTGGGACTCGCTGATGTCAGACTATGTAATGAGATGTGTAATACTGTCATTTGCCAAAAGGGGACAGTGATGTCTTTTTCCAAATACGAAAACACATTTGGACTTGGAACAATAACATGGAGCAGAGAAATGCCAAAACCACAACTCAGTAGTAAACGACCAACCTTCACAAGCTCACAACCCTGGTTTTACTTGTGGTGCGGAGTAGAAACGATTAGGCAGGAGAGGTGTAGCTGATACTAAAATCTAAAATTGTTGACCTTGCTTTTGTTTTTTTTAATGCACAAATGATAATTTGTGTAACCAAATACAGTTTCAAAAGTCAAAAATGTGTGTTTTTGACACAAATATGCGCTCAATTCTGATTGTCTGCAAGTCTCAAATGGATTAAACCCACGTTGACTGGGACCTATATATCTGAGCTGATGTTTTTTTTTTAAATTTCAAATGTATTTAGTTTCGAAAAAACGTTTGCAAAGCTGTCATGATAACAAATAATTTAATTCAGCGTTAAACATGTAAAAGTAGGCGCTGCTAGCGGACAACACTTTAAAATGGCGACTTAGGGGCTATAAAATACCAATATGCAGAAATAAGGTGTTTTACAATCCGTCTACTGCAGCTATAAACCAACCAAGTCAGAAAGCACAGTTGTGTCCACCAAGATTTGCTTCCCATGTCTTACATTGGACTTCCTATTTAGTTCCATGTTGTTCGAGGGGCCACAGCAGCAGCCCACCTCGCCAACCTCACATCAACGCCTTGGAAGCTAGGCCTGACATCACACTTGTTCAGCACCTATCACATCCCTTTCATCATCTTTGTGCCCTCCCTGCTCCTGGCCCCCCCATCCCCCCCTCCCCTCTCCATCATGACCACACAGCAGCAGAGCACACTGAAGTGGAGCTGATGCTCGTGTGGGAGAGGTTTATGTGCTTACAAACCCTGACTGGACATCTGCTGGCAGAGGATCATGCCGTGTCAGTCGGTGTTAACGCTTGTGCATGATAGAGCGGGAAAAGGGAGGGTGACAAAGACAGAGTGAGTCTGAGAGTATATCAAAAGGAAAGTAAATGGCTCAAAGAGGACGGCGAGATGGAGAAAGCAGGACTAAGTAATGAGAGAGACAGAGAGGCTATGGAATACATTTCATGTCACAGTTTCTTACTGTATTGATACCAAACCATGTGACAGCCCCACTGCAGGGATCTATTGTTAAGGCGTTTCTTCCTGCACATGCACTTGCAAGCACACATGAAGATGCTGCAGCATATTAGAATCATGTTCTGATCCCCAAGGTAAGGATTTAATAGAAGTCCAATTCCCAGTGGTGGGTGTAATTATTCATTACCATCTAGATAATGAAGTCCACAATGATGACGGCCTCATATATGATTTAGCTTCTATCTATTTGGCATATTTCTCGAATCTCACACAACATCTTATTTCCGGATCCAGTTTGTGTTGTAATACAGAGATATGATGAAATTGGTCTTCAAAACTATCCTCTTGGAGGTATTTGTTATTCAGTCTCCATCTTTGGGCTTTGATACCACAAGAACGGCACATCTATGAAGTTATTCCACATGCAACGTAATCTCTCGGGGATATTGTCTCAGTAAGATTTAAAACCAGGCCCTGTCTTGCATTACTTCTATCACTCTACATGCCGTCAGGTTCGTCTATATTTAGGTTGAGTGCAGTACAGTAGTTAGAAGGGAACATTGGCCGAAATGTGCCGCTCAGTTTTGGCATGTTACTCAAATATGACATTAGGAATGAGGCATACTGGAGCTTATGATATACTGTGAAGTTACACATGTATATGAAAAGCAAGTTACCATCAGTATACGACACATCATCACACTGATCCAATTGGATGCTGTAATGTAATCGCAGATTTTAGGTTTAAAGGTCATTTAATCCATTGCCAATTACATTTAGAGTCTGAGATATATATATATATATATATATATATATATATATATAGAGAGAGAGAGAGAGAGAGAGAGAGAGAGAGAGATATAAATCTTACATTTTTATGTTTTCTTTGGATGGTAATCAGAAAAGACAAAACACAAATTCTGTTTATCGAAAATAAAGTACAAACGATTAAGAAGGATTACTACACACACAAAGCACCCTAACTGACACATTTACAAACGCTGACTCATGCTCATCTCACAATAAAGAGACACAATAAAGGGAGGGATAAGAGCTAGATTAGGGCTGTGCAGGTTTACAACTGTGGAAGTAAATGCATCACTTGAAGGGATAAAGCGAGACTGGACATTACAATACTGCACAACCTGCACAATCAAATATGGCACTGAAAACCCTTCACAAAGGTTTTGACTCCATCAAATCCGAATGAATGGGTTATGGAAATCAATTTTTGATCAATAATAGCTAAAGTGATGCTGTTCTCATGAGTTATGTTACATTAGCACTGAACAAAGACTCGCTAAATGACCACAGATACTTTTTTCTTCTCGTTTAATCAAGGTTTATAGTTTTATTTTCAAATGCAGACACATTGCGGTGTCAATATCAGTAATCTGATGAATTTTAAAATGTGCTTTGCTCTGCTACCGGAGGAAAAGACATCCTTAACAAACCAGCTGTCTCAGCGCATCGGATGACATTTTCACAATATTAAAACAGCCGGTAGGAGAAATCTGACTATCTCTATTTCTCATAAAAGCTGACCGCAACATCAGCAGCACCAACGTGGAAAGAGAGCGACGTGAGGCAGAGCGAGCTGACAGCACAGAACGCAGATTAAATATTGACCATCTCTTGGAGGAGCCTTGCTGAGAGCGTGTGCACGAGTAATGGCATGGATTTACAAAAGATCCGTGTTTATTTTTAGAAGACACGCTTGGAGGGGTTTCTCTGCGCTTGTGTGTTTTGCTGTTGTGTACAGTGTGTGTAAAATAACGTGTGTGTGTGGGGAGCAGTATGTGTGATGATAAGACAGACATACAGACACTTGAAAGTGGTTGGCATTTCTGCTTGATGCGCGCACGCACATACACATGCACACACACACACACATGCATCTTTCCCACAGGACAACAAAGAGGAGCGAGGAGGTGAATCGCGATTTCGGCAGCGCCATCATTTGCATTTTAATCAAGCAGCTTCTGTTTGTCCCCTCCTCTCTTCTGGCTGGGCCTCGGCCTCCAGGGGCCACTTGTACTGTTCTGCTCTCGCATGCCTCCACAACATAAACAAACCACAGGTTACTCACTACGGTGTACACATGGAGGGAAAGAGTGACGATTCAGCGCTCCCTGAATCCTCTTAATTTCAGGTCAGATTATTTTAATGAGCACTTTGGCCTCCTTCCTGTCCGAATCACTGATTGTATCTGAAGGTTTTTTTTTATTTTTTTTAAAAGAAAAGTTATAGCTATTTTATAATAAAACTGTGCCACGATCAGCTGTTGAACAGCAGGCGTAGGACCAAAATCCACGGCCTGCCACTGACAGAACGTAAGGTGAACGCCATGTTAATGTTTAGAGACTCAATGTCCCTTCGATATTTGTGATTGTTTGACCAGCTACTGTACACAGCTGTGTGCAGCCAAACCACCCATTGTGAGCCCAGTATCCCTACCGATAACTAAGGCCCGCAACCTACTGTAAATATGAAATAACTGTAATTTTGCCTACATAACTGCTGCACTCATCAAATTTGTGAGGACAAAACATGAGTAAAAAATTATGAGGGCGACTCCTTCACTAAGTTAAACCCCTCAACCCCATCAAAGGCCTGAGTTTCCCTTTAGCTATCAACACCGTAAAGTTGTTCACGGAATTCGTGGAGAACAGTTTAAGAGGGTGAGGGTGCGCCGACTTGGCAGATCAAATAATTTGATCGTTGTATGCGATTACAAATATTAACACAGCATTACAGACACATCTTCTCTTCTAGAAGTGATTCAAGTTGTATTTTCTGCTGAAGCTATCACTTGTTTTAAGCATCATCCTCTTCATGAAATGCAAGACATCCACTTCTCAACCTTTTCAGGTAACAATAATCTAATTATATGTTGCAGCTCAGTTGCGAAAATGTAGAGAAAAACCTCAGGCATACTATATACTCTAAAGTCCAATATAATGAGCTCCATTGATTTCCATGCGCTGCTTTCATGTATCCAGAATAAATATTTGATGACTGGTGTGGAGGTCTGGACGGACGGGGATGGAACTGGAGCCTGCGGGGATGGGAGGGGAAGTGTGTGTGTCCGTGTGTGCATGTTAAAAGACAAATAGGAGAAAGAGAGCGAGTGAACGGAACAGAGAACAGGAATGCGTGTGTGCTTGTGTGTGTGCATGTGTGTGTGCATGTGTGTGTGTGTGTGTGTGCGTGGAGAGAGGGTGGGGTAATGACCCCACTGTGAGCAGAGGGAGGAGCCGTCACAGCCTTTTTGCACGTTTGCTCCCACCCTCCATTTATGAATAATTAACTTGGAATCTGCCAGTCAGAGCGGACCGACGGCTCATTACAAAGCATTATGTACGGCAGTGTCACGCAAGCTATCAATCAAGAGGCGTCCATTCAAGTGCGTCAAGTCATCTCAGGGGATGACAGAGATGGGTGGGGGGGGGGGGGGTGTAGGTTGTGTGTGTGCATGTTTGCGTTAGGGGAGCTGGAGGGATGGGGAGCCACAAGAGAGACTCAGCAAACACAGAATCTCTCTCAACTAGGCAACCCCGCTATGACCAAATAAGGACATGGGCTCTGCTTTCGACTGCAGATTGGCGGCTTCTGTATGCTCATTTGGCAAAGACTTCCTGATCATACAGAGGGCGGAGTTATGACATCATCATGCTCAACATCAGAGCTGGAAAGAGTTGAACTGATGATAGAAAGGATTATTGACTACATCTTTACAATTACATGTCTGTGGAGCAGGCTGGATCCCCTTTTAGTCTTATTTTTGTGAAAACAGTTAATCAAATTGATTAAAAAGGGACAGTCTGTATGAATCAGATATTGATGCATTATTATTTGCTCCATGTCATAGTCATGATTTCAGAGATGCATTTAAACAAAAATGTTTTGTGACTAAAGAAAACATGCAATCAAGGTCAATGTAGGCCACAACAACTGTTCAAAAAATGATATCTGCTGCTTAACTTTCCTGTCAGGTTTCAGTGCAGTACAATAGTACGCACTGAAGCCAAGTAAAATATCATACTGCCTATTCGCTGTTTAAAGAAAAGCATGCCAATCAGTCAGCAGAATGTGGCTCATCTCAAGTCATCCGATGTTTGGTAAATCTCACCTCTCCCTTCTTGACGGTCATAGACTGGCGTCGGGGCGTCGTCTCCTCATTGATGCTGGACAGGAAGTTCTGGGAGATCCGCAAGGCGTCCTGCAGAAGCGGGTGGTCCGGGTGGCTGGTGGGCGTGTGTTTGAGCAAGTCCTGGAAGACAGCGGTAGATGTGGAAATATTAATTTTGTTATGGCAATGTTCAGTCCTAATTTGATTGGCTTTGATTCCGGGTTCATTTTTGAGCAATAAAAGCATTTACTGAAACATTTCAAATCCTCAATTTTGATGTGAGGTCATTAAGGTGTGCTTCAGCGCTCACTCTTACTTACATGGAGAACCAATGTGCTGCGGGTCACTCGGTCCACTGGTTTATAGAGTAGCGCTGTACGTGAGAAAGGAGAGAAAACAGACTGAATTGTTTAAATGACTGAATTACTACAATATGCTTTATGGACATAATTTAATAGATGGGTTTGTGTTAAAATTAGCACGATGTGGCTGACCTTCTAAAGAGTTCTTGGCTGTCTGGTCCTTTGAGTCCTTTGGGCTTCTCACCTTCAGGTTCTGCTCGAAAACCAAAGATATAGCTTAAAGAAAACCCATTTTACAAACAGTTAAGTACAGTTCGTCCATATGAATACATAGTGAGGTTATTATCCTTTCTCAAGCACTGAGGTCATCCATTTCCAAATTAATTATACCATCCTCAGCAGCATTTCCCTCACCATCTTGCTCAGAGTCATGCATCATTACTCAGGCCATTAACAACCCTCGATGATGAATCCCCCATCATGCATGTAGACACCAGCCTCAACTCTAACTGCTAGGCCTCATAAAACATGGACAAAGACTGATGGTACTACTTGAAAAAATTAACACCGAACATGTACCAAAAAAAAAAAGGCGCTCAAATATTTAGCCAGAGGTGTGCATTTGAATTCATATAAATACTTTGGATAAATAAGCCTCCTGCAATGAGTAACATTAAAGTGATGAAACATTATTTTTGATGGCTGTCTCTGAACTCATTTCCGTAGCTACTGTAATAAGACTTTCACAATTTGATTAGATTGGTTGAATATAACACTGAATGTAGATACGTTTAAAAGCGGGGTCAATTATGTAACGTCAGCCTCCAAAACTAGATTTGAGACATGAGCATAAGTCTTTAAAATCAAGTATGTTTATGATAAAATACGTTCTTCTGAGGCCTTGAAGCTGTTGCAACTTGTGTTTATGCCGTCAGTGCTCATATACGATCTGGGAAGGTGATACCGAGCCCAGATCAGTGATGAGAATGAGATCAAGCAATCATCCACTGTTCGCCCCCACCCCTCTGGCTGCATTTCTATAGAAATATTCAGCAGAACATGCTAAATTAAATGAAGTGCTAAATGCGTGGGTGAATAATGGCAGCGCGTTTTGCAAGTACATTGCATCAGGGACGAAACTGTTACGCAGCTCATTAGAACAGCTCCTTTGCCTAATAACACATAATTTAACACTACGCTGCAAGTCAGTTATCCTCTTTGTCGTTTTTTTCGTGTGACCAGATGATACTGCCTTTCTCTCACAAACTGTCCAGCTGCAACACGTTTAACACAAATAAAGTAATATACAGCTACACAAGACCAGGTGTGTTATGTTAACGTAATAGTATTAGCCGCAGAAACCACACACTGTCAGTCATGACTCATCAGAAATTTGGGCTAAGAAAAGTTGCACATTAACAAGGAAGGTGTACACAGGTATACTATAGGCAGGAATTATGGGACTACAAAAAGCTATTTAGTGTAATGCCACGGTGAAAATCACTCCTCTACTTATATCTCAATTTGAAACAGCATTGCTGCACAAATAAAAAACATGTGAAACTCAACTGGATAATTTGCTGGTATGAAGGAGGTTTATACAATCCGATAACAGAGATCACAGAGTCAACTCCTGCAACATCTCCGAGGTCGGCGCTCAGCCAGTAACACGTTGCTTTTTGTCAGATTCTTTCGCCCACATCTACAGCACAGCTTTCAATAAAAAAACAAACTATTTCTATCCCTGCTTGGTGTCATTATCCATTCTTTCCTCTGTCCGTCTTACCTCAGAGATTTCAGCAAACTGTGTGTTCGCCTGGCAGCACTTCTCTGCGGTCTCCACAGCCAGCTCGTAGTTGTCTACAAAAGCTCGGTAGACTCCAAGCTGGCTGGCCTGATAGAGAGAGAGAGAAAAAGAAACAGAGGTTTTTAATGAACATATTAGGTAATATGGAAATGTTTGTCAGTGACTGTCATCTTGGAAGAGCTTGTTTGTGTTTTTGGCATGCACACGCAACAAACTAATGGAGGAAACACATCAGAGAGACACAACATTGAACCGCACATCGTCTGAACCTCCATTATAAGAAACAAGAATAAATGTGAAACTGCTGGAAAGAACCAGCGAGTTCCTTTTGTTTTGTTGGTTTTAAATAAACGTTACAAACGGTCAAATCTTTAAAATAAACAATATGAGATCAGATAAGCCCTGCAGTGGAGAAGTTGCAGGATTACAGCAGTTAAAAAAAAATAATATAAATAAAGAGTAAAACAGTCATGAAACAGTAAAACATCTACAATAGCAGTATTATATACACAGACAAAGATGTATTTAAAATGTATTTATATTGCACCAGTTGAAGTAATTAAAGTGATTGAAGTGTTTTTGTGGTCACTGCGAGCTCAGCTGGTTGTGCAGCCTGACAGCAGCAGGAAGGAAGGACTCATCTGTTTAACTGCTATATTGTAATCTGTAAAATGTAATATCTGATATTTAGTCCAGTCAACCTGCATATGACCTGCAGACAATCAAACAAAACCACCGACAAAAGAAAGACACACAACACGTTGCACCTCACAGCCGGTCCCGTTTCCCCGGCAACCAGAAAAAAAAAAGGTGCCGTGCAGGGGTGAGTAATTAATGATTGGTGTAACGGAGGCTATGAAAACACATTTAGGAAGCTGGATTGCTGAATAAAACTCCACAAAACGCCGGCTGCCAGCGCTGCGATCCATCTCGTCGGCGAACAAAAGGACAATCAATTCTCCCGAACAAAAGCCAAAGGAGGAAAGAGTACAGTGGAGATGGGTTTTGTGTGTAATGTTCAGAGGCACACACACACACACACACACACACACACACACAGACACCCCCCAGAACATCTCACCTGAGAGTACTAAATATGAATTATTACCTTCAAAGCTCATTATGACCTATCGTATTGCTATATTTCAGACTGTTTAGCCCCATGTAGGCCGGCGTGGAGCTTCAGTAATTTGAGCAAATTACTTTTGTCCTTTTCAAAGACCAAGCTCAAAAGGTAAATTGAGGTTTAGAACGTGGGTCTTACTTTCAGAGTTCTGGCCTTCATTTCTATATGTTATGGTGGCGAGGTGCTCATCGCTGAGCTCCTGGACCACAGCAACACGGCTGTGACCAAAGTCAACAGGGTGAGAAATGAGCAGTCAGATAATCATCGAACCAATTTATTTGGAGGTGAAACCAAAAGTGAGGGTGCTCAAAAGTTGATAATACTCAATCATTGAACAGGGAAACTCTGCATGCAGCACAGCGGTAAAGTACAGGAGGTCAAAGCTGAAACAGGAAGTGGGTTGTAAACTGTAATGGATCTAAACAATGAACTGACTGTTGGGGGCACAGAGACTTTACAGTCGTGAGGCACAGCGCGACCTGCAGCAGTCAGTGCTTTTATTGTTGATTTTAAATGTGTGGCCTTGTGTGAAGAACTTTCTAATTAGATTAGAAGTAGTCTACAAATAAAGGACTCGTACAATACATATTATTGTCTCAAACTCCCCATACATCCTATTTTAAGACCCGACCTTGACCTTTCTAACATGCCCTAAACTTTGCAGTCATGGGGGGGTTGTGAGATTCAATTCTGTCAGGAATGTGGAGTCACAAGTTTTCGAAAGCATAGTTTACACTTGTCATGTTGTCACTGGCAGTTGCTATGTGTAGTGTGTCTGCTTAGATCTTTAAAAAAAAAGAAAAAAAAGTCTACAAAAAAAGCAACAAACAACCATAAAAATAAAACAAAAAAATCAAACACACAAGTGAAATCAGTACTCACTGGTGAATTTCAGGCAGCAAATTAGCTACAACGCACATATATCCACACTCTACAGTCGAGAGAAGAAAAGTGGAGGAAGGCGAGGAGAAAAGCAATTTTCACAATCCTGCAATCCCGTGTCCTGCCCTGGGCCACACAATCTGCACCACAGCGGAGGCCATTCAGAGCGTGACAGTTTGACTGTGGAGAGAGCAGAGAACCCGAATGTCTGCCGGCCACATCCACAGAGCCGCATCACCAAGGAGGCTTATCGAGTGTGCGGCTGCAGCTACAGGATCACAGCACAGGAGGACTTTGGGTGGAGAAAGAAACCCGCTTGACTGTTTGGATTTCTCAGTTGGGGGATTTGTCCTGTGTGAGAGTATGTGTGTAATCCACAGCGGAAAACAACATTAAGAAAAACAGCCTCATGACAGACTACGGCCATTATGCGAGAAGGCTGGATTTAGCCACTGGGGTTGTAAGGGAGTTCTAACAGAGTGGATATTTTCCCACACAAGGGTAAAGCGCTGTTTAGTCGACAGCGATTAGCATTAGACTCTTTATTTGCTACAGCTAGGCTGGCAGCTCGATGCAACCAGGTGTTAAGGATGCAAAAATCGATGATCAATCGACAACTGCGTGATCTATTTTATCATCTAGGAATAATCCAAAACCCCTTAGTTTGGTAGATTGCTACAATTAAATTTGACAAAACCCAAGAACAGCCGAGGGCGAATCAAGGAGGCGTCATCAAAGCGGTTATCAATCAGTTGAAGTAATTGTCCCACACCCACATAAATCTTAATGATCCTTTCCTCTCACAATAAAGTTGGCCATGATATAATTATTTATCTTTTCCACATGCTCAAGATGGTAGACAAGCAGATTTAGCCAATAGTGTGCTGTAGGAAGGAGGTTTTTGGTTCGATGCCTGAAATAAGTTCTGTGGTTGACACATTTTCACATTGTGTTGCGTGGTATAATATATCTCACTTGTGAATTTTAATGTCTTTGGTGGTAATATATGAATATAACCTTACTGGACAAAAAACGCACAAGTATCATCAAAGTTTGTTTGCTTGATTTCTGCAATAAAAAAATCATTAACAGAGCAAAGGCCAATCTTTACGTTGTGTGTCAAATAACAGATCATTCTTCTATAAATTCACAAAAAGCAGTCCTTCATCTCTGAAGAGCAAGATTCAAAGCCAGTTTACTTGTCTGCCTTCATGCTGTAAAACCTTCACTTTGCCACTGTGTATGACATGTGTGTCTGTGAAGAGCATGAGTGTGATTTAGCCCTATTTTCAGCCTTCAGACACTTCTTCAGACACTCGTGCTCATAACCTGTCAGTGACGCTTTGCCTCTTCCTCTTTTCCCTGCGTCTCTCGTCTTCCTTGTTCTGATGTTTTAGGATTCCTAAGCCCGTCTGCTCCCCTCACAGACTTCTGAATCAGGGTGAGACAGCTCTACCAGAGCAGCCTAAATCTACTTGCCGACCCAACTCTCATCCTCTCGCAACCCTTCCTCGCCCCATTCCTCGACTCCACCACCTCCTCGACTCCCATCCAATCGCTTCTTCTCTCCCTCGTCACCTCCGAACGAAACGGCTGTCATGAAGCATGTTTTCCTTTTTGTGGGCTCAGCGCCTTCTCCTCCTGGCTTTTATTTCTTCTTTGTCGGGCAGTCTTGTTTGATGGAAAGGCTAATAGGACACCGAAGCAGCTTTTCAGGAGGGAAATATACAGACAAGCTATTTAAGTAATTCTAAAAGTCGGATTTTGGCAAAGGAGTCATTTCTGATGAAACATAAAAATTAAATTTCTTCGCAAAGTCCCAAGAGGAGCTTCCTGAGATGAATTCATTAGAGCGGATGTGTAAGAAAGTGAGAGAGAGAGAGAGAGAGAGAGAGAGAGAGAGAGAGAGAGAGAGAGAGAGAGAGAGAGAGAGAGAGAGAGAGAGAGACTTCTATTTATAGCAGCTTCTTCGGGACAAAAAGCACACAGTGCAGTGATGGCCTCAGCTGCCTGAGGCAGAAAGGCGGCATTGTGAAACACGCCTGCACCTCTGCTGTGTGTGTGTGCGTGCATGTATGCGAGTGTGTTCGTGTGTATGCGCTTGAGCATTTGAGTGAGTCTACGAGCGAGAGAGAGAGAGAGAGAGAGAGAGACCCAGGGAAAATTTGGGAGACACTAGTGGGAGAGGTGCAGTATTTCGGAGATAATTAACAAATGGTTCATTGTGGGTTGATTTGACCCATTGTGAAAATGATTAAATGGACCCAGTGTGCATTTGGCCCAGACATCTTTGGCAGAAACGACTGGAGGGAAGAGAGACAGCAAGCGAGCAGCTGTTGAGGAGGAAATAAGAAGAAAAGCACAATCCAGATTCAATTTGTCTGAATTTAAAATGATGAAGAAGAGCATCGGTTGAAAAATCAAATCTACATTTCTTTTATTGGTCTATTATTGAATTATGCTGTCAAATTCGGCTTCTGAAAGCCTCCAAATTCAAGAAACGACATTACTGTGAATTGTGTCACTCTTGCACATGGGGTTTTGCGTCGGATCTGCGTCCAAAAGGTCAGACAGCACCGCTGTAGCACCCTGGACCTTTGTTGGTGACCAATGTTGTCACTTAAAATTGAGGCGTCAGGCGGTCACATCTGCTATCACGGCTCCAGACGCACAAACTACAACCCCAGATGCCTCAGCCTCTTGACTAATCACTTCTTTGTCTCACCAGTTTCTGGAAGAGGTCGCCGACTCTCTGGTGGTGGCTCCACTGCTGAACGCGAGGGAAAAGTCCGTCGTAGAACTCCCTGTGGATCTCGTAGAGCTCAGGCACTTTGAAGAAGATGGTTTCTATCTGGGCCACAGAGAGCACGGGCTGCGACGTCGTAGCTGCCGCCTTCAGAGGCTTCATCGGCTGAGAGGAACAAACAGAGGAGATGAAAAAGTTGCTGTGAGAGAGCTTGAGATGGACTTTACTGCAACAGTGTGTTGTCTTTATGCCTCTTTTCTAGTTGCGCAACGGGTCTAGTTTGTCAAATTAACTTTTTTCTTAAGTTCTTATGGAAAAAGTGTTAGCAAACAGTTGCTTATTTACACATACAGCAAGCACAGTATTATTAATCACTCGAGCTCCGTTTTGGTCTTCACAAACTCCTCATGTGACTTTTTAGCTGCACGAATCCTCCATTATGTTTTATCTACTCTCATTACACTTTACTCAAATATGTCATGTCTTCCTAAAAAATAAATCAATTTATTTGGTATATATTTGTTTTGGCTATTTCAAAACTTTGATTGTTGTAATTTGTAATCCATACTTGTTCTTTCACATTTTGCAGATGCATCTAATGGCACGTGAAGAGTTTTTCAAAAAAATATTCCAAACTTGATACTCAATTTGGACTTAAGGCTGATATAATTACATTATCCTGTATCGTATGGCTGTACGTTGTGTGTGTGTGTGTGTGTGCGTGTGTGTTCTCACCAGCAGTAGGGCCTCCAGGTGACTGAGGTATGTTTCCTCGGTGGCCAGGATCCCAGACAGGACCCACTTTCTCATCTCCAGACCTTTTTCCAGGTCACATTCAGTCTGTAACAAACGCACAGATAAATAATAGTAAAGCTAAAACAATACGCAGCAATATAATATTGTGCACAACAAATAATCCGATCCTGAACATGCCTACGTTTGACTTTAAATCTATTTTGTGCCTGAGGCATGATGAACATTCAAAGCATCCTATCGTACCCTACATCAGATGGTAAAAGGCCATCTTATATTTATAAATCTATCATTTATGGGCTGCTAGCTCTTAGCGGAGCTTGAAACCTCGGCAGTATTGCCGTTTGTGAGCGCCACAGTCTGGAAAATCAAAAGGCAACAATCGCACCTCGGAGAAATCCTTCCCAGTCTTCACCCAGTTCCCTTCAGCCCAGTCAAAGCTCACTGAGGACTACGGACATGAAAGGAAACAGAGAGACAGAGAGATTCCTCGGGCTGTCTTGTCTAACCATGAACTCTGAAATAACAAAAACAGGTAGGGTCTCCCATGGGAGCGAGGTTGCCGTATAAGTATGTGTCTGTAAGAGAATGTGCAAGTGCTGGGAGCATCCACACACATGCACACACACACTCACACACACACACGCAGTTAGCCCAGGTTGAGACGTGGAAACATCCCGTCCTTGAGGCCATATTTAAAAATATATATATTTTGGTTTATTTTTAAAAAGTAATTCGTTAATCTTTTGAAGGATGAGGTCATATCTTTTCACGGTTGCATGAAAATAACACTGACATGTCCAAAACCCATTGAAACCATCCATTGTTATTGGTCGCAGTAATTGCTGCTCCTGTCCACTGCGCCCGTGACGAGATCTCCTCTGGGTGCACTTGCGCAGGTGGAGAAACGATCTACAGTCCTCGTTCTGTGCAGGAATGGATTTACGGCCATTACACATGACAAAGGTGATTTGAGGTCCTTTATGGTTTAACTTATGAACTTTTTTTTACATGACTCAATGCATTTTTCAGTATGTAAAAAGGTCCTAAAATAGTAAAAAATAATCGCAAAAAACATCTTTAATTTGCCCGTTTTGTCAAACTAACATACCGAAAGTCAAACATATTGAATTTACAGCCACACAAAGTTGAGAAAAGCAGCAAATCCTCACATCGATTTACATTTCTGCGGAAAGAAATTACTTCAACGAATAAATTATTGAAATTGTTTAGTTTAAATTTAATATGTATGTTAAGCCACCTGTAAGCCATTTCTACTATATATCTCCACAGCAGAATTCAGGCATTGTATAAATATGCACGCTATAATGGTATGTATTATTCCTGTGAGCTCCACGAGGACGTACTGAGAGTGCCTGGATGTCTGTGGGTGTACATGCATTTATTTAAATGAAGGGATAGATAAGCCTGAAAGCTGTTTCCATGGCCACTGCATTAGCAAAATAAAAATAGCAACCACCATTGAAATGTTACTGTATGTGGTTGCAGTTCTGCGAAGCGACCAATAACCATTAATCCTCCTGAACTCAGCTTTAAAAAGGACAGGTGTCCTTTTTTTTTGGCAAGAAAATGCCAAAAATCCAAGACGACGTCTTCATATGTCCCATTTGTCCAACAGTCCCATCAATTAATCTATAAATCGTCTGATCGGTTCAGCCCTACTCTACTTCTTAATATATTTTGGAGAAATCAGACAGTATTTAACGTAGCAGCATATTGGCCTCCTCTTCATCTGACGTTTTACCTCGTCTTCAAAAGTTATTACTTTCACTGCACAGTCTCTCTCTCTTTGTCTCTCTTTCTCAGGTGAAGCATAAAGGAAATTATTCTGACAGACATGTATTATGCATCACACAGACATGTCTGGGGATCTGAGCTGTATATAACGACATCAAAAAAAAGCTCAGATTGCTCGTTATGTATAGACTCTGAGACGATCATAAACGTCCCTCTTTTGGCATCAAGAGTGCGAAGAAAAGGCTTTAAAAGTAAATGAGTAATGTAATCAAGATTTATGATTGCTTTTAAATGCATTACATGACATCGCAGCAGCTTTGAATCTGACTTAAAACGGAGCGCTTGGGGCAAGGATGGAGCCCCCCGAAATGTTGTTGAGTTAATGAAAAATGAATGAATCAATGCTGAGCTACAAGTATCGGCATGAGCTATCTGACTTTAGCTTCCCAGGATTTGACCGATGGTAAAAACAAAAATCCATGAGAAACATCCGCGTCCATTTGCAGCATCAAGAATATTCGAGGCAAATCACAAAAGTGGAAACTTCAACATGCAGCCGCACGTTACTCAACTGGCAGAGGGGAGACGAAAGTGTTTATTCATCGTTTCAGACTCCAGACGACTCCCCTAGGAAGTACACACTTCTCCAGACATATCATCTTTTATTCATTGCGGTAGCAACTAATGAGCCCATCACTGGGTTCAGACTAAAAGGGGTGTCTGCCTGCTATTTTTTTTTTATTTTTTTGGTTATAAAATGAGACACATTCCCGCTTGGGGTGTATTTGGGTTGGTGGGTCTAGGTTTTCCCGTCCAGTAAGTGCGAAAGAGTCAACGGAAGCGAATGCCTCACACTTTGAGCTGCGCTCACACATCGCCCCCGTAGAGGTGACTCTGCCTCAAATGGTTTAGGAATTCTGACTTTCTTCTAATTTGTTTATGCATGGTGGATGATGTTCGTGGGAGATACACAAGAAGAAATACAACAAGTGTTTATTTGCGGAGCGAGCAGACATAGCTCTGAAGGCGCAGATGGAAACCCGTCAGCAGCGTCTGTGATTACGTTATTCTCATCACTCTCCGTCTCTTTCCCATGTCAGCTCTTATACACGTCCAGAGAGCCAGGTAGGAGATGAAAGAAGTGAGCGGCAATGCACACCCTGTTACACACTTTATTAACCGTTCTCATTTTCTATATTCCCATCTCTTTCGCGTCCCGTTCTGCCGCTCCTCGCTTTCTGAGCGGTCTAATGTGATTGTTTCCTATCTCCACATGTCTGCTTAGTAATGGGGCTGTCTTAGAATTATCCAGTGCTGCAGGAGAAAGACTGGTTTTAACTGGTTATTTAAATTGCACGGCAGTGATAGATGTTGACAGAGTTGGTGTCTGCAGGTCTTTTTTTTTTTTTTTGTTGATAGGCAGCATCACACCGTGCCTTTAATTGCAAGGAAACAAGCTGTGCAATGAGTGAATTTTCATTACAGAAGTGCTAGATCATAATAAAGGAGATTTCAATCTTTCCAAGCCTCCAAATCCACCGAGTCATCTAAAGGTTTTGCACCGGCTCAATAGGAAATGACCTCCTCTTAAGGTCTTGGCATCGATGTGTGATGTCAGACAGGATGAGGAAGCTTTATAGTGTAATTATAAGTCAGTATACATGTGCGAAGGATTTAGATGTAGAAATAGAAATCCACAGGAAGAGAGAAAGCCGTGTACGGCTTATAAGGATATCTGATGGTGCCATGGTGGCCTATGGCCATAAACTGCAATGTCCCTTGTTGCATATCATTCCCCATTTCACGCTCTCTTTCTTGCATTTCTTCTCATGTTTCTACTGTTACATTATCTAAAAAGCATTAAATACCAAAGAAAAATGCATTAAAAAATATGTTTGTGTTTAACTTGGAGGGGCGGGGGTGGACTCTGACTGTCCGAGACTGACCAACACGTATGTGTCACACTACACTATGATTATAACATAATAAAACATGTGGTCAGTGTTAAAAATGACAGCACAGTCCTCACACTTCAGCTGACTTCTGATCAGTGGACCCACTCGTTTCCCTCTTCCGCGCCAAAGGTCAGATAATGAGATAAAATTAAATCAGCAGTATTGACTCATCACGGTGACGTCATTCCACCATCACCCAACCGGCGATCGTCTTGGCTGTGACTCATCAATTAGAGATGCAGACTGGGGGGATGTTTGAGGAGCAGCTGACCAAGGGCAAATCAAGGACGCGGGTTTTTCATGGCAGCTATTGAAAGCATGTCTGTCTGCGTGGAGAGTCTGTTGAGGGATAACTATTGTTTGGCTGTCTAGTATTTAACTGGCCACACAATGCTGTTCCTGCCAACCCTAAGAACACACACAACGTCCAATTTCCTCCAGGATTCTGCTCTAACATGAAAGGTCACTCTGCAAATCATCTTCAATGGAAAATTAACATTCTGCTCTGAGAAGAGGACGTGTGCGTCTCTGTCAAAGAAGCCGATGGCGTGTGCGACCAGATGCGGAGACGACATGCCTAGTGTGTGTAAACTTAAATCTGTAAGAGTTCCAATCTCAGAGGTCAAAGGTTGGACGCAGTCAAGGAAGGGGCTCATCATTTATTGGCAGATTCAAGCTGTAAATCAGATTGACAGCCAAGACAGTAAGCAAAGACTGAGGGGGCGGAGTATTACTGCTTCATGAACACTGATGCGATTACTTCCTCCAAGGGCACAGTGGAGAGAGGCTGTATTAGTCGATTACGTTCTCCCACAATGCCTCTCTCTCCTCATCAAACACACGGTTCTCGCATGTTCATATACTGCTACTCACAAAATTATTTGGTGCAAGGAATAATGAATTAAATGCTTAAAAAGATCCAGACGGTAGCATCCATGTTCATTCTCATCATTGCTGACACTACGATTTTGTGTGTGTGTGTGTGTGTCTTCTCCATGGTAACCTTCGATAGCAGCAGACGTCATAGATCACTGGTTTTCTCTCCGCAGACAAGGAAGAGTAAAAGGAGGGAGGGTTAAGAGGATGAAGGCAGCAATGGGGTGATAGAGGTGATAGAGGTAATTCTGCTTAATACCCTGGATGAGAAAAAACAGACTCTTAAGGGGGATGAGTTTCTTCCCTGGATGACTGCTTCTGGGGTTATGAGGCAGGCGATATTGTCCTTTATCAATCCTCTCAAATGGCAGACTTGATTTTCTCATCAATTCACAGATTTTTGAAGGAATGGAAATGCTTTATGAATGAATTAGCCCACTTTCTACACTGTATTGAGGTCATACGTAATTATTGGCCATTGATGAGTAATTTCAAGCCATGTTTGTAGGATTGTATATTCATATAGTGTAATACTTTGTAACAATAGTATAAGGAAAATCTGGAATATTTCGTTACTCCATTTTCAGTCAATTTCCGAAAGAAAAATTGTCCGAATGCAATCTCCAGCAGTAGGAGACGGCTGGATAGCACTGGGTACGTACCGACTTGGAGGACTCTAGCGATCCAGAGGAGAGGGTGTCCCGACTGCTGCGGCTCTTGGAGCTGAGGTGCGGTGAAGATGACGGCGAGTCATCGATGTACGGCAGGATGTCGTGGTGTCTCCGCTGCTCCTCTGCACGGTCCGCATCGTAACCGTACGTGGGAGGCGTCCCGGTGAAATGTCCATCTGTGAACACAGAGAATAAGGAGAAAACACGAGTTTAAGTTGGCACCTTAAACCTTATTTCAACCGCTTTTGACGCAGACATCTTTTGTGAAACACCAAATTAATGCAATTCAAGCTTCCTGCACTTATTCGGAGATGCAAACACCATCATTTCTCTCAGAAACACAACTTTAAACAGCCTCAATCTCACCATGAAAGTTGCCTTCACAAAGCACACTGGGTGGATGTCTTACATTTGGCTGATTGGCCTCATGCTCAGAGAAGGTGAGGAGTTAATTTTCCAACACTAATTAATGCATTCTCGAAACTGGGGCATACACAGTGAGTTCCCCCTGCATCTTTGTTCATGCACTCATATAAAAACATAAAAGTTCTGCGCGAAAGCACTCGGAGAGGCGCACTACAAACTGGGTCAAGGTTCAAATAATTTTAACACAGAGTGCAGCGTCCCCAGGGAAATTTTCAGCAACCTCGCTCTGACCTGCTTCTGCGGTGGCCGCGATCACTTTCTCTGTGGGAGAACAACAGCTCAGCCGGCACAAAGTGGCTCTGTGTATAATTACTCGTGCTGCCCTTCATGAGGGGAGCGGGGAAAGAAACAAAATGTCAGTGAGCTGGATGCAAACAAACTACAATGTGACAGCAAAAACCTTGTTTTACAACGTCACACTTCGTGAGTATAAGCTGTGGCTTCCACTGAACACGTTTTTTGCGAGTTCAAATTGTTCAGCTTCCAGGAGGAGAGAGTACAGTCAGTGGTTCGGGGAATCTGGTGTGTAACAGCTGAGGGGAAGACATCAAGCATCTCTGAATGTCACGGAAGACTTTTTACTCATCTCCTCCCACTTCTACATTCAACAGAGCTGAACTTCCCAGAGAACTTCTCTGTGCTGACTCAGACAAACAACCTCCAACCAAAACTTTCTAGAGCCGCGGTCAAACAGGAAAACATGCAGGAAACACAGCAGTTCAAATAGCTTATTGGATTATTAGTCACTGATGCTTTTCTAGCATTTCACTGTGTTTGTAGAATATTTGTCGTGCCCCGGCACATACACAGACATATGGTCTTAAAGTCACAGGTCATGGTGTCAAGAAAAAAAAAAGAGAGAAAGAGATAGAAAGAACAATACTGGTGTGTTCAGGGCCCATCTGACCTTCAGCCCACCCACCGCTCGCTCTGTGTACTCGCTACTGCCTGTGGGCGGGTGCTGCCCACTGCGCCTGCTTCGGCCAACGGCATCCTGCCAGGGAAAGACCAACATAGAGGCTCTGTGTGTTTGTGTGTGTTACACATTCTTCATTCATTTTTTGTCTCGGTGTGTGCCACTGCCATTGCATGTTGCAACCCCATGCACATATGCTGTTAGTTATGAATGTTACACTGTTGTGTTCCTTAACATTCACATGTATCCCATTATGAATTGTAAATCAAAGTACAATGACTAACTTGCACTGTGGCATGATTTTAGGTAAGCTTTTATGCGTTTACCGAGCACATGCTCAGCCTGTAGCAGCCTGCAGCTATCTGTATTCATGCAACAAGCACCCCGGAGTTACCAGATCGTACATTGAGGAAACAACAAAAGCATTCAGGAGACAGCAATTGCATCAAAAAGACAAAGCACATGGTAAGGTCTGATGCACTGCTTGTCTTAAAATACAGATGTGAAAAACACCGAGTGGGAAATTAATGAATAGCATCCTGACATGTTTTTCTTTTCTTGTTTGCCAACCCCACCTCTGTGTATTCATGTTGGCAGTACAACAGCTCGAGTCGACTTATTTTAATCTTTCTGTTTTGGAAAAATGCTGTCACTAGAAACACACTGAGGTCGTATGTGTGTGCATACGCGAGTGTGCCTGTGGTGCCCACACAACCCTGGGGCCAGAAATATTGAGCATCCAAACAACATTCTTGAGACTGTAAACGCCTCTTGGTTACAAGGGGGTGGAGGGGCACAATCACAAAACAAAACCATAATCATAAATGATAATGATGGACTGGAGATAAAATAGACAAAACGCCAAATGAATCACCTTCCAGACAATCCAAAGTTGTTGTTTTACCTATAAACTAATTAACGATCCATAAAGGAATTACCGCTCCATTAAACCGGTTCAGACCCGTACTAGTTGCCTGCTTGTGTATCTTTAAAGCAGCAGTTTCCAGTGGGGGAGGGACAGAGCTTTACAAGTCTGTTAATGGGTCACTGCAGCCTGTGGTCTTCAAACACTAGGCTTCAGTCTGTACACGTCTGACCTCATCTCGGCCCAGACGCTGCTCCTAACGCAGCCCAGAGTCAGTTTCTCTCGCTCTTTGTTTGTTTGCCCCTGCATCTCCGCACATGTCTAACGGCACTATTTATCTTTCGCTGTCCCTTCTCTCTATCCTTTTTTGCAAACAGATCGCTTTCCTCTTCATCCTCATGCTGCTCACAGATCTGCATCGTCCTCTTCCTGCTCTCCAGCGCCTCACTCCCCCCATCCCCCGTCCCCTCCCCCCTCCTTGTTTCCCAAACAATTCCTCTGCAAAAAGACACATTCCTGTAAAATGTTGACATGGAAACAGTGGGAGGGGAACAGGTCTTTTTCCTGCCGCAGGTGGAAAACTACAATCAAACTGGGAACAGCTGGCGCTCTGCTGCCATGGAAACACATGGGTCTTTCCAAAACAATATCACAGACAGGTATCAGGGTGTCATGATGTCATGTGATACTGACCCGATGACTGGGCCTCCTATATAATAGAAGACTCCGCTTCAACTACTGTACATGGAGGGTTTAACCAATTCAACTTCTGGGCTTAATACACTCTGAAAAAAATAAATGGATTGTGCATCTGGTTGTGTGTTTTTATGTGCAATTATCAATATATAGCTATAGATTGGTAATCCCGTTGACTAACATTTAACTAGATCATATTTGTGTTCAAGGAATGGCTTGACATTTTGGGAAATGTGTATATTTGCTTACTTGAGATGATCGATGCTATTTTCCTGTCTATCATGTACATGGAGCTGGACCCAGATATTAGCTTTGCTTAGCATATAGACTGGAAGCACAGCAAAACTGCTAGCCTGGTTAAGCCCAAATCTAACTTCTAAACCATTAAATACGTTAAAACACAATTAGACTTGACAGTCAACAAGATGTAAAGTATTATAGTATCAGAACAGAGTAGGTTTGGCTGCTTATGCTAAGCTAAACTAATTGGCTGCTGCATATTAAGCATACAGAAAGGGCACTCCAGACACTCTCTATCATTATTATTTTTTTTGTTTCGTGCTACCTCTTCTCAGTGTCTGAGTTTGGCTCTCGGCCATAATGGACACAACATCTAAACCATACTGTAACAGTGCTAAAGTGCAATAGCTTAATACGAGGAAACGAGCTGACCTTCACTTACTCTCACATATACAGGAAATTAAAAGGCCTGTCTGAGTTGAGTTGCGATAAAAAGAGCTGTGGCCAACAGACAAAGGAAACAGTTATTGCCTAAAACCCATAACGCTCCTTATGTTTCCAAAAGAAAAGAGGGGTGAAAGTTAAAAAAAGAGGAATAAATTATACACTATTAATTATTACGGAAACTATAAGATAGAAAATAATCAAATAAAAAAGCTATAAAAAGAAAGAAGACAAAGACAATGTAACAGACTGAGAGCCATGAAATTGGAGAGAGAGAGGGAGTGACTCTCAAAGGAGGCATAAGATATCCTCGATAGTGAGCGCTGCCTCTCCATCCCCCATCATGCTTTTCACTGCGCATGGCCATCATAAATCTGCCCCGGCTGCTGACGCCTTTATGGAAGGAGGCCTGTCATCCTAACACTGCCGATATAACCCCACCTCTGGCTCTTTCTCTCACACACACAGTTACAAATGCATTCACACCCTTGCCTCGAAACCCCACCCAGCCCCACCCAGTCCCATAGGATGCTAATACAACACTCCCTCTCTCTTATTCATGCCATTTAATGAGAGTTGAATGTAATCAGAGATGGATTGGTTCCCCCCCCCCCTCCCATCCTAAATCTGATTCATATACAGTGTGCTGGATTTGGGAAGGCTAAGCTTATTGAAGAGGCTAAGTCTGGATACTTGCGATAAATAAGATTTACCCCTGTCTCTCAAATAATGCTGTGCTTTTCTTTACTGGCCCTCAAAATGTAAAAAAAATACACATGCAGTACTGCAAACTATGATGGGGAGGGAAGTGGGATGAGAGTTGCTAAAAAAAGAGAGTAAAAGAAATAGAGAGCACTCCTTCGCCTGAGTTCCTACATCCCCTTAAATATCTAATTTAGAGACAATTTAACACAGAGGAGATGGGACTGGTACAGCAGAGCAAGTGGAAAGCTGTGGAAATTAAAGTGAAGGCTCAGCTACAGCATCGCTGGGGGGGACAGACACGCCGTCAAATGAACTTGAACACAGCGCTTCACTCATAATCCTCCTGCGACTGCACGGGCACTTGACAGAAGTTAATTTGATAAATGTCACTATCTTGTCAGGCGCAGAGTGTCTGAATAGGCAACTATTTTTGACATGCTCAGTATCTGCATTTTAGGTAGGAAAATCTGGAGCCGTGGCTCTTTTCAGATACTCAGAAGATGCAATTGCGGGGACAGTTTTGAGAGGAATTCTCTCAATTCACTTGAGGCCACAGTGGGCACTTTGCATCCCTCAAAGAAAACATTCAGTGGAACTAGATTGAGACTCTCTCAAGATTAAGATGAATCCGGGAGACATTCTTCGCAGAATTACTGTAAAAAGACAGGACATGTAATGAGCAAAGTGTGTATTCTGCGACACAAATCACCATTAACGCAGAGGCAATGAGTTCCTGGAAGCGGTTTCATTTCACGAATTAGTTTCTGCATTTCTGTCGCTTCTTTGAGAGGACTAAAACTGCACATTCCCTCAGTGAAGGCAGCACCTTTCCTCATCTCCTTTTCCCAATTGTGGTCAATTTATCATGAACGCTATTTCAACCAGCAATCACAGCCGCATGATGTCTATCTGCTGGGGAATTCCTTGTTCCCGCCTCGTGGCGTTATCAACATCACTCGAGTTAAGAAATCATAATAAACCAGTTTGTTTCCTGCGGGTAATCTCTGCGGAAATGACCGAGCGGCAGCAGCCAGTTTCACTTATAAAGCTGGGAGGAGGGCTAAGTCAGAGACGCACGTTTCTTTAAATACAAACAGCGCCCCCTGCAGTGATGTAATCTTCCCTTTGTCTCAGGACGGAGAGATTAGAGGCAGAACAGCGATGAAAGCAAAAGGAAAGGGCATGGCCTGAAATCACACCACTGGAGGAAGAGAGATGAGTAGAGGAATGAGGATGTGTGTGCGTGTGCGTGTCTTTACGAGGCTACAGTTTGTGCGATGAGTTTTTTTGTTTAAATATTGTGTGTTTTCCTAAACTTCTCATGGGGACAGATGTTTTGCCATGTGCTCCGTGGCATAGATGTCTGCCACAGGAAAATAAATAATGTTGTATTGCCTTCTACTGCCCATGGAAAAAAAAGTTGGATAAAGACTTCTGCAGGAGCGAATTCCAGTACGTTGTGATGTCACTTGCGTCAACACCGGTTGACTGTCTCACCCTAATTATTGTCAAAGAAGCATCAGAGAGGGTCACAAAAGCTTGATGAAAGCATGTATGGAGCCACAATGACTAGTAATCAACTAAAAATAACTTTAAATGAATACATGAATTACCCACTGGACAAAACGTAATTCAATTGTGAGAAAATAACCATAAGATTGTTCCAGAGACAAGAAGACATCTTCAAATGTCTTGTCCGACCAACAGTCTACAAAAGTTATAAAATGTACAATGACATAATACAGAGGAAATAACTAATTATGTGCTTCCTGTTCCTGAGTCTCCAGCCTTACACGCATTTGCTGCCAGGGGACAGTGCATCACTGGCATAAGTCGGGTATTAAATATGGGAGAGTAGACGAACAATAGAACAGAAAAATGATTTGATGAAAAGGAAGACGGATAAAAAGAGACAGCGAGGAGAAGACAAAAGTTGACAGGCAGGCCGGCAGGTGGCAGATATATGCGTAAGAAAATGACCCAAGCACAAAAATAAACATAATTACAGTAGAAGACATGGACAAAAAGATAATTACACAACCAATCACACACACAGCCGCATCGCTTACGTTGTGTCAGCTTCCCTCTGCGCTGCGTGTTTTACTTCTCTGTACGCTTCTCTCCCTGTCTCAGCCTTTTCTATTCTCTTTCTCCTTCCCGCCGCCTTTGATCACACACAAGACTTTTATGGAGAGCGCTCTCCCATCCTGGTAGACATATGCTCAAGCACACACACACACACACACACACACACACAAACCCTGACAGACAGACCTTTGATTCATCAAGCGCCTGTCGTGTCTTCTCTGTCAACTGACTCATTAGCGAAGAGACCCCCAAAGCATTATGGGGGAAAATAAGCGTTCAAATTGCTGCAAAATCACGCAGAGGCTCTGATTAATAATACAGCACGCTAAATTACCGGCTCCGCTCTGAAACGTGGACAGCGCTCATTAGGCTGCGGTTTCTACAGGCAAAGATGGCAATGTGCGATGAAAAGAGGAAGATGCAGCTTTGAGGCCGCTAAGTAAGCAAATGGAGGGTCTTTAGTGGTATTTACAGTATGTGTCTTGAAGGTAAAAACAATAATAACACATTCCTATCTGCTCTCTGCTCTTTTACTTCCATTTTCATAACGCAACAGGAGCTTTCTTTCTTCAAATGTCTTCATAAATACTACCTTTCCTCAGTGTCGCTCGGCCTTTGCTGCGTCTCTCTGCTTTCCTTCCACGTTGGCCTTTGCAGGAGGCACTCTGCGATCTCACCACGGCGGTAAATCTTGAGGGCAGACCTCAACCCTCTGACACTCTCTTTAATGCATCATGAGCGCCACAGCCATTGCGTATGTTTCCGTGTGGGCGGAGAGCAGCCTCATTCATTTATTTACACTTAAGCTATCTGCGGCCCATCATAAATAATGTGTGGGTTATCATTGCTCTAATGTGTTAGATACAAATAGAATACATAGGACTGAGAGGAATGCTATTTCTTTATCTGTGCAACATTTAAGTTGGTGGAAAGATGCTCACACATGAGGGAGTAAAGTGTGAGTGAAACGGTTTATCACAACTGCATTCAAGGCCTTTAAGATTTGGTTTGGATGATGAAGATCCTGTTGTGTAAATCACAACAAAAGGTCACTTTGACAACTCTTTCCTGGCTCAACTTTGTAGTAGAAGCTAACAACTGCCCACAAAGCAGTCGTTTAACATGTTAGCATGTTAACAGTTGCTAATTAGCGCTAATTACAAAGCGCAGCTGTGGTCGATGGTGGCAGTAGATGAAAAATTAGAGGATCGTCGAAGCCGTCAGATTCATCCTCTGGGACCATAAATACAAGGACACAATTATCATGAAAATACATTCAGTAGTTGTTGAGATATTTCAGTCTGAACCAAAGTGACGACTAAAATGACAACATGTGAATATCCGGCCTAAAAACATATTATCACACAATCACAGGTGTAAAGTGTTTGCATGTGTCCGTTGCTGGAAGGTGGAGACACACAAGGCCCCCAAGCCGAGCAACGGTTGGAGGTTGGAGGTTAACGCATTGGAAGAGTGGGGCCAAAGGTCACATGGGGTTTCTGTTACTATGTGTGCGTTTGTGTATTCATGTATGCCTCAAGCAGGGGAGCTGAAATCCAATTAACAAAGAGTGATACTACTTCAATCAATGCACTCACTAGCTAGGGAATGGACTCTGATCCTTATCAGCACACATACCTCTCCTTCAAAATACTGTAATGTCTTGCAATCCTGAACGCTGGATAGAGTTACAATGCGGGTGTCATGCTGCAAAGGAGGTATTATGATACACAACATGATGTGAAGAGGAAGCTGGGGCCTGTGGATTATTTGATTTCCATAAGTGCTTCCAGAAAGCCAACAATGAAAGTCAGCTACTTCTTTTATAAAGAGTCTTTAATTTAAAAAAAAAAGCACAACGTTTCACTAAATCTCATCCGTCTATTGATCTCACCCTGAAGCTGACATCAAGACAACTATTCTCCACTTTTCATTTGGCTTTATGGAGTCGATGAAGAGAGGGATGACAATCAAGTATCGCTCCTGTTTCATTTCATCCAGTCTGACAGACCAACTCATGTGGAAAAAACGAACAGAGTGATTGTTCCACGTCAGTGTCTGCAACGTGATAGAAGATTTGACACTTTCGTTGATGGAGTGCACCACTACAACTTGCCATTTTAATCTGATTGGAGACACTGCTGATAGTTGGAAAAGATGAATGATTGAGTAATAATCCATCACGGGCCACAAACAAAAAGGTAAATTGTCTGCGTGACAGACTGAGGTGAACTAACTACTATTGACACATCTTTTCAGTTTGTTTCAACACAGCATTTTCAGACCAACATTAACCTGTAATATAATTTATATTAATACGAGTACTACTGAGTGTGCTATCCACTTCCATTTGGTTACTTAGAAATAACACTCAACAATAACTAATACAATGTGATTATATGTAAATTGTGACTGCATCTTACTAGCAACTTAATAGTACATATTTGCATTACATTTACCGGCTTAACATTTAAGTCATGTATTGCTTCATGCATAAATAATTATTCGCCTATGGAGTTTGCGCAATTACTTTTGGCACCAGATATAGATTTGGATGCCAATATATGGATTTTTACTTGACTATAAATTGGAATGCATGGCTTTGACTTGTAACAGAGTATTTCTACACCGTGTCATTGCTACTTCTGCACTGAAAGATTGCTTTCACCATGAAACAACAGACCAAAACCAGGTCATTAAAAGGCTTTGTTCGTTCCTCAGGAGAAGCAATTCTACAAGAGCTGGGTTGGTTTTGGGTGCTCATGTGTAACACTTTCTATTACTTACTGCACTTAAGTGCAGTGGTTGTGAGTTTTATGGTTATGGGACTATAGTATGTGTACAGTTTAGATGGTGCAGAGCTGCAAGAGCCCTGTATAGTGGAAATATAGTCTGGTAGCTGATGGAGGGAGTGGCTTCTTCCACATAATAAGAACAGCTTAATGATTGAATGTAAAGCAATTTCAAAGCATTCATCTCTTGGTATTTTGTTTCGTTTTGAGGAGTGTGCTTCTAAAGCAAGTGCGGCGTAAACACATTGAGTTTCATAAAAGTGTAAAGTCCCACCAACAAACTGCCATTTGCTCCAGTGTCAGACAAAGCTATAAAATCCATCGCAAGAAAGTAATGACGAAAAGTGCAAATGGCTCATATGTTCTTGCAACGACGCCGCTTGAAACCGCATCCAATCATATTCTGCACTTCATACAGTAGGTTGACATTCAATGAGTGTGTGTTCCTGCCATGACTGCATCTCTGAGGCTAACACCATGCCCATTGCATTCCCCAGGGTCCTGTAACGCAGGTAGTGCTGCACTTCTGCTGCCGTTGCTGCTCAGATCGTCTCTGAGGAACCAAGTCAAACCCTCAGAACTGCTGCTCAACCTTTCTGCCAAACGACTGGACTTTTGCCTCGCTATATTATACCGCCTTTACATCCATACAGCCCATACAACTGGCTTACAGGCATTCAATATGATATGTAATCAATAGGACGGTGTGAAGCTACATAACTGATCCGATACAAGCTGCTGGTTGAATTTGCTCATTTGAGATACAGCAGGACGTTTTTCCTGTCTAACCAGCGTGTGACATTTGTGTGGTGGGGTGGCTCTACTCACTTTACCTTAACCGGTCTCCTCTCCCACGGCTCCCGGCTCAGACGTTATGGCCTGTAGTGGCGCTTATCATCAGCACACAGCAGAACGAGCACAAAAGGCCCCAATCTGCCTAATCTCTGGTCAAACACAAGCTGCAGCATCATCGCAGCTCAGGGCAATAAACTGCTGCTTTATGCCGGAGCTGTTCAGGGGACGCGCGTTAGGACTTTGCTAAACGGACCATAAAGGTTTGCCAAAGCAAATCTCCAGGGGAACGGTTTCCTTGGTTACCACAGCCAACAGGAAGAGCATTTCATTTCTGATTAGGTATCCTGTCAAGAAAATGGGAAATGGGATTAAGTATCCCAAATGAAGAATTTATGAATGATTCTTTTTTGTTCAAATTAAGAAATTGTGCTTCCGAAAGGCCGATGTTTGGCTCATGGACACTTCATAAACACACTTGTGCACGCATAGATCCAACCTACATCTGTTTGCCTGCCATTTGCTTCTTGACGCCTACCCAAGCAGCTCTCTGAAGAACAAGCATGCGACTGCACTTCTCAAAATAGAGAACAGGGGTAGATTGTGAGATTGCATTCTAGGTAAATTGTCATTTAAGCATCCTTTTAATTCATTTCTCACCCAATCTGATGGTTGCCATGGAATTTCTTCTTCCCTAATCTTCTCCTCCCCGTTTCTCTCCTTTCTCCCTTTTTAAACTGGCACACGGCCAGTCTGACTGTCTGCCAGTTTCAAGCATCCCAGCATCAATTACCTGATTCCAGCACTCACATATTCCAATAATGGCTCTAAAACGCACACACTCACACACACACACAGAGTACATGTCTCGCTCCCAAACAAAGTCTGATCAAACACACACGCACAAGATAATAGAACATATTCACACTACCTCGACTCTAGACTACCTTTTCTCTGTTCAAGTGTACACAGACGCAAACGCACACACATTTTCCACAAAATGAGGACACTGAATAATTAGGGGGATGAAAAAAAAAAGTCAGATCCTATACAGACAGTCATTTCAATTATCTCTATTCCTCCGGCTGTCTGGCTGCTCTCTCTGCAAGGTTATGGGCTCAGCTCACCACGGTCTCTGGGACTTAGTCATGAGGAACCGGTTTGCTACTTGATTCCCCTCCGTGCAGGGTCCCAGGCTAGATATCACCGCCGTGCCGAAGGACCGATGCGTCTTCATCCCGCCGTTCCCGCTATAAGTGACGGCTGCCTGGTCCAGGCAAAAAAACATTTATACCGTATGAAACATTCATCCTCATCCTTCACCGTGACACAGTGTGCTTGTGACGGTGAGACCAACAATGGCTCGCAGCCGAGCCAACTGCATGGCATTTCTTGTCTCTTTACGGCAGCGTTGTGATAATCAGGGATGTTTGACTGAAGCAAACCCACTTTCCACCCCTTTCTTCCCCTCTTCAATCCTCTCAGGTATTTACTGAATGCGTTCAGCGCAGGCCTGGTCTCCGTGGCAACAGGACGTAGCAGGGAGACACAGGAAGCTCATGGGTAGACCTGTGTGTGTGTGTGTGTGTGTGTGTGTGTGTGTGCTTTGTATCTGCTTCCCTCTGGTAAAGCATGCAGGCGCACTGTCCTCTATGGCTTTGCGTCAAGGACACGACTCCTAATACCCAATGTCACACTGACAGTTAACACCTACACACGAGCACAAGCTGACATCAGAAACATGTTCAAAATAGGAAATTAAAAGCAAATATAGACAGACGCGTGTGGTATGGAGCGTGCCAGGACAAATAGAAGCGAAGCGCTTGTGGTGCGTGGTAACGTTAAATAAAACATCAGAAACACTGAACTGGAATACTATACAGTCTTATGTAATACATGCAAACGACTCTTTGGAGGAAGGCCCTGAACATTTTTTAGTCAACATTACAGCCGGGAACTCCTGAAAGAGAGGAGGGTCAGTTCCCATCAGTCAGTCGGCCCACCAACTAACCACCCATCCATTTTCAATCAATCAAGGTATTAGTATGGACAAGAATGAATTAATACACAAAATATAGATAAATTACTCCACTAGCGTTTTATTTCTTGAAATATGCTCCAGAGAATCCCGGGTAATCTAGGCACAGTGAAGCGTGGCATGTTAAGCATATGGAAGCATCATTTCCGTTGGGGATGAGCTGGACATGCCCCCCCTTTCCAATATTTCCCATGTAGGTTTATTTTCTTAATGTTGACATGCTTACTTGTGTCCTTGATTTATGATCATTCACAATAAGTTACCGTGGTGTTTCAATCATTGTTTGTTGTACTACCATGATCATTTATCCTAATTTGTCAATTGTTCGACAGCTCGATATGTCCATATATGCAGGATATGTATGTTGATGCAAGGTGTTATTTGAAAAAGTGGCAAAGGATCTGCCTTTGTGCAATAACCTGCTTCGTTTGAAATAGCGGTGCGCGAGTATGAGAGGGAGTGACCTTTAGCCATGCATAGAGGAGGCCTTGCTCTTGTTACTCATTGAGGCCTTTTCTGATACACATACCTCTGAAGACATGCAGTTTGAGCTTTACCGACACCTACCTGTGCACAAAGACTGCGGATTAGAGGGCCAGTGTGTCAAAAGGTTAGAAACTGGAGAAGGGGCTTGAAAGTTGAATTAATTTGAACTCTTGAGCGTTGTGTGTTGCCTGTACGGGAGGGAAAAGAAAAGGTCTGGCCCTCAAAATGAACCGTCTACATAGATAGGTAGGTTTGCTCGTAAATCTTCCTCTTCCTAAATTGCGACTCCAGACCGAAAATGTGACATGCAAAACGAGGAACGGGGTTTGACAGAGAGACATAGTGAGAGAAAAACAGAGATTAGACGAGATAGGAGCCTCTCAGAAGCATTAACTACTTAGCGAGAGACGGTGAGGGAGGCAGTGTGAATTAGAGTATTTCTTCACTGGCGCCTCGAGGGAGGAATGATATATTCAATTTGGGTTAAAAGAATGTGTTTAGAAAGGAAACACTATGACGGGCCCCGGGTGCATGCGAGACACGCGTTGGAGGATTAAGGCCTTTTCTGTGTTTCTCTGCTGGATGGTAATTGAGGGATTCAGGAGAGGAGCTTTTACTGAGCCAGATCAAGGCAAGAAGCTGTCAATGAAAACTACAAACATGGCCACGAGGGCAGCTGGCTGTCACTCAAAACTGCAGAAAAATTAAAAATCTTCATCGTACTCAGAGGATAGGAGAATACGTTCAGTCTTTGGTTTCTTTATTTCTTCTTCTTTATCTGCTTTTTTTCCCCCCCCTCACACGCTTTTCAATCACATCTCTCTGTTTCTTAGATCTCCTTTACTCAACATCCGAAAACCTTCTGCTCATCATTTCACTAGCTCTCCTCTACCTCTCTTTAATCCCTCCCCTCGTTCTCTTTCAGGGTGATGACTGACTCAGAGGTGCCAGTTACATGGCTTTCTGGGGTAACGTTAGCCTGCTTATGTAACAAGACACTAAGCAGGGGAGGGCACGGCCCCGCAGGTTGTCGGGCTGCTCATGTGTATGCATGGGCGCACGCCCACGGGTGTCATTTAACTTATGAGAGAGCAGTAGAGCATAGCACCACTTTTACAGCTTCAATCCCTACAGGTAATAAAACAGCTATACATTTAGCTCAACGGCAAGAAATTATTTGACTCAAACACTTTTAAAAAACAATGTATAAAACATGTTTTTGTCATAAGATGTAATGCGAACCCTATTTGATTCTGTGTAACTTAATAGAGTGAAATTGAATTGAGTGTGATTGAAAATTTTATAACGATATAATACATATTACTTTGCTTGACAAGATGTCTCGCCGGGATTGGCGGATTAAAAAACAAAGATGCAGTACTGTCATATTTCTGGTCAATAATGTGCGAGGTTGGACCTTGGTGAATAGGGAATGGAATGGTAGATGAGCAGAGATTACAAAATAAAAGCATGTGGTTGGGTATCATGAATAAGTGAGAAACAGTTACTATGTGTTGCACGCTGTGCTGGATACATAAATTCTGCTTTTTTTGATACTTACAGATAAATCGGTGTGTGAAAATTCAACTTCTAACATCCAGTTGATGCTTTATACTTTTGTAAACGGCAGTAACACACTTCTTTTTGAGGACCGCCTGATAAAAAAAAAGTGAATGGAACAAAGCAGGACTTCAGAATTCCGCACGAAACTTGACGCATCAAGCCTGTCATTACGACGCAGGGATCTGAATGAAGGTCTGCTTCGGACCAGGTTAGGTGATGTAGCAGCTAATAATATATACATCAGGAGTGCATGACACAGTGAGGGGGAACATGATGAAAGCACAGCAGGTCCTTGCACTCATTCAGGCGGAGGCAGATTTCCCCGTGGAGTTTAAGCGTCCTCAAACTCTCTGGAAACGACCTCCTTTTGTGTGTGTGTGTGTGTGCGCGCGCGCGCGTGCGCGCGTGTGTGTGTGTACAGTACAAAGTGACTGGGAGGGCAGAGCAGGTGGGGGGTGGGGCAGCTGCTGGTGGTAATGGTGCACAGCGGCAGCACTGCATAGCTTCTCGACCACGAGACAGATGTGCAAAAAGCCGCAGTCCCACATGCTTATTACCTACCAAGGACAGGGGAGCCACACGCACAGCAAAATGCACCACAAGGACACACGAATGCCGTCCATCGACACTGAACAACTGTACCCCACACGCACTCCGGCCAGATGTGCATGTTTTGTCCCAGCAAAAAAAAAAAAACGACGTAAAATGGCGTCTTCCTCATCAACGCACAGACTTTAAACTCTACACGACCTTACAAAAAGGAGGCAGACGGAGACTCACCGAGCATGTTGAACTACAGTGGAAGAACAAAGGAGTCATTTTTGTCGTCAAGCCTGAGAGGCGTGGTGTGTGACAATGAATCGAGCTTGTCTCACCAATCCATGTGTGTGTGTGTGTGTGTGTGTGTGTGTGTGTTAGAGACATGTGATGTGTTCTCGTGGTGTTGTACAGTACAGCAATGTGGTGGAGCAAACTGAAACGCTGCTTCTTTAACTCAAGCCCCGATGTCCTGATGCCCTTAAAATCCAAATTCTTTTTGTCTGAGAACCTTTGCTTTAGCTTTAGAAAAACTACAAATTTAGTCCGTGTGTCAGATTAACACTAAATATGACGTTCTAGAAGAATTAATGCAGGGCTGTTGCATTGGACTACGTTCACTTTAGCAAGGTGGACCTAATAAACTGAGGGTACGTATCATGTGAACATGCTTTGATGCTTTGAGCTACTTTTCTGTTTTTTTTTATCCCTGAGAACAAGTAAACACTTTATTCTCTATTTGATCACCGCTGAGCCAACTGTCCCCATGCCCTTTAGCAGAACAAAGAGTTACATAGATAGAGCGCGAGAGTGAAACGACGGCTTCCAAGTTCAGGGTTTTCTGACTGTCCTGCTCGTCTGCCGTATGTGAATAAATACACATACAGTAAATACATGAATGCAGAGTGAATGATGACGATGATGTAAATGATGATGAGAGTCATTATACAACAGCATTGCATTACTTTGATTAGACTAGCCAGCTGTTAATTAAAGAGAAGCTGGACTCAGCTCAATCTCTGATGTTTTCAGCAGCGGTGGAGCGAGACGACACACGGGGGGAAATTTACTGGTTCATGGATGGATGAACAAAGGCAAAAAGGGCCGGATGGATGCTATACGGAATGAAGACGAGGTTAATTTGTTGGCAGATGAAAGGTGTGAAAATTGTTTCTTATCAAAATACTAGAGCCCAGTCACGCCGGAAGGTGGCACGTTGAAATTCACCTGCCTTCTTTACAACACGTGTGGTTCTCGAGGCTGAGTGACGTGGGGACGATTCAACTTTAGCTGGGCCGCTAACAAGCTAACCGCTAACACGTCAGCCATCTATATTTGGAGCCCTGTCATTAAATTGACGTAAAAGTTAATAAACCTTGAACTCCCAGTCTTTTGAATGTGAAATCACTCGTTTGTTACAGTACAAGAAAAAAAAAGATAACTTGTCTTTTGACTGGATTTCTTCTCTTCCTTTCTTAGGGTTAATGCAATTAAACGCGTTTAACAGATGACCAACTAACCGATGACAACACTCGTAGCAATAAACTAGGATGAGATCCAACACACAAGCACACATTTAAAAATACATGCATGAGACAGAGGCCGACAGTCACACATCAAACACGGGCTGATGCACAAAGGTAAACACAACAAGAAACACCATCACACGGGGGAACCGTGCAGAGCAGAGCAGAGGAGAGGACACAGCACCGTTGTATATTTCTATTTCTTTCCTTCTAGCCTTGTGAAGAGGAGAAGTGAAAAATGTCTGCGATTCTAATTTTTCACAATTTTATTTTGCCTGAGTCGGTTCCTCAAATCCAACTATCAAATATTGTTTTGCTGCAGCAAAGCAAGAGTGCTTTAAGCGTTTCCTTTGCTTGTACTTCAGCTCACCTTTAACATTTTGGCTTTCAGACCAAACCTGTTCTCACAGCCCACTCACAGATCGACGGAGGCCGTCAAACAGGAACAGCAAGTCACAAAATAGATTTAGTCAATTATAGTTTGTTTGTTGGTAAAAGCATGCAAAAAAAACAGCTAAAGGCTGATCTAGAAACCATAGAGCAGAGAGTAAAGAGTTAAAGCAATCAAAATAAAAAGGCTTGAAATAGAGCTGTGACCTCAAAAAAGGTCAAGTGAGCGCGAGTCTCCCAAAAGGTTCTCGGCTCGACTCTGCAGAGCCACAAATGCAACGATTCCCCTGAATGATGGAGAAAGGAAAGAGTCAAGGAAGGTAGAGAAGGAAACATGTGCATGAATTCTACGTTGAGATTATTTCTGTTCGTCAACATGGGATCTGTCCTCTGGATTCATACAGCCATACGGTCAGCCTTCAAATGAGCTTTCCCTCAAGTATGCTGCTAGTCACATTACATTCAGACTGTTGGACAGTCATTATGACTCAAGAACACACACACACACACACACACACCTCGATGTTGTGAATCACATTAGAGAGAAGGAACATTTACACACACACACACACACACACACACACACACACACACACACACACACACACACTTGGTAGGTATAGACCAGAGTTGTCATTAAAATGTCATAAACATCTGCTTCCATCTGCTGCCATGTTGTTAACTTCAAATAAGATAAACCCTCAACAGACAAATACAATGAGTCATAAGTTAATATTACTCCCCACACACACACAAAGTATGCATCACGAAACACCCAACCACTAGGATGCTCCCACAAATGACCAAATATATGGGCAATGTAGCCATGTAATACACAGAGAAATGGACCCAGACAGATGTGTCTGAGACCTCAGACAGACTCCGTCTCTGCTGTCCATGAATCATTTTAAAATGGGAAGCCAGAAGAAACGAAAGAATTAAGCAGTCAGTTTGCAGTTAAGTATTTATCCAGAAAGCAGGTTTGTAAACCGAAAACAACACACATACACACACACACACACACACAGCTTCCTCAGCGTGTCACTTGCGCGTTTGATCCTTTGTCTGCCAACAAAGGCAACCTTAATTTAACACTACAAGACCTGTCTTACAGACGTTAAGCAGAAACAGAAAGCACCGCGCTACTGTTGGAATATCAGTGAGATACGAGAAGGCCACACACACACACGGGGAGGTGTCTGACCCAAAATCTGGAAAGTCCGGTTTAGTGGGTAGGTAAAGTGTGTGTGTGTGTCATTAGACTCATCAGGAAAAATGCAAGGAAGCAGCAGTTCAGCTGTGAGCATGGAAACAATTAACCCAAACTCATGTGAGAAGTATCGGCTCCGATACAATTTGTGTTGAATGCCACCTGTCAGAAGTTTACATTATTGCATTTGTATTTTTTATTACATATGTATTGAGTAGTGATTGTAAAGTAGTCAAGTTGACTGTCAGTGTATTACTTTATGTACTGTTAAATATGGATGGTTAGTCACTATATCGGTCAGATAAATGTACTGGAGTAGAAGTAAAATGTTGTGACAAATAGAAATAATCAAGTACAAGGGCCTCATTGCTGAACCGAAGAAAATGATCAAGTACTCCGCCTACAACTACTTGGCACGTAAATTGGAAAACAAACACACGTTGGTCACCAGGCACACACACATTGACACCACGCTGTCGGTGCACACACCCTCTTCGGCTGTGCTGGCCAGAGTAAGTAACCTTTTAGCGCAGAGATGGAGCCCTTGGCAAAGAGCCTGACGCAATACTGAGTCAACCAGTGGTCAAGGATGGGGGGAGAGAGAGGGAGAGAGAGAGAGAAAGAGAGGAAGAGAAACCATCATCCATTGAGATGAGAGACAAAGGACGTTGGGGCCCCGTCACACTTGAGTGAGATAAAATAATAGCTCCCAAAAGAAATGGGACAAGAACCTCAAGTGACCCACTTTTTCACTCCAAGTGCACCAAAAGGATCAGCAAGTCACCCATAGCTGTGAGGCTGTAGGTGCGTGTGTGTGTGTGTGTGTGTGTGTGTGTGTGTGTGTGTGTGTGAGCAAGATGTGCAATTATGCAGAGATAGGGAGGGGCGTGGGAAAGCAGCATGCTTTAGTTCATCGTCACCTCTCTCTTGATCTCCGTCAGCTGTGTTTTCCTCATCATATCTCTCGGATCGCTGCGACATGACTCGTAAACGACCGGCAGCTGCAACTTGTGATTATTTCAAACAAACCAGCTGTTTATTGTTTGGATTTTTAAAAAAAAAAAAATCGATTGATTGTTGCATCTGTAAAATGACAGAAGACTGTAAAAAAAACAAAAAAAACCTGTCATATCAGCCAATTCCAGTCTGGTTGGTTTTGTGCCCTCTCAGCAACATTTATCACCATTATCTGTGCACCCTGACAGGAAGCTGAGATGGACCATGAGAAAAGGGTGGTGTGGAGAAATAAAATAAAAAGGTACGGTAAAGATGTGAGTACCATCACAGGGTGATTCAGCCTCTAATCGAGGCCATCAATTACTAGTTGCATAGTGATAATATGACTATATGTCCGTAGTCCACGGATTCTATTTTAACACACACACACGTTGAGGCATGTAAAATGTCCAACTTTGTTAGCTCTTGTCGTTTATTATCATCTGCCCTTTAAGAGTTTATTCAGCACAGAGAGGCATTATCTCCAGTTACCAACTCTGATTATTTAATTATGTTTTAGCCTTTTAATTAGGACACAAGAGTCTCTTTTATGTTCCCTTTCATATCTTCAAGGTACTTCTTTTATTTACATACCGGGCTACGTTGTTCATTATTTTGATAATTGCACTTGTGTGGCATTATTATTTGTCATTGAGCCCTACTCATCCGTTATTATTTAAACAGAAAAGTCAGCGCAGCAGCAGGGACAAGCAGGGAATTTGAAAAAAGGTCGACCATTGCCCCCCAACAGATGTGACAGAGATCCAAATTAGTACCTGTATTATCCAGACTGTGTCTTTAACAACCATGTGGGACACAGACTTCTTTTTCGTTTGAGTCACCAAACGGCACATGTTTTAAATATGCTTTAACAGTCTTTGCCTCCAGAGAAAAATTAACTATGCTCATGTTGTGTCCCAGTCTGAAAATACTTCACAGCATTTGTTCTTGCAGCGGTCGCACTGATGACTGCAAGCCTTTTATGGTTCTCCGTTACTCATCCGAAGAGTTTATTTAAAAATCTGTTCTGCCCTCTTTTCCTGTCAGTCGATGCTCCACGCCTTAAAAACATTACCCAAGCAGATCAAAAATAGAGTTGTTTTTTGTTTTTTTTTACTCGTTCAAGCCACGGAGGATGAAGACATGCATGTACAGACGTTTACATAAACACACTTCTATGTGACGTCGCACCCTCGCTGTGCCCTCAGTCAGATGTTCCGCCTGAGATCCATGAATCAGTCTCGACTGTGACTGCGCCATCAGTGTCAAAATATAGCGGCGCTGCCGACATCTGACTTAAAAGCCTGAGCCGAAGCGCTTCTGCTGTCGTTTCGGCCTCGACTGCAAATAAACATGCGTGTAAATAATATCCACGTCAGTGAGCATTGGCCAGGCAGAAGCTATCGCCTCAAATAAAGTCATTAAGTCCTCTGAGTGATGTAGGAAGGATATAGGATAAGCAGTTTGGATAATGGAATGGAAATAGCTGCTGGATGCTTAACTGTTGCTAACAAGTTTGCCATATCAGTTTATTTCAACGTATTAGGCCTGTAAATAGAGTGCGTTTAGTGTGCAGAGTATTGGTTTTCCCGCACAAATAATTTTCTCTCACCAGGGATGCATTTAACAATTTCTGCTCATCATCTACCATCAAATCAATCCTTGCTGGCTTCCACTTTAAAATGAGTTTAAAAAAAAAAAACAAGTTAAAAAGGAGTGAACTGCCCTTATTTGTATTTGTTTTGCTCTTAAGCATGGAAAAGGAGATAACGACAGTGTATCGGCAGATAGCTTCTTTTTCCTCAAGAGGTTCGGCCTTGAGGCTAAAATGGCAACAGAAAATAGCCCACCATCAATACCAATATATCCACCTGAATAGGATAACACCCTTTAACCTGGATACCGCTACTAATACATTCAATCTATCTTGGGATGGTCTAAAATATACTGAGTGCTGAGGCTGGTGGATTGATGTGTTTACAATGACCTTCTGAGAAGTGCTGCTATGAGGGTCTTATCCTTCAGACTTTCAGCAATAACCTAAATTTGTCTTTTTGCGTCTCGAGTGCATGAGCACACATCTGACTGAATTACAGGATGTATGCAGAGCGCAGTGATGACAACGTCACTCCATATGGTTGAGATATGGGAGCCGCTTTGAGTAGAGACATAATAATAGCAAACAACAAAATAATTAAGGAGGAACACACGAGTCTGTCTTGGTAAAGAAAAAATGACCAAAGATGCACTGAACACTGGGTGATATCTAAAATACGTTATGTAGACTAAGGTTCCTAAACATTGCACATATGGGATTGTTGAACATCTCATATTAAGGTTGGAAATATATATTTACAGTAGGTAAAAGACTGGAGACGTGAATGTAAAACAGGCTTGCAGATTCATGGCAGAATCAGCTGCGTTTCGTTTCATGTTTAAATCTCCTCAGCTAGAGAGGGATGACATAAGCCAGCTAGTCCCTCATTGCCAGCACAGCACATGAAAAATGAAACGCTACATTGCCAGCTAATTCACTTACATAAGAGCCTCAACTGAGATGTGAATTTTAAAGAACAGTGACAGAGAGAAAAAAAACAAAAAAACAAGAAACAGCACCGAGAAACATCGAAGCGTGAGGCAGAGAAGGCAAGACACAAATGTCCACATTTTATTGTCCATTACAGGCCTGCGCATGATATTAAAACTGTCCTTTGTATTTCTTCCAAAAATGATACAGACCATTTAACAATGTATGAAACCTAAACTACACTGCAATTATTCTAATATATACTCCGAGCGTCGGGAAGTTCTTTTTATATCACAGTGAATTTCTCTGACGCCCAGTAAAGATTTCTTCTCTCGCTAATCATCTTGCCGTCTTTAACACAAACGGACACACTCACAGGCGGCGGAGATTTAGTAACTATGATCAACACTCCAGCTGACAGGGGAGGGATGTAATTCTCCTGCACTATTTCTGGAAACATGGCACTTTAGTTTTGGTCGAGACAGAGCCAGGCGGTTTTGCACTTCCTCCTCACATACATCACAATTGTTTCCAGTGTCTCAGTCAGTGTGTGTGTCTGTGTGTGTATCTTGAATGACATGGGAGTCGCGGACACGTTTTTTCTTCTTTTTTAATCTTTCTGTTCCTTGACTTCATGCGACTGACAGTTAATTCAGTAGCATCGCATTTCTGTGGCCTATAACCAGACTGACTGACAGGCCAACAGACAGCAGGCCAAACAGCATCGACTGGAGGCCGACACATGCTAATTAAAGCTAACCAGAAGCTTTCCTTTTCCTCTGTGCACATGCCATAGAGCAGACTCTCCCTATTTGCATTGAAGGCTTTATGATGTGAAAAAGGAATCCACTCGCTGGTGCAGACTACAAAACAAACATATGCAAACAAAGTCAGCGAAATGGCCCACGTGCACACAAACGGGCACGTATTCACTTCTAGGTGAGTTGAAAATATTTCAACTTGAAGAAAACATAACATTAGTTCAGTTATCGCTTATTAAATGCTAAATAAAAGAAAATCATTTTGATTTATATAGGAAGAGCTAAAAAAAACAAAAAAGAAGCTCTAACTGCTGCGTCACTGCCACTTTCAGCTAATTTGGGCCTCTGAGAAAGACAAAAGACGAGAGGACAGTTTATGACCACAGCTTATTCTGGACTTTATGTATTCTATTTGTGATAAATGTATGAGAACTCGTCACAAGGATCCTGTTTTGTGAGTGAGACAGAGAGACATCTCCCTGGATTCAGCAATATATCCTGATAGCTGCATTTAGCTTTCAGGCCGACACTTACTCACACACTCAGACACACACACACACACATTTACTCACACACAAAAATCTCACTTGAGCGCTCATCTAAACACACTTCCATAAAAATAACACATCTGTTAGTGGAAGAACAGAGGCCTTGAAGCGTGATGCCACAATGTGTCTGCCAGAGGAGCATCTGATTCTCCCCGTGTTGTGTTTTTCACTGAAGCCATCTCTACCTTGGCGGGCTAATTCAATTCATTACAGCTAATTGCGTCAGTGTACAACACTGGAAGTTTCCAGCGTGTGGAGCAATGCGTCTCCTCACACAGTCGAGCCATCTGTTTGGTTCTCTGGAAGCCCCTCTATCTTCAGGAGACGGCCGAAATATGGCAGGTAGCCGGATGCTTTATTTTATGTGCTTGTGCTAAACAACCAGACACACAACCTGCATAGACACTCTGATGGCACTATAAACCCAGGAGGCAACGTGTGGATCTTTTTCTTTCATTCCCAACGACCGAAATAAAAGGAAACGGTCTAGTTGCTTGCGAGTCTGCTTACGGACGTGCTTTTGTTCTGCTGCGGAGCATTGGAGCGTGAAGATAAGACTTCGGGAAGGTGAAAGCTCAGCACATGACCGCCACGGATTGCGAGTGTGGTCATCTCACACAGACAAGGGCACGGCCATCTTCTGCAGAAAGATTCATAGAGGTCTTCTGATGGGCACCCTCACCATGGATTCACTTAAGCAATCGATAGAGTTATGAATATCTCTTGGCGTTGGACAACAGTAATACAATTATTCCACTTTTCTCCGGCCCGGAGAGCAGACTGTGGGCACCACAGGGCCTCGTATAGATCGCTCTCTGTTTTCAATACAAGGTCACACTCAAGGCGGTCTGTCAAAGGCGCACACACACACACACACACACACACAACCACACAATTACAAGAACACATTGTGCCCACACATTAACAGACAGACACACATCCACAGTAGGGAGTGGCATCCCTCTGAGGCCAGTAACTCTGTGCACACATGAGCAGAAGCTTTCAAAGAAACAGCCTTTCCACCGAGGGACGAGTGCCTTTCTGCTACTAGGGAACACACCTAAGATCCCATGGCAAGGCCTGAAGTAGGAAGTGTGTCTCGAGTAAACAGTACTGGGTGTGAGGTTGTGGGCAGTGCGTTTTATCTGTGTGTGGTGTGTGTGTGTGTGCCAAAGCTTCTCTGGTGACACAGGGATTCCTCGAGACACCTCGTCCTCTGGCCGCCTTGCGGTCCACTGCAGAGAGGGCGCAACACCACGTCAAACACTTTCCACAGCGCTGTACAATCAGAAATTAAGCTCACACTGTGGGGGGTCGAATAATAAATTGAAAACTATACTCTAATCCAGTGAAAAAATATTCTACATTTTGCACATATCCAAAGAGAAACGTCTCCATCGCTGAAATGAGTAAAAAGAAGGAAAAAAAAGGTGTTGAATGTAAAACACCCTCCATTTCCTATAGCGTGTAGTTAATTATTAGCCCTCAGTTTCACATGATGGGTGACTAACCTGAATTTGTTCTAACAGATGGAGCCGCATGACCGAGCGTATCGCCAAGCTGCGGTGTTGTTTACGCCGCCGCGTGTACTGCTCAGCATCTGCTAGGAAGCGACTGAGTGGAGCTCCGAGGGGATTCACAGATTTAAGACAAAGTCAAAGCAAACGGGCCTCGTCCATCGAAAAGACGACGTGGAACCGTGGGAGGTTATTCAATGATAATGGTCATTACCGAGGTAAAACAAAGCCGTCGGCGGTGGGAAAGTCGTCGTGGTTCACACAGCCATCATTAGGGATTACGTGTCTCACGGTAGCTGCGGTGGGACTTTGATTCTAATCTCGTCTACCGGGGCGTTTGGAGCCGCCTGAGACAGTTTGCGTGGATCTTCAATCGTGAAAAATGTCTTAAGACAACGCTGGAAGAACAGGATCTCTTGTTTGAAGGGTAAACATCCCATTTGTAAAACCTGTTAACATTGTGTAGATAGAAAGTTAGACAGAGCAACATTCCACACAAACAATGGAGCATCCTTGAGTATATCTGTGTTGCTCCATGTCCTGTTCAACTCGCTTCTCCACACGTGTGCTTTTAGCCCATGAACTTTTTAGTCTGATCGTTCCCCTGAGCTTTGTATTTAAAACACTTTATCCGGATTTCTCATACGTAGGATAAAATCCAGCAGTCAATTAGCGCGTATGTATTCAGCTCTACATGTGTATGAGCTGCCGAGTTTGCTTCTAAATATCTGTATTTGCATTTCCATGTATTCATGTTGGGTTTTAGCCTAAAACCTTCCTCTAAAACCTTAATACTGTTGGATAGCAGACACACACACGGCATGAATTGAGCGAGGAGAGCTACTGTACGGCCTCCTTACAGATGTGACTGAGAAAATACTTCTTGAGTTGTCACTCCGAGCCAATCACAAGTGCTTCGCCCCGAGCCCGCTCTGCCATTTATAGGTCTCCAAAGTGGGCCAAATGAGAGGGAGCTGCAGCGACAATGACACGTGAAGATTTGTGGAGACTGGAGCGCGGAGGAAGAAAAAAAGGACAACAGAGAAAAAGAAGGAACAAATAGCTGACAAGGAATAAGAAAAAGAAGAAGAAAAGAGGAGGGAAAAAACGCATAGTTACATGAGACTGCTTTGACCATGTGGACACCATGTGGACGCTACAGAGGAAGCTCCAGATCCCACGACAAAGCAGCACATGAGGAATCACTTCATATTCTCTTCCTCTACATTTACAGGCAGCTCTCACTCAGTGCTGTTCTGTTAACAGAGAAATCAAGTCGGTGTCAAGTGAACCAAGATTTCATGCCGAGTTTGTTTTGGGGCATTTTACACAGCCGTGTCAGACTTTTTTCTGCCCAGTGCTAGAGTTTTTGCTGTTTCTTTTGTGTTAATCGCATGAACGCTTATGTTTTAGTCAAAGTGCCCATTTGGCTTTTAGCCATCTCAGACATATCAGCAAAGCACAAGCGTTACACGCCTTCCTTACAGCCACGTTATCTTGCAGTCAGGGTTGTTTGCACAGGGTTTCTGTTGAGGACTTACAGATTGCAGAACTCAGAGAGAGAAAGAGACTATCCAGAGTGGTTGTTATTCATCCGTGTCTCAGCCTCTGCATCATTTGAAAGTTATGTTCATTTTCTTCAAAGTGAAAATATGTGCTCCTAGTGCCCTGCCGGTGGCACAGGTTGCGCTGGAAAAGCTGGAAAGTGGGATTTCTCGTCTCCATTTTGAGTCCGGCTGAGAGCTGCCGGCTTGTTGCCCGTCAGAAGAAAGAGACGGCTAACAATGGATCGAAGCAGAAAAAAAACGGAATGGGGAAATGCAGCTGTGCAGAAGAGGCTGTTTAAATTCTGAATGAGTGTGAAAAGACGCATCATCTTCATCATCAGATTTTTGCCCACGGGTGATTTTCAGTCGCATTTCTGTGATTAGGATCACGCTCAGATTGATCTCAAACTCACCTGTTATAATGAAACACATCCGACGTAACAACAGATTCAAACCCTACAGTGCCAACTGCTGACATGCCCGATATCTTTGCAGACAAGTGGAGCCTCTCCATGAACTTGAAGACCAGTTGTCAAAACCAAATTGGGCTTAAAATCAGCCTTTGTATTGTACAGTGTGCTCCAGGCTGAAAAAGCACTGAGTGAAAGGGGCAGAGCGAGAGATAAAGAGAGAGAGTGTACTGGTCAAGGGGATAGAGAAAGGGATATCAAGTGACATAAAAGAGATATCACAGAAGGAGGGATGTTACCGAAGGGCATTCAGTGAAGAGATGGAGGAAAGAGGCAGATCACGGCATGAAATATGATCTTCCCCAGGAGCCTCCGGTCATCCAGTCCCTCTGCAACCGGCGGCTCAACAAACAACACACACACACAAAAAAACGGAGCCGGAGTCGGAGAAAACGTGATGGGGCTCAAACTTGTGCTCACGTCTGGTGACGTTATTTTTTGTTTGTCAAGTTTCTTGACATTTAACAAATGTCTGTTTCATAAAAAAATCGATCGGACCAGAGCACAGTCAGTTTCTTTCTCTTCCACTTCTGATGCCCACTCCCTCCATCTGTTCACCCATCCTCCAAACAGCATCTACAGTATCCACTCTGTATCCATACGCATCCATTGCTGCCTTCAAATGTCTATGTGAAGAGTCCCCTTCAATGACCAACTGATGTCCTTTTCACCACTTTGTAAGAGGACATCTTTGGAACAACAAGTACTGATGGGACATTATGTAGAAATGACTCAGGCATACGAGTTGTCATGATTCCTATTACGACACCGAAATGCAAAAAAAAATCATAAGAAAATGATTGACTTAAAAAATGGAGCAGTGGTGTTTTCATGACTTTAACCAATTTGGTGCCATATAACACACGACTTATTTCCCTGGTTCTGGTCTAGTCCACGCATATTCCCAGAAACCAGACAAAGTGACATCGCAATCGCCGTCACTGACCCCTTGCCTCCATTCTCACAAACACATCTGTGTTTCTCGTGCAGGACAATGCATCCCGGGTGCATCTTGCGCACTTCTAACCCGACAAAATGTGTTGAAATGTGAATACGCCAGTGTGGTTCTCAACTCCAGACACAAGTGGCCAGCTGCGACGCTGATCATGAGCCAGTGGCTTTGCTCATTTAGTTGATAATGTGTTATTTTTTATAGGACAGCGACCTCCTTCTGCAGTCTCTCTCGCTCTCTCTTTTGCAACTTCTCTCCCTCTGTGTCTCTCTCCAACTCACTCACACTCAAAGGTTCGACCCCGAAAACCACACAAGCGCATGCACACACACACACACACACACACACGTACACACACGACCGCCGCCTCTAATAGCCTGGCAGCCTGAAACAAGCGCCATTTATCGAGCAAACCCATCCAGCTGCCCAGTGCAAACACAGTTCAATAACAAAAAGCCTGAGGGCAAGAGAGAGAGAGCGAGAGAGAGAGAGAGAGAGAGAGAGAGAGAGAGAGAGAGAGAGAGAGAGAGAGAGAGAGAGAGAGAGAGAGAGAGAGAGAGAGAGAGAACCCAAAGGAGGCAAGAGGCCCAAATTCGTTATCATTTCTAAATGATTGAAAGTATGATGAAAGTAACTGAGTCTGAATAGAACTTTTTCTTCTTCGGATTTGAGTTATTTTTTAAATTTCAGTTGCTTACAAACGTTGAAAGAGAAGTGGATGCGTTTCAAAATGATTTGGGTTTGAAAAGTTGATTCCATACTGGATCTAGATTCAATTAAATGCGACTGAACCCAGACAGGTCTGCACAGACATGAATACAGTTTGTCTGCATCCACGCTACTGAGTGAGAGACACAGCAAGAGGCTCTGAGAGAGAGAGAGAGAGAGAGAGAGAGAGTATGTGCGTGCATACGTCCTGTCTGGCAGAGAGGAAGAGGACAAGGTGTCTCATCTTGTAGCTCTTCATCATAAGGAAACTACAAAACGTTAATACGGTCTGAGGTGCTTCCTCCCTCGTCTCCGGCATTTCATCTTTGCTATGAAAACGACTTTAGGGGTTTTTCTGTCTCTGGCGGAGTGCAAGGACAACTCCACTTCTGGCAAAGGAGAAAGATAAGTAGGCCCCACTCTCAATAGTACAAGACCCCGAGAATCTAATGAGGCAATGTTTTGACCATCAAGGGCTTCGTCAGAATCCTGTCCGGCATTTGTGCCCAGCTGGAGTCGGATGAGAACATTACCCACTTTCTCTGCTTCTCCTCCAGAAGAGAGGATTCATTGATAAAAGTGATAGAAATTTGAACATTCACTCCACAATATGCCGAACAGTGCATGACAAAAGTAATTATCAGACTGTTATTTGATATTTTCTGTATCAAATAACCATGTCTCTGTGCGGACAGGTGCGCCTTCTTATTCTTTGCATCCACGGCACTCTCGATATTAAGGACGGTAACCGCTCCATCCCACGCATAGCTTAACCCTCTGTGAGCCACACTCCTTAACACCGACAGTAAACCGAGGCTAACGCCATTAAAGTCAAATGGACCCCTTTTCCGAAGAATCAGAAGCGCTTAACTGCCCGTCAACACAAACACACACTTAAGATACACAGATTGAACATACCGGGGCCAGGTAGACACAAATGTAGACGCAAAGAAGTAGCTGGAGGGAAAAGAGAGAAAACTAAAAGGCTCCATAAGCATCAGCCGTGCAGGCCCAGGGGAATAGACTCGGCGGTCTGCACTGTTCTGTAACAAGGAGGCCGGCTGCTGACATTTGGCATTGATTGTGTTGTTTTATAGGCATTCGTCAGTTAAACCCCTATTGGACAATTACAGAGAGAGCCTGCTTGCTCCTGCAGGGGGGGGGTCGTGACTTTGATCTCTGCCTGCCTCCCTTCCTCCCCCCTTGTTCGGTGGAAAACCCGCGGAAAAACAAAGACGGAAAGGTGATGCACCTCTAATTGGCTCCAAGCAAAAGGAAAGTAGAAGCAGCTGGTTGAATGGAGGGAAAGAAGGGGAAACAGGAGAAGGTAGGTTGAGAAAATAAGAGAGAGATACATGTACATTTTCTAAAAGCCATGAATATCGACAAGCTGTCGTGCCGGGGTAAACCACCAAGCACACATCATCATAATTTAATAAGAAAACATCACCATGGTACGCATTTGTTTTGGGTGTACATGCCAGCACTGGTTTGTGAGTGATGATAATCCCAACCCTAATATATAGGACATCATGCATTAGTGTTGCGATGAGTGCAGCGTGGTGTGAGCTGTGTCGTATGAGGGACAAATGGTTAATCTGATTGTTAGCCAGTTTCTAATTCCCAGACTGAAGAGTGGAGATTAGGGTTTACATGACTGCATGACTAGACAGGTTTCTGTTGCCCTCGAACCCAGAGAAGTGTACCACTTGGCTTTCAATTGCACATGTGTGCAATGTGTAAACCTTGCATTATTTTCCACACACATGCCTCTTTAAGAACCCTTTGATGCATTTCCACAGGATGTGTCTTCATAATTCCTCACCCACCCCAAAGGCTCAGATCACGTCTGAATATGCATCCGTCAAAAGACTTTTAAGTCTTGTTTAAGAGCACTCCAGCGATTTAGCATCGCGCTACGACGAAGTTGGGGGACTCATAAGAAACAGCAAGAGAAGCAGATATAATCTGACCTTTAGTTGCTTACGTATGGGTCAAGAGCCTGAAAATGCTGGGTCCTACTCTTCCCATAATGCAATGAATGATGGTTAACGTCAATGTCTACTAAAGGCATGCCCAGTTTGAAGAACAAGATATAGATTCTCATGAGTGCTTGAGTCTCAAAAATGGACGTTGACGTGCAAAATAGGTGGAATGCTCCTTTGATGTCTATACTATGTAATCTAACACTCGGGCACTGACACAACTGGACAAATTATCTCTAAAGACCATTTGGGTCATTCTGATATTAATCTTCATGGACGCCACATTGCATTGTGGTCTCAACCAGAGACCATTTTCCATTACACCCCCCCCTCCAATCTTAACCCTGTCATTTTGAGAGACGGCTGTGATTAACAGTCCACGCAGCTAAACTAGAATATACGTAAAAAAAAAAAAACAGGGAGAAAAAAAGACACCAGTAAGCACTCGCATTACAATGCCTGTGGTGAGTGGTTAGCGGCGGACGCTAACTAGCGCAGTTTCCCCGCACTGTGGCCGATCTCAGTGACTGCAACGACGTGGGCCATGTTACTGAGATCCAAGATGGCCGATCCTCAAAAGAAGGGGCAAGCAGCTACACATTGGGAGAAAAGAGTCACCGGGATTTATGGAAGGGATTTTCCAATTTTCTTCTTTTTTTTTTTTTTACAAGAGCTGTTGGTCACTAGAGGAAAGATTGTGGCTGGAAAGGAAGCATAAAAGCACACACACACACACAAAAGGAGAAGAAATATACAGAAGCAGAGAAGAGCGATTCTTTTTTTGGAGGGCTGCGAGTTTGTGTTCATGTGTGTTTGTACTTGCGTGTCCAGTCATTATCATTCAATCAGCTAGCCTACAACCAAAGTTTGGCTTGAGTGTCCAAACCCCACATCCCTAAAACAGTTTTGCAGCAGCTGGAGCCAAAAAAAATGAAACAAAGGGGCTGCTTTGTGCCGGCATACTCTGTCCGAGCAGGTTGCAACAGTGCACTGAAAGGCTGAGGGGAGCACCCATATGGCAAGAAAGGCAGTCCGCTTCACCCCTCCCTCCACCTCCACCTCTTCTACTTCTTTTCTTCCTAACATTCGGAGCCTGACAGTGGGCCCGCATGCTCCTGTGTGCTGGCTGAGGTAACCGAGGCCTTTACTGCCAAGCTCTCTCTCTCTCTCTCCAGCACAGACTGAATAAGCCTTTTTAAACGCTACAGCTCCCTCAGTGTGAAAAGGGGGTCACTGTGCCACGCCAGACTACTGTAAAGCATGCAAGTATGGCAGAAGGTAACCGCAACAAAATCTCTCTGGGGGTCTCGTCGTGACCCGTGTCTACACATCATTTCTTTTCATTATCCGATCTTTGTCTTGTTGTTGAGACCAATCGCACGCACTCAAGCTACACGCTGGACTCTGATGTCCATGGAAATGTATGTTACACATTTAGATGTTAAGCAACTAAAATCTTTAGAAAAAGAAAAAAACTGAAACACACACACAGCGACACAACGACGTCATTAGATTTGATCTGCCAGTGTCCCTCAGGGACACTCAGCCCTTTTTCTTTGTCCTTTTCAGCACCACATTGCATTTTGTATAAAGCCATTGTATAAAAAGCTCCCAACAGTCCCTTTCTAAATGTAGTTTTTTTATTGATATTATTTGGAGGAATCAGTTTCAGACTTAGTGGGGGATATCAGTTTATGCTGACATCGCTTAGCCTTTGAAGTATTTGAGCTGGTATGAGCAACATGTTGTGTTACTTTTGTGAAATGTAAAACAAGTGAAGTAAGAAATAATCCTGACACCACAGAGGTTGAAGAGAGAGCTGGAGGCCGTGCCTGTCTTAAAATATATCCCCTGACAGGACCCAGCTGAGAGAGGTGGAGGTTGTGGACAATACAGCCATTGAAGCCTTTTCAGGTCTGTCCTGCTCTGGCATCCCAGCCCTCACAGACACAAACCCACAGGTATTCCCTGGTTAAGAAGACTATTTCCCTTCAAATGAATCAATGGAAACAGCCTCTGGAGGAAAAATGGCATTTTGGTCACCACCCCATTCCATTACTGTGGGAAATGAAGGCTCCTTTTCTTCACTGAACTGACCTCACGACAACTTTCATCTGGTAATACATGTGGGGTTTTGATCTTTATCCACCTCGCATTTAACTTCAGTCCTGTGTGTGTGAGAAACGTTTTGGATTGCGCCGTTGGTTTTTCATTAACATGTTCTTCATTAAATGGATGCTTTCTTGCTTTTTGCAGAAGGTTTGCTTGCATGAAGAGGTGAAGTGTGGAGTCATGGCGATGTGAAAGGGACTCGTCAGTCGTCTGCCTTGGCACGAATGCTTGACGTAACAGTGCCGCGCTCGTGTTTGTTCTGCTCATTTCAAAAAAAGGGAAACGTTGGCAGTTGTGCCTCAGAACATGTTTTTCTATTTATTCACAAGCCCAGCTTTAACTTGCCAAGCGTCTCTGCTTTCCCACTGAATGACACTCGGGGGGGAATTTCTCTATTTTAATCTTTCACTCATTTCTGTCAAAGCCACAAAGACCTGCTCGTCTCTGCTCAGCATGGAAACTTTTCATCCTGAAGTGCTGCACCCCTGCCCCCAACAATAAATAAACTAAACACACCGTGAGGCAATTACTTCTGTTGTTAGCATGCAGCGAGAGAAGAGAAGTAATCGCTGTATCAGAACAGCTCTGGCACATGGTGCGCCTCCTCCACAGAGAGACAGCGGCATCTCCAGACTCGAGTCAACCTCTGGCAGGAAACATCCTTTCCCTTCAACCCGGTCTGAAAAACACACCTATTGCTGAAGGGAAAGTGGCCTTGAGGTATACGAGTAAACATCGAGCGCGTTTGTCTTTGTGTGCGAGCCCGAGTGTGTGTGTTTCTGTTACGCAACGGGAGAGTTCTTCCCATCTGTGCCTCTCTGCAGCCCCCGCATCCCTGACCAATGAAGCGAGAAACGACAGCGCTGCCTTGCACTCTGCCTCCCTCAAGTCTTCCTCACAACACCGTCCCACTCTTCATTATTATCATCATCAGCCGCCCACTAAAAACACTCTTGATCCCTTACTGTCTTGCCTCGGTTCTGGTTAGCTGAAACCACAGGCCGCCAGGGCAATATTCATCGTTATCGTCACCTTCGCTGTCAACATCACGCTCGCCTGCCCTCCGCTTAAACCCCACCTAGAAAACAAAACCACTCTGCGGGGTGTCTAAACAACATTTTTCACTCCTTATGCTCAAAAATCCAGATTATCTCACTAAATGACATGCCCACCCCCCTCCCAATCCTCTATCTCCGTCCCTGCTCTTCCGGCTTGCCAAACTCCCCACAGGGCCCACTGTTGTGGAAAAGATGTTAAAACAAAGAGAGCAGACAGTGCGGCGATAATCCTAAACATAGCAGCTGGGGAATTAGCCATCCATTTGTCGGAGACTCACTATCTCCCACCCGCGCACAATGTGAATGGCTGTTAGAGCTACGAGTGTTAGCATTGCACTTAAATGTTAATGCTGTTGGCCTATTGTTTGTCATCGGGGAGGGAATGGTAATGAAAAGGAAAGATGTCTTTCACTTTCACTGCAATTATGTCTCAGGTGGTTTATCTTGGCAAGGATGCGATGCTGTAGTTTGATGATCGCATCATGTCTGGGAAAAACATTTTAGTGGATTCCACCAGGACCAGTGTGTCAGCGGTTCTATTCAAATAAATGAATTATAGATGCAAAGAGACCCGTTCTCTCTTCAGGATATTTAGGCAATGAGTGGCATCGGGTTTCATAGAGATGACAGCGACATCTTTAGAACTGCATCTAATAGAGAGACAGCAACATAATGGTATTGAGCCTTTCTATAACTTTAATCAGCTATAAATCAGGTACAGTTGACATATCAGGCCCTCTGTGTTCTCAGACCCTCATTCTCTTTATTTCACTACCTATCTGACAACCTCTTCCCCTCTGAACTGCAGCGGGCGTGCGATGCCTGCCTGTCTGGTCCAGTCCGTGACAAAACAGTGGGCGCTAAAACACAGGCAACAAGCAAAATGCACTGCAGCTAACCGCACCTCAGTAAACACCACTCAATGACTAAAAATCATGTCAAATATTTGAACTACCCGAGTAGTGTTTGGTTTGCAGTGGAAACTCTACTGTGGAATTACAGTAAACTGAGTCCTGCTAATGTGCGTCTCTGAGCGAGCGACACAGTCCACTATTGTGGGGGCCAAACTGCCAAGTGAGCTCCAGGCTGCTCATTTATCTGCTCGCTGCTTTTTTTTTTTCTTTTATTACAGGTGCCATGGCTTATTGGCTGCAACTAAGCGTTTAGGGATAAGGCATATGATTGTTTGGAAAGTGGATATCTTTGGTCCTGCTCTGTGATAAAAGCAAGTGAAGAGTTTCAGCTTGGAGGTCGAGGGGATTGTCTTTTACTCTGTTACGTTTCAGGCAGAAAGAGTCAGTCAGTCAGTCAGACAGACAGGCAGGCAGGCAGACACCTGTGAATGAAATTTCATTCTCAGAGCCGCAGGAGACGTCTGAGAAAGGCTAGACCTGCAGTTTCAACCCAGACTGACCGCATTTATTGTTCACCCACCCGACTGACATTCCAGGAATAAGCAGAGGTGGATCTTTCATCCGTCTCCCACGCGAGGCCATCCAAAGAGCACACAATCACGCACACACTATCAATCACGTCATCGTTTGGCTGCTTTGTGGTCTGAACAGGAAAGCCGTATTACATGAGGAAGAGGCTAAAAATGCAAAAGAATAGATGCCAAAACATGACTGAATTACACTCATTCACTCAGGCTTTCATTCATTTGTCATTCCTCCGCACACAACCAGACACATTCAGTTTCTCTCTGGGGTCCAGTCCGCCTGCTCTCCATCACAACAAAGATTAGAGACAGCAGCCACCACTCACCTAGATGGTCTCCATGGAAACTGTTGTCATGGGATGTTCTTCCATGGGGCACGAGGTCATGATGCGCACCAGGTGGCCAGATTTGACCGGTCTTGCGAACGCTCACAATAGTGGCTTCAGACATGACCACGTGGCCCCCCTGCTGCCGCTGGTGACGCTTCTGGGACTGCGGCGTCGGAGGGCTGCTGCTGTCAAACGAGTGCTGGGAGTTCTGGGAGTTCTGGGAGGGCGAGCGGCTCTTCTCCCTGAAGGGCCGGCGGAAGGCCGTGGTGGGACTGGGTGAGACGTGGCTGGATTGCCCCGAGGAGAAGTCCTCCTCGCTGGACGTCAGGTTCTCGTTGGAGCTGCAGTCCGGTGTGTAGCCACCGCCTCCACCGACATCCTCGAAGCTCCCTGGGGAGTAGGAGCGTCGAGGCCAGGTCAGGAGGTGGTCATCACCTCCCCCGACGTCTCTCATTGTGACTCCCGTTCCACTCCCACCGCCGCCTCTCCCGTCTCCACCGCCACCTTCACCCATCATCACCCCACCAACGTAGACACTGGAGTAGGCCTGGAACTCAGAGGGCTGCCACGGAGGGGGTGGAGGTTTGCCACCATTGGCCCTTCCTGCATGTCGCTGGTTGGGTTCCCCGTCTTCATATTCCGCATCATAGCCGCAGGTGCTCTCGGTGGACCGGCCTCGGTACACTGGCCTGGCGCGGAGCTCCCCCGCCACCGTTGCCAGATTACCCGGGAGGGAGTGAAGAGATCTCTTTCGCTCCATCTGCATGGCCTGGCTGCCCAGGGTGCTGATTTTGTCAGAAACGTCCCGGTCGTTGACCCTGATCAGACCCCTCTCGTGGTGGAATTCCATGTTCGAGTAGAACGGCGGCGGCGGCAGAGGCTGCTGCTGCTTCTCCTGGCCCTTTGCGACATCCCCCGCAGAGTGAGAGTTGGCCCGTTTGATCCTCTCAAAGTTGGACCGAAGGGCGGCCACGCCAAGTCCCATTCCCAGCTTGTCCTTGGGGTCAGAGGGCAGGTCCTTGTCTGGGGGCGGAAGATTAAGTCTGCGGGGGGAGACCGAGATGCCGCCCCTCTGCTTGGACGGCGAGAGGCCATCGAGGTTGTCGCAAGACGTCGACTCAGCCTGCTGGGGTACCTCGAAGGCCGACTCCAGCCCGTCTCCGTGGGAGGCCGACTTCCTGGCTGGCGGAGGCCTGGGTTTGGACCTTCCAGTTCCATCTCCAAGAGGCTGATAGCGGCTCCTCTCCATACTGCCACCACCATACCCTCCACCAACCACTGCTATTCCGACTCCACCAGTCTCCTGCATGTGCGGCTGCTGGGACTGGCACTCTGCGCCCTGTATGGCAGCGGGGTCCATCCCCTCGTTCAGCGGCGTCTTCCTGAAGCCCCACCGCTGCTTGTCGTAGCTCTTCCTCTCCTTGGCCAGGAGAGTCTGCAGGTAGATCATGCGGAAGCGCTCCTTGTTCACCTCCTGCTCCAGCCGCCTGATGGAAGCTTTGCACTTCTCCAGCTCCTGCTCAATGCCCCCAACGGATCGCAGCTCCATCTTGGGGGGATCGGACTCCGGGAATTGAGCTTTCCACGCCTCGGTAAATCCCACAGGCTCCACCATATTGTGCCTAATTTCTTTCTGCGAATGACCCTGGCTCACACACGCTGGGTGAATGAAGCCAAGGGCGCACCGTTTGTCCTTTTATAGTCCAGTTCGCCACAGAGTCCTTATCGACAACAATGGCCACCTGCAGTCAGAAAGCAGGGACAGTGTTTTAAAACCAGGCCTTCAAGTAACCCGTTCAGAAACACACAGGGCAATTGCTGACACTTGTCGTGGGCTGCGCAGATGCGACAATACATCCCATTCTGAACAAGAGAGACCGGCTGGTCGGGCAGAGGGAGAGCTGGGAACGTGTGAGGCAGGAAAGGGAACACAAAGCGGCAATCTCATGCAGCTCGTCTTTCTCATGCATTATTCCAAAAAAGGGACACTTTCAAAAGAGGATTTCTTGTTTTCATTTTTTTTTTCCTCAAAAAGCTCAGCCTTGACACAATGACAGCATCTATCCTCGCGGGGTGACACGGGGAGGGGGGCGGGGAGGTCTAGCTCCCAGGGAGAGAAGAAAAAAAAAATTAAGAAAGTGTTTTATTCCTGCTAGATTTACTCACTGTCTGTGTCTACCATTCCGTGTTTGTCCGTGATAGCAGATCCGTTCACTCTTCTCCATTCATATGGCAGTAATCCCAGGTGCTGCTGCTGCTGCTCCAGACCGAGCGCCTTTGTATCAGCAGCGCTCAAGGAGAAAGGATAAAAAGCGCAAAACACAAGCGACGACAACATCGGAGTTTCTCAGAGAACGCGATCAAGCGGTGTGGTCCGGCTGAAGTGAATCAAATGTTTCGTTATCCCATTTTTTCCCCCGTCCCTGCTCTCCGCCGTACCTATGTGGTATTGTTGCGTGGATGTGTTCTTTTCCAGGTTTATCCCGTTTCTTCGGCCGTGATGGTGCCGCTGTGTGCGCTCCCATCTCAGGCCAGCAGCACTGGAGGGCTGCAGGAATGGGAGGGACCAGAGGGAGAGCTGCCGTTAAAGAGACAGCGCAGGGCCGCCGCTCCGCTGGCGCACGGACAAGTCTGATATGAAACGTTAACGGTTTGCACTTGTCATTTCTTATGCATTGAGGAAGGGAAAAAAACCGTCTGCATGAGCAACCGTAGATATCGTTTGTTTTGTTGCTCTTTTTCTTTATTCTACTGCATGTTTGCGTGCTCGCGCAGCTACTTGAAGCCCTGCACATCTCAAGTATTGACGTATCCTCCACAATATTTATGTTTTGAGGAACGAGAAAGCTCACATATCTCCCAATATTGCTGTTCTACAGCTGTTATTGATATGTTCCGGGTAGAAGCCTCATCCTCCTCCTGGATTCCTTTAAACGCGCGTGGCCGTACCTGCCATGCAGGTGTTGCAGAACAGAGTGCTGTTGGTATCTTTAACCCAACGCTGCCACCCAGCGGCGAAACACCACGTGTCTGGACATATTTTTAAACTATTTGTTCAAACAGCAGCTTCTCCATCTTGACACAGTTTCCACTTTAAAATGCATATATACTTTTTGAAGTTCTCATTGCAGAACCTTCCTAAACTATTAAAACAGTTGCATTGGTGTTTTAATTGTATATATGATTGTATAACACTTTGGAACAACCTCGTGGATATGCAAGAATGCCAAAGGACACAATTCAAATACTATGTTTTATTTACCTGAAACCACAACCTCAGTAATGCATGTACAACCATTATTAGTCATCAATAATGATCATCTTTACATGTTATTGTTCTTCGATCAGGTGTCGCTGAGGGGGCCGGCCTGAGGCCCCCTCACATTAGATCACAGTTTTACAGCAGTTGATAAAGATACATGTTATTAATAATAATAATAATAATAATGCAGAGGCAATAAGACAACACTGTTGTATTGCAGGATTACCAAGGAATCAAAGTGTCTGTTGTCCTCATTGCAAAGGACTGCTTCATTAGAAAGTAAATGGATCAGTGATCGGCCTACAGCTGTCAAAGGGGGAAAATTAAAGTTAAAAAACTTAAGTAGAGCACAGTCAAGTTCAGCATGAGTCATCTCTCCATGTCCAATATTGTGCAAATTACTCAAACCGTTACAATAAAAACAGTGATTTACATATCTACGATATATCCATCTTAAAACCATCTTAGTATGTCATTTGAGTATTATACATTATAATCTATAAATACAAATTGCAAAGCCTACATACAGCTGGAACGCATGCATGAATGTTTTGTACACTGACGTACAGCTAAGAGCATTCAACCCAGTTAAAGATTCTCTACGTGACGAGCTACCATGAAAGTTGGAAATAAGATCTTCATGCAAGAAGGAATGTTGAGGGTGTTGAAAACTTCCCCTGCACACAAAAAAACTGGAATAGTGTCGTATCGATATAGTATCTGCACACAGAGGTATAAGTGTGTTAAGAAGTGTGTGTGCGTTGTGGTGCATGGGGCAAAGATAAGTGTATTTCCAGCCTAACCACATTTAAGTAAACCCTTATGTATTTGGTCTCATTACTGTGAAAATATGTCCTTTTTTTGTTTTGTCTGTGCAAGAATACACCCTCACACACACACACTGCTGGTCATCACGGTGTCTGAGGTGAGTGTAGTTAAGAGTGAGCACACATGCTGGACAGTGCTCCAGCCTCTGAACCCACTCTTTAAAATTTGCAAAGTTTTTAAGAGAACCAACCTATGAGGGAGAGAAAAAAAAACGTTAGTACAAAACACGATAAAACCACACTATTAAGATCCAATATATTGACTTTTGGGGGGATTGAAGGCAAGTGTCAGAGTGGTGAACAGAACAGCACGCAGTGACATTCACAATCGCGAACGTGGTCAAAATCAACACCTAATCAATGGATATCTTTGATAGGTCAGCAACACATGATCACTCCCTCGCACACCTTAAATGAGAATAACTACATTTTACAACTCCTTTTAGTGACCTTGATGTCTTTCGAGTTATCGGAAAACATTTCCCAAAATGCTTCTCTATTTAACGGTAGAATGTTTCTCTGCAAACCAGGGTGCTGTGGAGTTTCATTAGATTCTAATGAAGTGATTGGGTGTGAACAAAGCAAACTGATACTCACTCTAGTGACAGGGGAGCCAATGGAAGGCATTGAGGAAGAAAAGCACACAGTTGTTATAAGTGGAACACAAACACACAAACAAGCCCAGGCTTCTACCCAAAAGAAAAACATGCTTTAGAATTTTCTCACTTGTGGAAATTGACACAAAATAATTAAGCTGAAGTGGTCTGAGATTAGTGCAGCTGACTGTATGGACTCTGTTTCAACATGTACGCACCGCCACGAAGGGTGGCCAGCACGAACTAAACCCGCCAACTATTAAAGCCTGTAAGAGTCAAATAGACACAAGATCTTTGTGCTGAGGATATCTCCTGCTCGTCATGTTGTGCCAAGGACACTGAAGCATTCATGTGTCTGAAATGATTTGTATTCAAGTATTACATATGCACATACAAAAAAAACATTGGATATGAGTAATGCTGATAGCCATTGGCTTCAATCATATTAAATAAAGACAGAAAACACTTTGATTCAAAGGTTTATGGGTGTATTTTTCCTTGAAGTAAAAAAAACAACATTTTGGGTTCTTATTTGTAATCCAAGTTCATTTGGACTACGTTCGGCAATAATTTCTTAGGATTTTTATATTACCATCCTTTGAATCAAACGCCATGGAGATGGTAATTAATATACATCATCCCCACTCGGTTGTGTCTCCAAAGCAAAGCACAAATAAAGTTAATGAGTCAAAAATCAATACAAACAAAACATATCCTTAAAATTGTTAGAGGGAAGGAACATTTTGTTATCTTTTTCTGCACAAGTAAATAGGGGCACACCTCAGATGTTACACTTTAGCAAGACCGTTTAGGAAACCATCTAGAGATGAGCAAAAAATATCTTTTTTTATCATATTGAGGTAGCTGTGCTCTGCCCAGTGCAGAAAAACTGGCTTGTTTTCAAATCATTGTAGTAAAAAAAACATCCATGAGGTTAATGTATACTCTAACATGGGGAGGAGAGGGATGGGGGAATCACAATTAAATTAGGAATGAGAAACCACATACAGTTCATGCTTGGTCACAGGACATGCGGCTTTTGTTTTCAGGTTTTTTCTCTTTTTTTCTGTTTAAGCAAAGCATTCAAACGTTCACTCCCAAACCTTTCCCTGTCCTCGTCCGCCACACGGAGCTTGTCCTCTCTGAAAGAGTTTTGAGTTTATACTGAAGACACAATGGTAAACATGAGAAAATAAATGAAGGCGGTATGTCTAAGACACACTGGTCGTTTGACGAAGCCATTACATAAAAGGTTGCATAAAAATCAATCTCTGTACAGATCAATGGATTTCTGATATCATGAGTTTGTCATGAAGAGGGAAGCGAAAAAAAAATATTTGCTGTAGTTACTGTAGTGACATAAGACAACTGATATTCCCCAAATCATAAAAAATATAAACCTGAAAGGCAATATTAACAATAATAATTAAAAAAAGAACTGGCAACAGTATATTTTCTTTCAAACCAGCAACAAAGTCCACAGCTACAGGAGTGATGGTCTTCTAACACTCACCCATTCAGAAATCCTAACCAACTCAAAACAGGTGACTTCTCAATGTTAACATCTTATACCATTTGTTCAATTCATGTGTTAAAGTTGGTCCTTCTCGTACACACACGGTAGGCACGCACAAGTACACACACTAACTCTACAAACACGCACACTCGCAAGCTATGCACATGGAGGAAGGCAGAGGGGGGGAGAGGACAGAGGGAGGTGATGACGGTGGGGGCGGGGAGGAAATGGAAAAGTTGAGGTTGTGCTCAAGTCAGTCAGGACCAGAACATGTCGGCCACGTTAGTGTCGGTGCTGTAGATCCAGAGGACCAAGGGGAGGGACACGGCCACGAAGGGCCAGGAGATGCCCTCCATACATGCAGACAGGCAGCAGCCTTTGCTTGGCTTCTCCTGTTCTTTACCAAACTTCAGGTAGTGCCTGGAGGCAAACTTCAGTATCTCGTCAAGTAGAATGACGGGCAGTGACATCTTGAGCACCGTCAGCCATTGTGTCAGATTCAGTGGGGTGATCTGGAAGATGATCTAAAAAGAAGCACACGAGACAAAGATCAAGGTTCAGTCTGCATGGTACACACCTCAATTGTGAGAAATGGCAGACATTACAACACCGCTTTTCACTACTCATCTCACAGTATCATGAACCGTTTGTCAAACTAAAAGAAAGGTTTCTCACTGGGAGAGGTTCCACATGGAGGATGAGGAAATGAAGGGACATGGAGAGGCAGATGGCTCCCAGCAGCCACACGTTCTCCCAGGGAGGCATCCTCAGCAGGGACTGGTTCTCTGACACACTGAGCAAAAAGACATGGACATGTTTGTTAAAAACACACTCATTGACTTCAAAGCCAGTACTTATGAACTTGTGAATATTGCGTATTGTGTGTTTATTCGTCCATGTAAGACATACGTATGTGTGCAAAAGTGGAAATGGAGATGAAGTCCAGGATGTTGTAGCAGAGACATTGAGAAAAACTAGTAACATGTTGGCTGCCAATTTATTGGCAATAACAGTTGGAAGGATGCTTTGCTCAAACTAACCTGTTTAGGGCATTGCACATCTCAATGGTGACCAGCACTGACAAGGCCATGGTCATTGGGTAAGGGGACTCAAACACTTTACAGTCCAGATCCTTGAAGTCTGGGTTCTCTGGGCTGCACTGCAGGAAGTGGCTCTATGAACAGATTAAAGCAAACAGCAAATAATGTTTGTGTTCAAGTTTACAAAATTAGCATGATGGTGGTTATTTGGCTGTAAATCATACCAGCTGGTAAAATGTGATCCTTGGACCATCCTCAGCAGCAACAAACCACCAGGAAGCAGCACCAACAGTAGCAGCACCAACGTAACCTGTTGATCAAACCAAAAAAGACGCCATTCACACATTTAGACACTGATGTCTGGCTACATAAATCAAAGAAACTGTGAGTAGATGTTCCCTTGTTAAAATACATTCTGTCCTTGTGTACAATGGCCTGCTGGTTGACATTCACCAGCCCATTAAACTAAATAATATCGGCAGATATTGCATGAAGTACAAGTTTATGTATGGTGACCCGAATTCTTTGCTGTTGAGTTGACGCCACGAAAAACGGCAACCACTTACAGCCAATGGCCAGGTATCTGAAGAAGAGCCATCCGGAGATGAGGGGCTCGCGGGCGTTGCGTGGCGGCTTGCTCATGATGTCCAAGTCTGGTGGGTTGAAGCCTAACGCAGTGGCAGGCAAACCATCGGTCACCAGGTTGACCCAGAGCAGCTGCACGGGGATCAGGGCTTCAGGGAACCCTAGAGCAGCAGTCAGAAAGATGCTACACACAGAAGCAGCATGATTATAAAAGAGTGAAAAAAATTGTGTGATGTCTGTATTTTATGAGATACGGTTGTAGAGGGAATAGAGTGTGTGTGTGTGTGTGTATATTGACTCCTTACCAGACAACTTCGCCTACATTGGAAGAGATGAGGTATCTGATAAATTGCTTCATGTTGTTATAAATGGCTCTGCCTTCCTCGACTGCAGCTACAATGGTGGAAAAGTTGTCATCCGCGAGCACCATCTCAGATGCCGACTTGGCCACAGCTGTGCCTGAGCCCATGGCAATCCCAATTTCAGCCTTCTTGAGAGCAGGAGCGTCGTTAACTCCATCACCAGTCTGAATTGAAAGGGAAATCAAGAAAGTTATGAAAAACTATTTCATATTAACGATATATATGAATAAATACATCCTGCTAGGAACTTATCTTTTTTTATTTCAAGATTATTTTGTTGAGGAGGAATCTGTGCATGTTTAAAAAACTATCGAACGGATGGTACATAGTAAACGTTTGATCAGCCTGCCAGAAGTCCTAAACGCACTTTGAATAGGTGAATTGGCTTACCATTGCTGTAATCTCATCATAGGACTGCAGATATTCAATAATCTTGGATTTATGAGACGGCTCAACACGTGCATAGCAGCGGGCCTTGACCACAGCTTCTCTTTGTGCAGCAGGTGACAGATCATCAAACTCTCGGCCAGTGAATGCCATACTGGAAACATCATCGTTCTCTCCAAAAATTCCAATACGTCTGCAGATAGCCACTGCCGTCCCTGTAGTACGGAGAGAGAAAAAAAAGCACATTTACTTCTCAAGACTTCCTAGAATGCAAGCAAGTATGCACAACTGTGTGACCATTTTACTGTGTGTGTGTGTGTGTGTGTGTGTGTGTGTGTGTGTGTGTGTTACAAGAGGTTACAATTTGAGCAAGTCAAGTTTCCTCTAAGCAGATGTGACTGTACATACCCTTATTGTCTCCAGTGATCATAATTACTCTGATGCCTGCAAGACGGCAGAGTCTAATCGAGGCTGCCACCTCGACCCTGGGAGGATCCAGCATGCCCACACAGCCAACAAATGTCAGGTCAGTCTGGAAGAAAGAAAAATAGAAACAACAATCTGATTATTTTGCTTATTGTCACTTAGAAAGGTGAGATGCTGACAGTCAGCGATGTCACACCTGAAGAGGAACTTGGAGAGCTAAAGTGACACAAAAGATTTCACCGACCATAGAAATCTGTCCCAGCTCTCACCTCATAGTCAATAAAGCGGGTGGTGTCCTCCAACTTCAGCTCATCTTTGTTCATGCGCTGGTCTCGTGTGGCGAGAGCCAGACAGCGCAGCGTATCCCTGCCAGTTCCATATTCCCTGATCACAGACATTAGCTTCTCCTTGATGACAGGAGTCATGGCCTGCTTGTTACTGCCTACACGAACGTGTGTGCACCTGTCAATCACTCCCTCAGGTGCACCCTATGAGCAGGCATTGACAGCAGGATGAGAATACAAAAGGAAACTACAAGTTACTATCAATAAGCAAAATGCTGTCTTTTGTAACATTTGTGGCAAACCAATTAAAAAAGCTGCTCAACCATATCTCAGTCAATATCACCATTAACGTCAGATTGTGCATGTATCCACATTGGAATCAAATCCAAACAGTGATTGTCAATTTTGTACCTTTACGAAACTCTTGCCAACTGAGGACCGGGCCTTATTAGCAGTGCAGTACACAGACATGGACTTCCTGTCTCTTGTAAATTCTAATGTAAACTCCTTCTTCATCAGCTGCTTGATCACCTACATTTTTTTATAAAAAAAAACAATGGCAGTTAGTTTCTCTGCATTTGGACTGTTTTATCTCATTTGATTCAAGTAAAAAAGAAAAATGCTGTTCAACGTTGTATTGGATATTAGGGTTACATACAGAATTACAGGCGTTGGCTCGCTCAATCTTGGACAGGCCTTTAACATCTGTATCGAACACGTTCATCTTCTCCACCAGGCATGCGAGAGCCGTCTCTGTGGCCTCACCCACCTTCTCAAACACACCTTTGGTCTAGACGCACACAGAAAAGCAAAAGGCATTTGGTCAATCTTCCTCTGAAACGGTCACACAAAACATGCAAGCCATTGTTAACGGAGCCACGTAAGGATTATGTGACCGTTAACATGGAAAAAGATTCACTACCAACCTCATTGTAGTCCAATGAGGAATCATTACAGAGAGCACAGATAGAGGCCAGCTCCACCAAAGCATCATACTGGGAACATTTCACCTGTTTGCCATCATGGTACCTAACAAAACACAGATGGAAACAGTGAACACCGAGAGTCAATTGTGCAGCTTTTATGAAAAACAAGGCAGGGAAGAGGTTTGTATGTGTAAAATGTTGTGACCCACACTGAATAAATTAAAGTGATGCAAAAATAATTATTCACTGTAGCTTATAACCTCTAGATCAGTGGGATTTTATATTGTTATGCATGCATCATTTTCACATTGTAGAGCGCAGGCGTATGAACTATATACTCACACTTCTCCATCTGGGGCATATGTGGAGCCAGTAATAGTGAAGTCCTTTAATGAACATTGATCGCCCTGTGACTGATCAATGATAAACATCTGGAAACACAAACATTGTAGAAACTATTAGTACTTAACACTTTCACAAAACCTCGTTTTTTTGAGCCACATTTAAAGTGCTCTATCCATGCCATCGTATAATTAGGTCTGAATGCCAAAAAGACAATGGACAGACAAAAAAAGAAGAGCTTCTGCATCCAGCAGGTGGCAGCAGACTACCATCCCGAGGAAAGAAACCTTCATATCATGAGTCACTCGAGCATGGAGAAGAGTATAATAATGAAATGCTGAGCCAAAGCAGACACCGAGTACTTTGGTGGGAAGGGTCCATAAATGTCATCTTACAGCAAGGCAGACACAGAATTCCTCTATGTGCAGTCACACCACATAAATACAGTGTATGAAAGTGAATCACTCTCAGGCGGAAATAGTTTGACCTTGAGTATCCAAACCTTTGGGTAAGGAGGTTGCTTTTAGAGTCTGGTTTATTTAGGATCTTTATAAATGCAGCCAACGTTTTTCAATTGAAAGTGAAACGGAATAATTTAATTACACCCAATGGTGGAAATGTCATAAAAGATATGGACATTTTGATATCAGCATAGGAAACCAAATTAGAAACCAAAGCAAAAAAAAAAAAAAAGGTTTCGAGTCAGTTAACATTCAAACTGTTACCATAGATGTCACGCATACATATGCGTTCACTCGTTACACTTTCTTACATACAAATCACTGCATTTGCCCAAAATTGAAAGGAGCGGGACAGAGAAAGAACAAGGATGAAAATAGAAATATCTGAATAAAATGATGAGCTGGCATTATGGCTAAACTCCTCTCAGGCCCCAGCAAGAGTCCACAAAAAAAGAAGAAGCAGTGATGTCAGTAGCCCCCTCCATAAACAGAGCGAAAAAGGAATTGGATTGAGAGAGAAACATTCAGTCACTCAGGGTACCACATTTTGGGACTGTTATTCAGACAGAAGATGTTTGGATGAGTCAAGCACAAGCTTATCCGTCAGTGACTTTCAAATGGCCAGGAATAGCATCCTTTGGTTTCCAAAATGAGGCCTTTGAAAATTTGCTAAACATAATATTGACTTGAAAATTGTGCAGGATGAGCAAGGGAAGAGGAAATATACAGGGAAGAGAGAGAGAATCTTTCAACACAAGGTCAGTTATGCAACTCTACTGCTGGTTCTGCTGCAAGTGACTAACTACTGCATACTGATCAGCATGCTGCCTGAACAAAAAAAAAGGAGGGGTGGGGGGGAGAGATATGAGGATGGAAGAAAGGAGGGGGAACTGAAGACCCACGAGATAAAGAATCAAGAAAGCTGGAGGGATGGAGCAGGGAAGAAATATATATCGTCAGAAAATGAACTGGGGAGCAACAAATCTTGTAAAACTAGACTATACAGTAAATAGATAGTTTATTTATTTCCTCTTTAATTGTGAACACCTAAATCCATCCATCCAGAGAGATATATAGATATATTATTAGCCGTGTTTAGTGCTCAACAAGTCCGCTAAAAGCCACATAGGTTTCTTTATTTTTCAAGTGAAACGTTTACACTTGAAAGATTCTCAGGTGTCAGGCAAATAGCCAGGCTTTGCTACTATTGCACATTTCATATTCTACATATTTTCTGACTGATTTTTCTTTCAGTTCTTATGCTGGGCTGACTGTCACCATACTGTTAATCTGGGGAGGATGTAGACCGCCATACACAGCCATCAGTGACACCACGTGTTTGCCATGCATAGATTCACAACTTAATTCAATTTTACTGGAAGCTTTAATTGCAAAGGGCCCACTACGTTCCGTTAAAATTATTTAGTGGCACACCGTAATATTTTAATGGTCCCAAAAAAACACTAAATTTCACTTACAGGTCACATTTGCAAAACTTTTAATTCACTCATCCAGTGAGACACATTGATGTCTTGTCACTGAGTGCTCATTAATCACACTTTGCTGGCAGGCATTTTAGCTTCTGTTCTTCAGCATGGAGTAATGGTTATGACCATTGCTGCTCAATCATTTTTCTCTGACAACTTATCATTTATTTTATGATACAAGACTTTTGTTATGCTTGTATAATATGAATGTTTAGATAACCTAGTCGGACATTCCGACGTACACAACAACTATTTACACTTAAACCTGTATAAATATGGTTAGACAAGCCAACAATGTCTTAGACCATCATTCACCAATAGAACTCAGAGACAGAGTTGAAGGTTAATGAGCCTACTTTAAAAACGACTGTATTAATTAGCAACCAATAGTCTGTGATGTAAATATAGGATTTCTGATTCACAGTTTAATCAAATGCATAGAAATCCTTTTAACCTATAAGGGATGATCCCTCGGTTTGCAATTGTGTTTATAATCACATGAAGACATTAACGAACACAATCCAACTTTTGCTGACCGGTTCCAGGTTTCTGCTCTCATTTTGTCACTGTTCACTTTTCTCTTACCCTGCACACAGACATCTGATTGGTGGTCAGCGTGCCAGTCTTGTCAGAGCAGATGACAGATGTACAGCCAAGGGTCTCCACAGACGGCAAACTGCGGACAATGGCATTCTTCTTGGCCATGCGCCGTGTTCCTAAAGCCAGGCAAGTAGTGATGACAGCAGGCAGACCTGGTGAGAATTAAACAAAACCACAGAAGAAAAGAGGATTAAAACACAGAAGATAGGAGATCAGCAGTGAAAGAAAGAAAACCACAACATATTTATATTCATTCATTCATTCATTCATTAATTTACTGAGGATAATGATATTCAGTTCCCTGCATCATGAAGTACACAGTAAAAAAACTGTCCTGCAGTCAGAATGAAGGCAAAGCATAGGAATCTCTCAGGGCATCGAGCATGTCAAGGGTAAGGCTTCATGAGTGTACTGTAGCTCTGCAGCTTACCCTCAGGGATGGCAGCAACTGCCAGAGCCACAGCAATCTTGAAGTAGTAGACAGCACCTCGGATCCAGGAGCCTCCGTGGACAGGATCATTGAAATGTCCAATATTGATGAGCCACACAGCAATGCAGATCAGTGTAATAACCTTAAATGATACATTAGTTTACAATTAAGCATAACTGAAATCAGTTTTAAGAATTATAATTAATCGTGATTTCCAGAAGTTGTTTTATTAACATTTAACGAAAAGGCAAAAAGAAACAAAGGGAGTGAGTAGTGTAACATGAATTACCTTGGATAGTTGCTGTCCGAACTCATCCAGCTTTTGCTGCAGGGGTGTGCGTTCCTGCTCCGTTGCTGCCATCTCATCTCGGATTTTGCCAATCTCTGTATTGCCTCCTGTGGCCACTACCACACCAATCGCTTTACCAGCTGCAATGTTGGTGCCCTGTGGGTGGAGAAGTTCAAAGCAGATCAGCATTCCCCATCAAGCTTCTGGGCATAGGGGTACAACTAGTTAGACAACTATTCTGAGACATGTGTCACAAAGACACAGAGTGGAGGCTCAACATGCAGCAAGTATCAACATGCATCAAGTCAATGAATTCCATTCATAAATAAAGTTTAGAAACAGTAGTAGTTTCCATGGAAGCACATATGACAATTTCTTTCGTAGACCCTCGAACACAGACGCGTTCATTTTAATGGAAAGAAATGTTATTGTACGTTTCCTGGCCTGTACAAGATTGAAAACCCAAAGACATGAATTCCTGTGTCATTACCTTCCAAATGTGAAACAACTCTTAAATAGACAAACAGATATAAAGAGGTATTGTGGAGGGAAATAAAAAAGTAAAGAGGTCGAGTAAGAAGATCCGAGCAGAACGTTGGCTTCATAGGTGTAGACAGACACAAGTGTAAATAATATTGTAAAGACTTAAATGGTGTTGTGAGTCACTCACAGAAAAGAGCATGTTCTTCTTGTCCTGGTTGACAGCACGTGGGTCAGGCACAGGGTCAGTGTGTTTGATCACAGACACAGACTCTCCTGCGGGAAGCGGAAACAAAAAGACATGAGGGAAACTTCAGACATGAGAAAAAAGTGGTCGTTGTGATTCTTGGATGACACTTAGGGCAGATGTGTGCGGAAATGGCTTTGCAGCTGACTGTGCAGGCCTGACAATTATCAAATACAGCATTGCAAAAGCCTTTCAACCCCCATATCTGACATGTGCCTATACTTTGTGTGTGTGTGTGTGTGTGTGTGTGTGTGTGTGTGTGTGTGTGTGTGTGTGTGTGTGTGTGTGTGTGTGTGTGTGTGTGGATGCATTTAATCAACTGTGCAAGGTCTGCACTGTTCTGATGGAGTAGGGCGGTGAGCATTTGACAAGCCCTATGGCCATGAATGGGAAGAGAAGAGACGGAAAAAACAGCTGAAACACTAAAATATCCCGTGGAATTTGCTACCAATTAAGGCAACAGAGGAAGACAAGCGACTTACGGACTTGATTCACATAAACCTCTGTTCTCATGCATATATCCTGCAATATTCTCTCTTCCATCTAAACCACTGTCCAATTATCCATCAAGAAATGCATCCATTCACCTTTCCTCTTATTCTCTTCACACTTTTTGCTTCACTATTAACTGAACAGCCATGTGCAAAGAGGACATTGCATATTCTAAGTCTGCGTCTTTAGTTTGATCAAAAGGCAGGTCAAGAAATTAGGTTTATATATTGTTTTGTAAGCTATTAAGGGAAACATTCAAAAGATATAATCATTTGTAATTGCACAGAGACACAAACAAAGAGATAGTAGCTCACACAAAAAAATGGTGAACAATAAAGAAATGGGTTTACCTGTGAGAATAGATTGGTCGACCCTCAGTGTTGTTGACTTGATAGAAGACAGCCTGATGTCTGCGGGCACTTTATCACCAACTACGAACAGAAACAAGGCATAAGAGACACCCAAGAACCTCTTTAGATTTTAAAAGCATCTGTAAATGGCACAACTACAAGTAGATGGTTACTTTGCACAATACCCGCAATAAAAGTAGACGAGGGATGTTCAGATTGCTTGAATACTGTAAAACCTTTGTAATTAACCATGTTTTGTGAAAAGAGATCATACTTAAATAGAGATAAGACAAGATAAGCACTAAAAACAAAAAAAGCAAGTTCACACACACACACACACACACACACACACACACACACACACACACACACACACACACACACACACTGAAGGCGTCAATATAAAATCGATGCTGTACTAACCTAACTCATGCTCTTTGGGAGTGATAAAAAAATCAAACTCAAGTTATGTATTGGAAAGAGGCTAAGGGAAAGTCATGCATTAAAAAAAATACGAATGTTCCACTTCTCTCCTACACAGGACGCAAATAGATTGCTGCTCATTCTTTCCACTAACACAGGGGTTTATCAATCTCTCGTAAAACAAGTGTAAAATGTAAATATATTCCAAATTCCAAACAAGTTTATCCTCAGAGAGCCGATAAGTACCATTAAAGCCCCTAGCGTTTATTAACATAGCTTAAAAGGGCATCAAATGGTTTTACTTTTTTGGATTTCACATGCAGTTTGAGTCTGATCTGGGCAGATAAAAAAGGTGACTCTCAGCTCTGTATTTTGATTCAAGAAAAAAGTATTTAAACGTTAGACCATGTTTGACATTCAGTTTTCACATCTGCTTTAAGTGATATTCTTCCATGAGTTCTCTCATTTCAAAGCATTATGGGATGGGAGTGGAAAAGCAAACAAGCAATACATTATCTCTTGAGAAGTCAGATTTAGGAAGAATATAACCTGCAAGGATGTTTTGAAAAGGAATCTGTCAAAGTACATTTAAGTCTTGAAACTATTATGTTCCTATATAATACTGCACTGTCAAAGTTAGGACTGAGCCAACGTAGGGTCCCCGTCACACCCCATATTGACAATTTAATTAAATTCTAAAAAGCATGCTGAAGCAAAATGCCACTGTTAGACTAAAGTAAAATATTACTTTCAGCTTTAAGTAAGACATCACACAGATTGAAAGGGTGAAGCTAAAAGTAATATCGAGCAATCCCCCAGAGGCTCTAAAGAGATCGCTCTGTAGACAGTGCAGAGTGGTGACAGACACGTAAACCAACCCTTGGGCCTCTCCAGGGTACTTCTGAGCAGAGAGGAAGAGGGGGGAGAACGAGAGAATGGGAAGGGGGATTAGATGAGTTCTGCAAAACGAGGGTCCAAAAATGGGAAAACTATTTGGATAATTTGCAAACGTGCTGCTGGATTTGGGAGAGGAGAAATTATAAAAACTTCAGTTTTAAGCCAGGAGAATCCACTCTACGTAATAGGAGTTGAAATATGAACAGGGTGACAAACTGTTCATTTATTCCGACAACACATGAGTTTGCCAGACTGGAGTATATTCCACCCAATATAGTTTAAACTATACCGTAACCCAAAGATCTATGTTATTATTGTAAATGCACTAACATGTGGGAATTTTGAGTTCATGGCAAGTGATAATTCTCCTGGACTATACCAGCTGCACCACCAAATTTGGTCCTTCACTTGAGTAGAGGCCGTCAATGCCACTTCATCATTGCCTCCCTAACATCAAACTAGATCCCCCTCACAGACAGGCGACACTAAAGAAGATGAACAAGCATAGCATCAGGGAAGACGCGAAGACGACAAGGAACCGCAGTCGCTGGAAATATTTAAGACTCAAAGCCCCGTGGGAAGGTTCCTGCAAATAGTCACCAATTAGAAAACCTCCTACGTCAAAGTAATAGTGACCCTACTTGCCACTCATTGGTGGAGGGAATAAGGGCATAGCGAGTAGAATAATCCACTTTTATAGACAATGAGAATAGTTTCACACAAGAACACATTATACGACTTATCAATTATTACAGCCTTTAAAATTAAATTACTCTTAGATTTCAAAGAACAAATCATGAGTTGAAATAATACGTAGGGCTACACCGATCTGACTTTCAGTCCGGAGACTGATATCTGGCCGTTAGTGTTTGATTAATAATACTGTGTGGAAGAGACTGGGATCATTCTTTTATGTGCAAGGCATCATCCTCTTGACTTATTGCTTTCCTAACTTTGTAAAAACTAAATGTAACAAAAAATAGACATAATGAATTAATTATGTTTTATAACAATTATAAATTACACACTAGCAACTTGGTAAAATGTGTTTAAAATTAGCAGGTGTAAACCTTTGTAATGGAATTAAAATTATTGTATTTAATGTATACTTTGATATTTTTACAAGCCATTTTGCACACAATGAATACAGTTATTTTGCAATAATCTACAGATTTTGCTGCACTGACCCAGAACTTGCAGCTGTTTCCACTTAAGAGTGACATAATCTTGACTTTAATGTTACATCACATGCTCTTATTTTTCTGGGAGCATGGACAGCCTTGGGGATATGGACCTCTTTCTCCCATGTGAACAGAGGAATATATCTGTGTTATGTGTTCCCTAGAGTGAGGGACAAAAGTCAGTCTGCAAACACTTAATGTGATAACATCCCTTCAGTTTGTAGATACTTTTCACATTGTATCCAATGTCTGCATTTCCACCTTTCCTTCCTCCCACTAACCATGGTCTTACCCTACTCCATGTCAATTTATATTGGTATGGTTGTCTTTGATTTCAAAAAACATTAAACTATAAGCCCTGATTCTTGCAATGAGTCAAAACAACCGTACCAATATAAATCCTTTGATTTGAATTTTAGCCCAGGTTACATAGTACACAACTATTCATCATGGGGAGTCTAGTCATTCTTAAAAGGTTGTATATTTTCTCTCGCAGAGAGTAGGGCTCCCTGATGTGCCAGCACGTAGTCTGCAGCCCTCTGGGACCTTTCATAAGTTCCTCCAGGCCTCAACGTATTCTTCACTCTTATGAATTGAGAAAATATCCGATCAAACCATAACTTGGACAAACACATGACACTGTGCAATGCATATGCTACATGTTCAAATAATGAAGCCTTTACATTGGCAAAGAAATAAGTAAAGAGGGTGGACAAGTGGAATAGACAGTCAGCAGAGGACAGGCATAGACAAATAGCTTGGGTGATGACAATAGACAGATTATCCTATACTCCAAACACAAGAGACGAAATCTGGCCGTGTGGCCATCTGGAGCACAAACGATTTATGAATTTAATCTGTACCCTTTCTAAACATAACATTGTATCATGCCATCTCTGACAATGTTAATGGTTAAAATAAAACCACAAGTCACAATAACAGCAGGGAATCAGTCTTGCATATATACACATACGAGTTCCATACAGCCAAAGCATTAAATCAGAGGATGAGAAATAGTAATGGGAAGAAAATGGCACTCTTATTTCTTGAGCACAGGATGTTGTTGCTACAAGGGTCAAGGCTGTCACTTTAGCAACAAACTAAGAACATCTTGTCCAGTAAAGAATTGCATGGTAAAACAAAAGCAAAGAAGTGGCACTTCTGCCTCAGTAGAGTGCTGGCAGAAATAAAAAAAACTCACTTTAGGTTTTTAATGAAACCGTGCCATAGTCGGGAGAAAAAAAACACAGATAACCAGGAAACTAAGAACCCTCACAGTTAAATTAGGTTTTTTGTGAAAGTATTTTTTAAATCTAAAACCGCAAAAGAAATCTTGGGTTTTTGCAAGTAGCTTTAATACACATGGACATTGACGTCTTACGGTCATTTCACCCATTTTTCCCCACTGAGGGATGTGCTCAATGCTGCCCATGAAAGTATTTCTCCAGATGTTGACAACCTCTTGATTCAGCAGAAGTAGTCCACTTCCACTTTAAGAAGAATTGTATTATTGTAATTCCTATTTCATCCTACTACAGAACTATGCTATCGATGCATAAGGGGCCAGGTGTGTCATTTGATGCTGTACCCAGAAACACAGAAAAAAGCTAAATTGTAGTCAATGATACTCAATTCATAATACTGCATAAAGACAAACCGTTTATGAAATGCAGCAAAACTCTTTACTGTGACAAGTAAGCAATCAATGTTGAGAAATGTTTCAGATGGTAATCGTTGCTTGCCTGCAAGATCTCTTACTGAAAAAAATGGACTGAAAAAGCAATATTATCAACACAAAGCAGGACCCAGAAACAGTAATTCACACACTCGGAACACAGACTTCCACAAACCACTTAAAAACAATTGCTCATACAGAGCTTCTGCGCTTGGGATGGCAAAATGATCGCAGCTCTACATCTAAAAGTACCCAAAGGACATAAACCATATGCCTGGTCTGACAAGACACTTTGCAGCACACGTGGCATTACATTCATAAATCATCACACTTCAACTCGCTGGTCCACGAGTTAGTTTCCCCGCCGCTGCGAACACAAACACATGCACAAAGAGCTCTTCAGCTAAGTAAACTACGGAAGTTTCTGCAGATACTGTGCAACATGTTAACCAACTCCATCGTCATTACTTACGTCACCTCAGAGACCCATGCGACAGATGCAGGACCATATGTATGTAAACAGCTTGCTGCAGCAGACAGGAAGTTAAATGGCCGTAACGCTATATAAATCATGTAGTCCTGCTTGTTTGATTCAGCTACTGTCCCACGAAAACTTTTGAGTTGGCAGGTTAAATGATCTATATATGACTCTAAACATGGGATAATAGTGGCAGCAAGACAAAGAGTGGTCCTACTTTAATTACTAAATAAGACAGTCCGAAGTACAGCAGTTTGTGTTGACATCTTGAGGAGGCTATAGTAGCCACATGATGACCAATTTGTAAAGCTGCACCATTAAAAACTGAGCAGAAGCTTGTGGTAGTACATGACACTAGGGTTGGGTTCTCAATAATCAAACAGAATAAAAAATAAAGTTAATATATTCATTCATATATGATAAGGTACTTTTTGAGATAGTAGGTCCAACAATTAAATTCTCACTCGTTTTTGAGTTGCTTTTTTTCTGTCACTAATTTTCAGTTTTTTGTAGAAAGGCAAGAAATGGATAGTTGTACAACTGCTGCAACATAGATTAGATGCCAATTATTATGCAGATTGTGGTTTTGATCCAACTGATTCATTGTAAAAAATAAAAAAAAGAAATATGTATTATTTAAAATAAAACTATCCTTAAGACCAACAATATACTGCTGCACAAAAGTTATAAAAATCAAGTCAAAATGAGATTTAACAAGAAAATCTAATTTTAGCTGACTCAAGTTACAGAGTGTGACTCAACATCGACTCTGAAAGACATTGGAACAACAGTGTGCAAATCCACAACCATTTATTTTAGCTTGACAATATTATAACCACCATAAAGAAGTATTTTACTCTACTTCACTAACCTTTGTGTTGGGACAAAGAAAATACCTATTTTATGGAAAGCTACATCAATACCAGAGACAGAAAAAAAAAGAAAAAAAGATGGACAAGAAGATAAAAGACCGAAAGAAGCCCACTGAAAAGGACGATCAGTAAGAAAACAAGAGAAATGACCAGCAGTGATGCAAGAGCCAAAAACATATGTGGTGCTATTCAAGTTGAGGTTAGGAAAGGAGAAAAATATTTTGGGAAACAGATTGGGCCTTTGCTCTTGTATTGCATAACTGCTTTACTACTATTCCATTATCCAAAAAATTTAAGGGGGATGAACAGGATGAAGGATCAGCTATGTGTGTGCGTTTAAAACTGTGTAAAGTGAACGTCATAACACTGTTCTTGGTGTTTACAGAGTGGATGACCAATGCCATCTCTACATTTCTTACAGTCACTAAAAGCATCAGTGTTTTGAAGTATAGCCATCAATTTATCAGCTCATGTTAAAAAGAAAAGCTAGAAAGAGCTACTTATAAGATTAAACAATTTAACATGTTTAAATGTTTTTTATTTTTTAAAGAGCCTGCATGTGCAGTGGGGTTGTGTGAGTTTCTATCATCCGTGTATTACCTACAGTAGATGGAGGTCTACACACACCCAGTTTGGAGAGGCAGCCATGAGTCCCAAGAACGGAGCAAAAGTAATGTGCTGCTGTGGAGAAGTCTTGTTTTGTTTTTTTCAGCCTTGTTTTTTCTGTATGCTTTTTCTGTATGCTTTATTTAGAATATTTTTACCACTTTATCTCATCAGAAAGCCCTTTCCAACAAGCAATTAAACTGAAACTTCTTTATACGTTTCACTTTTAGTTCAGCTCCCAGGCCAATATTCTAAATATAGCATACATTTAAACTAATGATGATCACTAAAACTGAGCCTTTCTTTTAGGTGGCTAAAATATGTTGTGTCGCTGCCACAGTTCTATATTACTTTGCTCCTGTATTGGTAGTCAAGACTTCAAAACTTCTCCAAACAGGGGCATGCCGACCACCATGTAATACACATACTATGGATAAGTACCTAGTACAACCCAACTTCAAATAATCCAAATTAACCATAATATACTTCTAACCATACCTGCCACCTCCACGATGTCGCCAGGCATAATGTCCCTGGCCTTGATCCTCTGGACACTTTTCCTGTCCTGGCGGTACACCTTCCCCATCTCTGGCTCATATTCCTTGAGCGCTTCAATGGCATTTTCTGCATTTCGCTCCTGAGTGGAAATTGAAGGGGTAACATTTTAAAAACAAGTAGATTTAACACAAACACTGAGCATTTCATAAGGGCTGGATGAAAACAGAGACAAAGCAAAGTCTCAGATATGCCGTTTTAGTTAGAGCACAATAATTAAAAATAGAAGGATTAGTAGCATATCTTTAGATAAGCAAAACCATAAAACACAAAATATACAAAGTGCACATCAAAGATTTAGGATTGCAAGCGGAGGAGAATTATGTCAACACAAGGACATGTTGGGAAAGGCTGTGACATGCCTCGGTCACATGGTTCTTTTCTCAGATGTCAAACAATAAACCTCCGAGTTAACCTAACAATGAAGATTTTCTATTCCAAAACACGAGAATCATGCATGCGAGTGCAATGACGTTCTTTAGTTCCTGATCATTCTTCTCTTGCACTTTTCCGTTAGTGCTGACTTCATCATGACTGACAGATCGCTCTCACACAGAACAGTTTCAGTGACAGCCTTCAGCCTGTCAGGCAGCTTTCAACAAGACATGGCAAGACAGGGCACACAACCCCAGGACATTAAAGTCTTTTGTATTGAATAGCAACAGGGATACAGTCATTAAAATGGCTGCCAGTAAAGGTGAGGGTCATCAAGGTTAAAGAAAGCCAACAATCAAACATTTACTGTAACAAGTCCACATTTACACACAAGCCTCAGCAGGACTTTCAGCAAGTATTTAATCAAGACATCCAGCAGAGACACACTCAACCTGCCACACTCATGAAGATTATTCTTCAAAGAAGTTTATTAGACATTTATCCAAGAAGACACTTGCACTGGCCGAAACATAATTTTGATCTAAGACCAGATAAAGAAAAAATAACCTTAATCAAAATCTACAGCAAATATTATTCCACACTGACCAACAGGAGACGTTTCATCATTTGTAGATATTACCCAGCGATTATGAGTCAGGGGGGGAAACAAAATGCATTTTTCAGTGTGCCCATTGAGTGCCTCCATCCATGACCATTGCTGCATTCGCTTCCTGACTACAAGTATATGTATGTTGACAAATAAATACTGATTCTCCAAAAGAACAGACACCGTAAATCCTGGAGGAAAGCCAAGCATCTGCAGGCAAATACAAATATAGAAGCATAAAAATACCTCCTGACAAGCATCATTATAAATGATCATAGTTGATAGCTTGTTTCAATCTTGAAGATTAAATGTTGTCCTACTTTGTCAAAAGGTTTCCTGAAAGGACAGGTTCATGAAAATGGACCAGAATATATCAAGTGAGTAGGAAGTGGGGCAGGCCAAGTTTCCACAGTGTGACGTAAACAAGATGAAGAGTATGAGATTTGTGTGTTTTTACACTGACGGTTGAATAAGATATGTTCTGTATCCGTGGGCTGAATGAGAAATGTTATATATCAATTTTATTTCCAGATAATATATAATCATCGTTTATTGACGTTTTTTCTATTCTATATTTTTTCCGAAGGCATTAGTTTCCTGTATTTAGCCCCCCAAGGAAAGTTACATCCTAACCAAAGCTCATCTTACTATCCACTGGTAGGTGATCATTTTAAATTCGCAAAAAGCTATCGTCACCACTTTTGAGGCAACTATTTATGAGGGTTCGTAACAATACATAAATAATTGGCTAAAAAATAAATGGTATATATACATATATTTTTTTAACTTATACGTCACAGATTTGTAAATGCAATCTGTTTACCTGCCAGACTCCTACAATGGCATTTGCTATGAGAATAAGCAGGATAACAAAAGGCTCCACAAAGGCTGTGACGGTTTCTTCTCCGTCTTCAAACCAGGCCAGCACCTAAACACACAAAACAGAGACAAATAAATGAATAGTGAATAAATACATTAAAACAGTTTATACTGATCATTTAAGTCCCACCGGGATAATATTAGCTGCACCCCGAAAGAACAACCAGAAATAAATACTGGACATTGGTAATTATGGGGTTTGTTATAGGTGTCCTCCCAATATCTTTCCCATGCACCTTTCTAGTAATTCAAGTTGTGCCAGAACCTCACTTTGACATTTTTGGTCCAGTTATTTTAAGGTATCTAACAATCATTTAATAATTCATAATAAATACCATGCCAGCTTCTGCCAGTATTACAGAAGTCGGGCCAAGAAAGACACGTGAGAGAAACAAGAGTGTGTAACCACTTTCTCCTCTTTTAGAATCTGTGCCAGAAGTAAAGTGTGTCAAACCAAATGATAATAGCCTCTCCATTTCCTACTCTCAACCTATTTAAGCATGGCTAATCAAACAGCAAATTCAATTCCAAGTGCCTAAATGTTTTCACGCTAAAATAAATGTAAATTTATCTGCACAGGCTTCTTTAATTGAGAGCGAGTCTTCTACTACAGCTAGTGAGTTATACGCTCAGTAACCGTAGCTGGCTGTCATCGCCATGCCTTGGTGACTGATGATATTCTCAGCCAGTAGGCCAACAGCCAATCCTCAAACAAATAGACCCATATGATAGTTACCCAACACTGTCACACACAAACTACAATGGGGACTGTCACTCACTGGCGACAACACCACAAGCATCACAAGTTATTTCTGTTCCCTTATGGAACTGTCATCTTGAATACAAGATGACAATATAAAAACCTGGATATTGAGCATTGTGATAGACTTTCAGTCATCGCAAGTGTGGACTGTTAACAAAAAATAATGAAATCATCAGAGAAACATATGGACTTCTCAGGCGTCTGCCCCTTTCACCCTTTACCAGCCAAACGAGATCATGTTGGATATTCCATCTAAGTACCAGAGAGACCAATCAAGTGACATGGATATTAGTTTCAAGATCAGAATCAGAACTGTTTATTGCCAAGGATGATCATGTCTTTTTATTTACGGAATTCTTGATAATCTCTATCAAATGGGGTCAAAAATGTTTAACAAACCCCTTTAAAAAAATGACTTTCATTATTACCAATCTTAATAACATATAGAAGAAGACATATGACCTGGCTGTGGACAAGTCGCATGGGTGATTTGGTATTTGTTTTACTCCATCTGGTCAATGTTGGTTGAATCAACACTGCACAAACCACCTGTACAGCTAACAAAATATGTGTTGTACTTACAAAGGATATGCAGGCAGCCAGTAAAAGGATCCTCACGAGCAAATCTTCAAACTGCTCAACCACGAGTGACCAAAGAGATTTACCTAGAAAACGAGATAATAAATTAAATACATTTCAAAATAAAACATGAATAACAAGGTTTCCTTTTCATTGAAAAATCATAATGGGAGACTCTTAACATATAGGATTACAGGTTATGGATTGTGCTTGAGTGCACTCACCCTCCTCAGCCGGCAATTCTGCAGAACATCCCATCCAGACCGCAGGTAAGAGAGATGGAGAACCAGGTATTTAAATTGCAGTAACGGTAGATCAAACATAACAAATCAATAATATTACCGTGACATTAGAGATGCGACATAAACACAGAGGCATAGTATAATAGAGGGCGATACGTTGTTTACTAAGAGTGTCACAGAAAAGATGCGTGCCAATTAAATCACCATACAGATCGTGACGTCAACAACCTCTCTTTTTGTTCTGCGTCTTGTCCGTTACAAATCGTTAGCCGCGGGCCATAACGTTACGTGACATCGGGACAGTGCGGCTAACGTTACTTGTTTTTTTAACAAAAAGCCATGAACCAGTTCCTTACCGTTTGGTCCATATCGCTCCCGTTGTTTCTTCACTTGATCTAAACTCAGACCGGTGCTTTCATTCACGTTAAAAAAGCTGTAAACTTCTTCGACCGTCTTCGTGTGTCCGTTGTCCATGGTGAACGGCCACTTGAGGACAGCGCCTGTGTCGCACTGCTGGTCCCCAAACGTCAACCTCTCGCGGTCCTCTCCCTCCTTTTTGGTGTTACCACTGTGACTTGAACTGAATTATTGAAGCACCAAAGCGGGAACCCAGTGTTGACTATTACGGAGTAATTAGCTATAACACCGGAAAGCAAAGGCGTGCAGGTGCCGGTGGACGAAATAGCGGCTCCGGGGCTAACGGACAGCTAACAGGCTAACGCGAGCTAACTGTTGGGCTTCAATTATCCGGGTGCACTCCGTTAGGTTTCCTTTGAGACCCTGTACGAATAACGCATATCAACGTAGCGGCCTCAACTCGGTTTTACAATATCGCCCTCTTCTTTTAAAGCAGCAAATTGGCTTAAACATGTGCCTCTGTTGCGGTAAGGATCCCTTCAACCAGCTCTATCTGCGCGTTGCGGAGTCACCAGCGTCCTCGTCGGCACCAATCGCGTTTGTCCGCTGCAGTTCTCGCGTGCGTCGAATGCGGTGTTCGGTGTCCGCATGTGGAAACAGTTGATTGGTTGGATACACCGGAAATCCTCCTGTCTCCTCGCTCTGCTCCACCCTCACGACAATGGAGCTAGGGATCGAGTCATTTGACGCTACATTTGTGTTTTCTATATTTTCTGCGAGATTTTCCAAATATCAGCCCAGCTGGTTTCCCAAACAGCCGATAATATATTGGGGGGAAATTAACAATACAACAACAGACACCAACATAATAATATATTCCCCCGCTGATGAAAGGATTCCAGCTAAATCCTTGATAATACTGTCGATATTTGTATTGTCTCATCATTGTCAGTGGTTTTGGAGTTGTCTGAGAATATTCCGTAAGAGCAACAGTGTCAGTTCCAACCATTTTCTCTGTGGGCTTTAACATGGGGTCAGAAATAATGTATCTGCATCTTAAAAGTGCCTTTGAAATGATGCAGTCAAATTGTGTAGTCACATGTCTAACCTTTTTTCACCTGGTCATCATATGGTTCCAAGAAAAAAGAAGAAAGACATCGAAAGCAATCATAAATACGTTATCCAGAGTTTTCGAAAGACACACTTCACACAAGGATTTCATAGTCATCAAGAAAATACAAAACAAAGAAAAGAAATGCTTTTTGTCCACCAAGTTATGAGACTTTTGTAATTTGAACCGTATATTTGGGATTATTTTAAGTCATCTGGGTTGTCACATGAAAAAGGTTCTCACTGAATTAAGTGATTTTTCAACTTGGGACTTGACACTCACCCATGCTCTCATGGCTACAGGCTATAAAAAGCAATGGTAACTCAACTCAAATATACATACGCTGTGCTTTTCATCTAGCAAAGCCCAATTAGCTGCACTAGTCTTTACCATAAAGAATCACCAGTAAGTAACTTCAGCATTTTGTAAGAAAATGTTGCACATCCTGTGAGTTGGACTTGTGTGAAACAGAGTCCTTTTCCATTGGATGTCTATGTTTGGCTTTGTGTTTTCAGCAGAAATCTACGTGATCACCTTATAAGGTGCTATGAAAAAGTACAAGTGGACATTATATGGCCATCCCAAGAAGAGAGGGCTAAATGTTGAACCTCTTGTCAACCACAATCCGTCATTGTAGTGGTGTCCTGGGGGAAGCCACAAACACTCTCCTCAGGGAATGCTAAATCCCATTGCAACTATAATTTGCTTTTAGCGTTTACTGACAGGCATTATGAGTCATAGCAAATTATGATGAGTCACTATTGTAAATCAATATTGACAAATACTTCTTTATATAGATTATGCTTTGCATCATGTAATTGGTTAACAGTAAACACATATGTATCAATGATTAAGTGATGTTATTTCAGTGATATAAGGAGAGTAGAGAGGGAGTCCTTGTAAACCTGCACAATCACACAGTCTATACAGAAAGGCAGTGAGTATTACCCTATAATCAGATAAATTGTAGTCTAACCGGCATGAAACATATAACGATTTTTCATTTTTAAGCTCAGTTGATGTATGGCTCTGATTATTCATTGATTGTTCTTGAAGCCCACCTAGAAAATCTGATTTTGTCTTGACTTTATATTTTTCGATAACTTATGTTGTTTTTCTTGAATAATAAAAATGTTGCTCGGAGAGTCACACAATTACAAACCATAACCTGAAAAAATAACATGGCATTTGAATATATATATTTTTAATACAGCTGGAATACTCCTCCACTCATGTGATTTTGCTGCTCTCGAGTGGACAAAAATATAAGTACAGGTAGACGTATATCTGAACTCTTTGTAAATATTTGTCCGTAGTGTTCTTTTTCCTTGTCCTCTTCCAAACATAAACACATGAAAACATTATTACTACATTTTAAAACATGTAAAAGCTGTCCAGAAGTTAGGCTGTGTGCAAAAGTTCTCTGAGATTCACCACTTAATAGACTAGCTCAAAGAGCTGAATTGCAGAGTTTGAATATTTCATAAGAGGATTTAAATCATATGGTTAAAATATACTGTGACAACAGCAGTCAAAGAGGATAATTATATTTTGTCTGTCGAGATGTTCCATTTAATTACCTTTTTTGTTTTGTTTTTGTTATTACATTATTCAAATATATATATATATATATATATATATATATATATATATATATATATATATATATATATATATATATATATATATATATATATATATATATATATATTAATAAATTACTCAATTAAAAAGTCACATGCTAAGATGACGTCTTCAAAGGCGAGAACAAGCCAAGTCTCGCGATATTTACCTCAGGGGTCAAAGTTAACATTGGCCATGTGTTTATGTTGCCGCATCTACTACATCACTCTTATAGACAGCCACAGTTTGCATTATATTTACATATATTCATATGTATTCATAAGCTCTGTATTTAAAGTACGTCTTTAGGACACTTTATATTTCGTCAACGGAAGTTGGCTGTTCCTGAATATTTTGCTCCGCGTTAGCTTCCGGAGTTAAGCTGGCGTGCCCGTCTGCATCCTTTAGCTGCATGATGGCTTAAGGGCCATTTATACGTATTTAGCGTGACATGTTTAAAATCCGACCGCTATTCAGTGCCTCAGTTAACAGACTTACTTTAGGAAAAAACGGTAAGCAAACGCACCAAAGAAAACGTGCCGCCCGAATGTATTCAGCGTGCAACATGTGATTGTGTGTGTTCCTGTTTTTATTACATTACCATTTCTGTTCGCACGACTTGTCTCCTTACTTTGTTTATATTTATATTAATGCAATATGTGTATCGGGGCATCCTTGTCACGGATTATTTATTGCTGTGTCCCTAGGTGGCCCTCATAAGGTGTTAAGCACGATGAGTGACGAATCCAGAGACGAGCAGACAGCCAAGCTGCTGAAAAGAGCCAATGAGGAAAATGAGGACTCGGCTGAGAAGGAGGAAGTGCAGGCTACAAAAAAGTTAAAAGCAGAAGGGGAACATGCTGACGATGAAAAGAAATATCCCAAAAAGAAAGTGGCCCTCCTCGTGGCATACTCTGGAAAGGGATACTATGGCATGCAGGTTGGTACTGTGGCTGATTCTCCTCTCCAGGCACTTTATTTGTTTATGTTTTACAAAACGTGTGTGTGTGTGTGTGTGTGTGTGTGTGTGTGTGTGTGTGTCTGTGTCTGTGTCTGTGTGTGTGTGTGTGTCTGTGTGTGTTTCAGAGAAATCCCGGAACCTCTCAGTTTAGGACCATCGAAGATGAGCTGGTCACTGCACTCATTAAATCAGGTTGCATTCCTGAAAACCATGGTGATGAGATGAAGAAGATGTCTTTCCAAAGATGTGCCAGAACAGATAAGGTACGAGTATGTACCAGTATCGCAGAAGGACTACTTGTCACAGCCTCAGGCATACAAGACGGTTATAGATGACATATTCACTATAATGTACCCCATGATATGAGTTTGCATACTCCATTATTATTAGTAGTGTGTTTGTATAGGGTGTGTCTGCTGCTGGCCAGGTGGTGTCTCTAAAGCTGCGGTTGATTGACAACACCATGGAAAAAATCAATGAGCATCTGCCATCACAGATCAAAGTGCTTGGTGAGACATTGGTTCTAATAATCCAGTTTAATTATTGGAGTTTGAGATGGTTTGAATATTCAGTCATTTAAAAAATTGTTTTGTCCCAACAGGACTTAAACGGGTGACTCAAGGTTTCAATTCCAAAAACAACTGTGACGCTCGTACATACGCATATATGCTTCCAACAGTGGCCTTTTCCCCAAAAGACTATGACACTGACGCCATAGCAGCCTTCCGCCTCGAGCCAGAGACACTTCAGAAGGTGAACTCTCTGTTTGCTCTCTACAAAGGCACCCGTAACTTCCACAACTTCACTTCCCAGAAGGCTCCAAGTGACCCCAGTGCCCGCCGCTATATCACAGAGATGTCTTGTGGAGAGCCTTTCATCAGCGGCAATATACAGTTCGCTGTGATCACCGTGCGAGGCCAGAGCTTCATGCTGCACCAAATCCGGAAGATGATCGGCCTGGTCATTGCTGTGACGAGGGGCTACGCGAAGGAGGAAGTGGTGGAACGCAGCTGGGGGCAAGATAAGGTGGACGTTCCCAAAGCTCCAGGGCTGGGCTTGGTCCTGGAAAGGGTGCACTTTGACCGGTACAACAAGCGATTCGGAGGGGACGGACTGCACGAGCGGCTGGATTGGGAACATGAGGAGGAGGCCATCAAGGCCTTCAAAGAGGCTCACATCTACCCCACCATTGTTGAGACGGAGTGTCAGGAGGGCTCCATGGTCAGCTGGATGTCCTCACTTCCTATCCATGACTTTAAAGCTACAGCCACAGCTGCTGACACGCAAAACAATAAGGACCAGAAACAGGTATCTGGAAGCCGTCATACAGTAATAATATTTACTTAAAATCACAATGTTTGATGTCTTAAAAAAAAATCTTGTTTATTGTTGCTCTCCTTTTCCCCCAGGACACTGCAGATTTAGGAAATGACTCAGATTAGGTCACCCCTGCCAGCTGAAAGAAGAGATGTTTTCAGAACAAAGTATTCTCTCTTTTTTGTTGTGAATTAGCTTTCTTTTTATTATATCTTCCAAGATTGGATTTTTTTTTAGTAATATCAAATTCTTCTTGTCTTATAGCCTCTTTTCTCTATTGTACCCTCAGTGTTCCCTAATGTTAATTTACCCCTGGATTAAATGCTAATGCACTCTACTCGTGTCTCAGCTTCATTAGTGTTGGTTGTTAAACTGGTAGACTCTTGTTTCTTCAGGATTTTTTATTTTTTTTGCAACACCCAAATGTACTGGACTTTACCTCAACTCCACTTTAAGATTAGGGACAAAATACACTACAGCTTCCATGCAAGAATGCGTTTCATAGATCAGCTGGAGCTGATATGAAGGTTACACACTCTCGGCACACAGTTAGCTAAATCTAAAAAGATCAGTTGGAAGAGATCTTAGGGATCGGTTATATATTTGGCTCAGTGTATTCAAACTTGTAAAGCCAGTTAATGCTTTTTGTGGAAATTGCTATACCAATTAATGTGACCAAACCAGATTGCGCTAATTAAAATAAATAATTCTTGGATTGGAATGAGAGACTTGTATATTCGTAGCAATTTTTTCACTGGGATGTATTGAATTAGAATCACAAATGGTCGCCATAATTTTTATTTCACAGTTGCAGGACCTGTGTAGATGTTTACACATGGCACATAATCTATTGTAGTGTATTATATGGTTATTGTATTATATGACAAACATCATGTATTGATTGTAAAAGTAATGTTTTGACAGAACTCAGTTGAGAGTCACAGTACATTTTTGATGAATTATTCATCTGCACCTGAGCAGTGATAAGATAAGTTTGTGTGAAAACCTGAACGAGGACGTCACCCTCCAGCCTCTAGGTGGCGACACAACAGTTAAGTGTTCAGGACTAATGCTGCATTTACGAACCTTTGGAAAATGAAGGAAAGTAGAACTCTTATGTTTTGCCATGTTTAATAGTCGTGAAAGACTAAAGACAAAACGTATATTTGTATATTACGTAAATAAATATATGGTGTTTATTTAAAAGACACTGTAACTATAAATTATTCACAAATATTTTTAAGATGTTACAGGGAAGTGCCAGGATGTTAGAAGTGATGGGTTTCACATCCTCTAACGTGACTTGAACGTAGCATCACCCAGTAAACATGGCGCCGACCAGAAAACGCAACGTGATTTCGGCGAAAACATCAGAACAAAGTGGAAAAAGAGCTAAAATTGACCTAAATACCAAAGTCGAAAATGTACTTGAGAGTAGAAAGAATGCCAACGACGTTTTCGACATCCTCGAGTGTCTGGAGGTAAATATCCGCAACTAAGTTACTCTGTTTTAGGACCCAACTAACTACATGCTGGTTAGCCAGCTTTATTGACACCAAGCAGGACGTTAACGTGCTTCTCTTGATTACTAAAACGACACATGTTTGTATTCTCCATGTCTGTTTGCAGTCAGGAAAAGAGAAAGATGTTGTCAATGGGGTTGATGCGTGCAGCAAATTGTTCTGCACCTTGTTGGAGAAGAAAGAGCTGTTTTTGGGGAAACTTCCCGAAGAGGAGAAAGCGTTGAGTGGTGAGTAACGTTACGGGTCAATAATAATATCACATTACAATTATTGCTTCTATCAAAATGAAACGTGCTCAAATGTGTTTATACATCAACATACATTTGAGAAACGTATAAAAGAAGCGCTGCTCTACATCAGACAAGAACATGGTGACAACGCCTCACTGGGTCGTACAGTATTTATGTTTGTCTGTATATCTTCTGGTTCAGGAGGGCTGAGTGCTGAAGAGAAGTACCGCATGTTCATGCGACACCGATACAACAGCTGTGTAGAGATGCTGCTGGAGCTCCTCAACCACGAGCTTCATTGTGTGAAGGTGAGTGGACTGGAAGACTCCATGGGAATGGTGCACACACACTTGACAAATAACCACGCTTCTCCTAATTTAAAGTAATGCTTTTTGTTCATTTATTTAGCTACTCACAGTCACCTAGGACTAAAACATAATAGAGGCCATAGGGTCACGTCAAAGTGAGTATGCATGATTAGACGTTTGCAGGAAGCTTCTTTCTCTAAGTCCATATGGTTCTTATTTATAAGACGTATATAAGGTTTTTACTTCTGAAAATTGGGTACTCTGCTATTACTACTAGTATCATGTAATCAATATCCTGTTTGAAAACAACACCGTGTTCTCTTTGGTCGTGTAAAACATGCTAGTCTCTGCACGTAAGTAATGATAGGTGATTGTTTTTTATCTTGTGTACTGTCATTGCATACCAGCTCAGGTCTGCCAACACTATTGATCATTTAGTTGTTCTCTTTTTCCGATGTTGTATTGTCTGTATTTGTATAATAATAACTGTCTGAATGCAGGAGAGTGCCCTCTGCTGCCTCATGAAGTTTGCAGCGGGGGAAGGACAGCATCCCCTCGAGGACTTAGACTGGAATGAACACTACAGCTTCCCAAGAGAACTTATCCAGGTAAAATGTTATGTGGCACAACAGTATGAAAAGCCTTTTTGTGACTTGAAACTATTCCCCAATTTGTTTACCAAGAAACAATTTAAATTATCCAACCTTTTTTGTCATTAGTGGCACAGGCGCCTTCTGATGTTTCTATTATTTCATCATCAGGCAGTGGTGCACAGACTGCTGACCAAAACAACAGACAACTCCCTGCTGATCTCCAGGTTCCAGGAGTTCCTTGAGATGGAGGATGTTCGCTATTACGTTATGAGTTCCATCCGTGAGAATGTGGGCAAAGTCATGGACAAAAACAAAGGGGTAGGGGAACGGTTCAGTGCTTAGTTTATCTGCTGTTGTTGAGTTTGTTTATTACTTTCCTTTACACATTTTATTTTGTAAATATGACTTGGTGTTCTGAATGCTGTTGGTTTGTCTTGTTCCTGTCAGGCATTGGTACCTGTATATCAAAACAACGTGTTCAGCCTCATGTCCAACATCAGTGTACCGAACAAGGAGTCAGAACTCACCAACTTTATGATCAAACAGGAAGGTGAGACCTGCTTGTTGTTGTGTTACTTTCTCCTGTGTGTGGGGAGGAGAGGCTGTTTTTGTTAGTTTTGTACATAAATACTTCTTTCTTATAATTCTAATATTAAACTGATGTTTTTTTTTCTTTTCTAGACAAGCATGAGGACTGGAAAGCTGCTAAACTGAATGTAAGTACAATATTTTTATTCAGATGTTTACATTTCTTAACTTAGATATTTCCTCAAATATGATTTGAAAATGTTGTATTTTATAACAGGAACACAAGCGTGCCTTTGAGAGGATGTGGCTGGGCTTTCTCAAGTATAAGGTATTATCAAATCTTAACTGCACAGTCGTCTAAATGTTTTTTATTCATCTAATAACACTGTTCACCATCTCTCTCTCTTAGTTGCCAAGCAATATGTATAAAAAGATCCTGGTTATCCTCCATGACTCCATTTTGCCCCACATGAGTAAACCCACACTGATGATTGACTTCTTGACTGCAGCCTATGACGTCGGTAAGTCGTGCTTGTGGCTCAGTAGTGAAAGTACTCTTAACATCATCATGTGAGCTGACAATGACTGCTTTAAAATGACCACGGTGGCGTTTTTACATATGCTGGTAATCTTGATTTGATATTTTGTCATGTTTTTGTTGAACAGGTGGAGCTATCAGCCTGTTAGCCCTCAATGGGCTTTTTGTCCTCATACATCAACACAACTTGTGAGTATTACATACAAATATGTTGTATATATATTATATATTTGGCATTAACTACAGTAATATGATGAAACATCATGAGGCTTTGTTCTGAATCTAGAAAGGACAACAGTAGACTGAACAGTGGCGGGCCGTGCGTTTCCGACCTAGTCCTTAAGTGCCGTACAGTCCACATCAGGGACTTTGAGAGCAAAAAAAAAAAGAGACAGCAAACACTCCTGTTGAGCTATGCGTGTTTACAGAGCGCCATTCGAGGCTCAAGGAGAGCTCCAAACGGGGCTCGCTTCAGCCGGAATTATTCCAGCTGCCACTGAGCCGCGCCTTGTTGAAACACTGACCAATCACAGCACATGTTGATGGTCACGCTGGGTCACCAACCAATCACACATCCAGGCCATTTTGCAGGCACTGCACGTCAATGAATACACCCGGCTTGTCTGACTAACTAGGAGCTGTGTAATGAGAAAATAAGATAATAGGGAAAAAATATTATAATACATGTAGTGTATTTGTGAAAAAAAAATGAAATTATAAAATAGCTACAACTTTGTGATTCTGTTTAGGCAGTGAAGGCTAAGCAAGCTCTGACAGCCCACCACTGAGACTGAACGATGTGTTTGTATTGCATGAACTCTGTACAATATGCTGTGTGTGATTGCTTGCTTGCAGAGATTACCCTGATTTTTACAAGAAGTTGTATAATCTGCTTGAGCCTTCGGTTTTCCACGTGAAGTACAGAGCACGCTTTTTCCACCTTGCCGACATCTTTCTTAGCTCCAGGTAAGAACATTCATGCTTCACTCAACCTTTTTTTTCACCCAGTTTTTCCAGTTATAGCTGTGTGCTATATCCTCCTGGAGCACCGGGCAGGCGTACAGTTTTAGTTAATACTGTTTCTAGTTGACCTGCAGTTCCTGTGTTACTGATTGACAGATACATTTTCCAGGTTAACTACACCTTTTAAAATGTTGGCCACTGTTGAGGCCCACTGAATGAAATAGGTTTCGAGGGAGAATGTGATTATCTGATTCAAGCTGAACATACAACCATGAAAAACTCAAAAAGCAGATGTACGCATTCATAACATTTGCTGCATATGTGTTTGTGCCTTCTTCCAGTCACTTGCCAGTGTACCTGGTGGCTGCGTTTGCCAAACGCCTGGCTCGTCTGGCTCTCACAGCACCGCCTACAGCCCTCCTTATAGTGCTGCCCTTCATCTACAACCTGATCCGGCGCCATCCGTCCTGCAGAATCCTTATTCACAAGCCTAGCACACAGGATGGTGAGCGTCGTTCAAAATGTCAGGGGTTTTAAATTTCTGATCCGATTCATTATACCTAACACAGCATGCAAGAATTTTTCGGACAGGTATATATAAAGGTATGTTGGTTGTTTCTAATGACAGAGCCTGTGGAGGACCCATATCTGATGGATGAAGAGGATCCTGTTCAATGCTGTGCCTTAGAGAGCAGCTTGTGGGAGATTAAGGTGTGTACTGCTTGTGAATGTTTTGGATTCACAAATACATACTCACATGACTTGTCAGCCACGGGTTTTTCATTTGAACTTAATGAAAGCATACTAAATTTACAATCATTGTCTTCTCCTTTCCTGCAGACACTGCAGAAACATTACCATCCAGATGTGGCCAAGGCTGCTGTGTCCATCAACACACCTCTGTCTGAAAAAGAGGAGGACATCAGCAAGGTGCTGGAGATAACAACATATGAGGTATTGGGACACTTCCACAGTTACTCAATATTGTCTATTAGTGCATGTAGAAACTAAATGCAAGCTACTAACTCTAATAAATCCTAGTACTTCTCTTATTCTCATATAATAATTTGAGTAGTATGAATAATGTGTCTCATGTTTTTATCCCCAGCTGATGGAGAGAGACCTGAAGCAGTCTCGGATCAAGAGTGTCCCACTGGAGTTTGAAATTGCCACACAGTTACTAAACGGAGCTGGAGATGTGTTAGGACAGCACTTCTGTCTGGATTAAAACAAGGAAGCACATGATACATTTCTGGGACCAGTTCATCTGTCAAGGTTACTGTTTATAGCTGTTTGGCCTGGACCGGAAATGAGGACGGACGTCTCTTTGGGGGCAGCAGCAAGAACAGAAATTAATTTAACCTGGAATTGTGTTATCATGTTTTTCTTTGACTATTAATGTGTAACTATTGTGCATCATTGAAACACCTTTTTGGTAAATAAATCTCTAAGTTTGTATTTGGCACATTTTTGAGACTGATAAAAGAAAATAAGTTACAAATGAATGGGAATCTGAAGGGCTTTTTCCAATTTAAATGTCTGTACAAGTTTGAGATCCTTATTGATCATGGAGTTTTTCCATCAAAAAGTTTTGTTTTTTTTCAGCACTGATTGAACAAAGCCCATTGAGGCTAATCTGTTACACTGGGCTATTAAAATACAATTGACGTCATTCAGACTAACAATCTGTGCAGCTCTACAGTGCTTAAAAGCATATTTCTTTAAATGCATGTTGTACTGTTACTGTTGATTTTTTTTGTCCCTAAAACACAGTAGACACAGCTAATAATAAATGGGAAATCAGTATTGGATCTCTACCTATCTGGTGGCCAGAAACACCTCTTCAGCCTAGATTTTAAAAAAAAAAACGTACGTCCATGCTGTTTCTGCCTGTGTCCTGAAGAAGCTAAAGGCCCCACACATCCCCACAGGTGTTTTCACTTATCCAGGTTGATTGCACTCCAGTGGGGGGCGGGGCGGGGGATACTACCAGTTTATTGAAAGTGGTAGTATCGGGGTCATGTTGACGTCATATTGGACCTTTACCGTGAGAGGTACACAACCACGGGGTCAGGTGGTATGTCACTGTACGGTGCGCGATTGCGAGAGGTTTCGCGCATGAAATGCTCTTATCCATCTCCAGTTCATATTTCAGTTTCTTGTTAAGTGTGCCATATGGTCAAACAGCAGGCAGCCCTTGGGTACAGGAACACCGTGAGAGAAAACCTTGAATCATAAATTACTTGTGTGTGAAAAGAGCAAGTCATTTCGGGTGAGAGCTGTCCCAAACACGCAGCCTCGCGTACAGGCGGACACGCGAAACACGTTTGAGGACATGCATGTGTTGTTCCAGCGCTACACGTTCATGCATGCTAAATTTGTTTCTATTTTTTGAAGGTGAAGTTTTGGAAATTGTATGTATTTAGCTTTTGTTTTGAGGCGTATCGTTTTTGAGGATTATACGGCAGACACACGGCAATATACTCGCATTTGGGAAGGTGAGAAGACCACTGAGAAGATGAAAGCAACCGACCAGCTCACTTGGATGGGTAAAACTCCACCTTTCGAAGTTATTAGTGAGAATAAAGTCCCCCCCTAAATTATAGATATAGGTTTAAAGGATATGTTAACTGCAATTATCAGAAGTTTGTTCTAAAGAGAACAAAGTGCAGACATAAGCTTTAGATACATCCAGAGCAATGTATCTTTGGAGGAAGTCTCCAAAACCAGACATTTAGAAAGCCATTACACACACACACACACACACACACACACACACACACACACACACACACACACACACACACACACGTTTATATATAGTAACCTTATAACTGAACTAATCTAAAATTCTTTAATGTTTTTGTTTCTAATTAGGTTTGTGCTAAAGGATTAACAGCACTACAATAATGCTCAGTATCAAGCTGAGTTAACCACATGGCATCACAATAGTACTGCTCTACTGTCTTCTTCAGAGTGAGAGAACGTACTTTAAAAAAACAGCAATAACAGGAAATCAATCATCATAGTGGGCTGAGAGAATAATTAATAGGGAGATGGTAAATTAAAACCCTCATTCAGGCATGGATAATGAGGCACGCACAGCACCTTCATCTTACTTTAATAATTCTGTGAGATGCTTACCACTGCAGGTTCATAGATGGCTTGGTGGGATGGGACATTTCTGCATAAAACTACAGGACTCCTGAGCTTTGTGTGTTGTTGTTGTTGTTTTGTCTGTCCTCCTCCTTCAGTCCCCTGCAAGGAAATAGAAGCTGTCCAAGGTGAGTCAGCACAGAGAAGCTGTTTGAGCAGTTGGCTGAGGCTCTTAGAGAGACTGAGGAAGAGGGAGCTGATTCATTTGACTGAATTTTTTTTCTTGTATTACCTCTAAGGAAAAACTGGTGGAAAATAAATCACCCGCATTTCATCTTTGTCGTTTTCTTGATGACAGTATCCCAAAAGAAGCACTTTGACAATCACAATTTTTTTTGCGTTACTGTGATCTTGTTCTTCAGTTGCTTTTGTTTAATTCAAATACATGCACGCAACTAAAAGAGACACAGATCACTGAAATCTGCTGTTTGAGTATTTATTATGATGCAGCAGTCGAGTCAGATAAGTCAAATCTCCTGAAGCAGCATTAACCTTCTTAACCTTCCATGTTTGTGCAAAGGTAAAAACAGGGTACATACTACATAGATGGGGATTTAGCACTGACTGATAAAATCTTATGTTTTTTCCATGCTCCCCCCTTTCATTGTGTTGCTGTGATACAGTAATCCTCTCTTATGTAACTAAGTCTTGCTCTCGCTCTCTCACTCTCACTCAATGATCACACTCTTGCATATGGGCACACACATGTATATCAACCACACCTTTCAGCACCTACAAATGCATGTAGATGGATTGATGCAGTGGGCAGGACCGCCTAATTTGACATTGTTACTGCCAGGGATTGACTGTGAACTCGCAGGACCAAACAAGTTATCTGTTTTTAAATGAAAGAAGATGAAAAAATTATCCAATAAATGTCAAGAAACTCTAACTTCAATTTAAACTCTGAACCCAATTAACCGATTGGTGCAAAATGCCATGCATTCTTTTCTGTGTTTATGTTTGCTACATTCAAATTATTTTATTTCAGGTCAACTTGGGGAGAATCTGTAAAGGTGATGTAATGACAATGCATTGTCTCGCTCTTTATTTTAAACTGCACACCATTAACAAAGTACGTGCAAAAGTTCAGTACTAAAGTTAAAAAAAAACACACAAATACAAAAAGGCTTTGGTAACCTGTCAAAATGCAGATGTACGTGATATGAAACTAGTGTATGCATGTTCCGTGTGTACATCTGCTTGCAGTACATTTCTTCTAAACACATTCAGTTGTATGTTTTGATTGAGTCTGTCTGTGTGTGCTTCAGTAAGTGTATGCTTGCATGAAGGTGTGAGGTTTGCAGTGTGGCTTCAGCGTGTGTAATCTCTTGTTGTGTGGGTTTTGCAGCCGATAATGCGGGATCACACGTCCGGCGCTAACATGGAGGAGCTGCTGAAGCGGTCTCAGGTGGAGTTACAGTGGATCCAAAGGCAGCTGGCCATGATTGCTGCCAGAAACATACAGCATCACCACCTGCACACCAAGAGCAAGGTACTGTGGTACCACACACTGTAGGCCCGCATTGCTACTCGGAGGAGAACTTGGCCCACTACTACTAATTTATACTCCAACTACTCATGATTAGATTTTCTTCTTATCAACATGAAACAGAGCTCCTTGAGAGGAGGAAATCTGGGGATAGAGCACCACTTTTATGGACTGTCTTTAGAAAAAAGGAACATCTGCTCAACCTTATCTGATCGATCTTCATTACACATTATTTGATGATGCTTTTAGACTTTTCTCTGCTCTTCCTTCCGCTCTTGATGATGGACTTTCTGTTGGGGTTTGACAACCACCTCCTTTAGTACACATGCAACACAGATGTAGTTGTAAATGGGATGTGTGATACTTTTGTTTAACAACGCAAACTTTGACTAAATATTTAACCCTACATATGGAGAAAAAGTTAAAATTCTAATCTTATTGGCCAGGTCTATTTTCTGATCTGTAGAGCACATAAGCAGAATAAGAAGTTTCTGATCTTTCCAAACAGTCATCACATCATGTTGGATGACAACATCAATGCTATGACAAGTGCAACAAACATATGACGTGATTTCAATGTCTATTTTTGTTCTTCAGTCCGAAAGTCATTGTTATTGACGAATGTTATTCAATCTCATTCCAGCTCCTCCAGTTTTACAAATCTAAAGTTGAGAGTTTTGTGTTTTTGACCGCAAATCTGTCATTTTCAATAATCTTTTACCTTATATGACTCTAACAAATGATCAACTGTCTGCTGGGTTTTTAAATCTTCCTACTGTAATAATACTACAAATATTCCGGCAGCTTTGATGGCAACTGGCATGCAATCTCCTGTTTTAGATGTGCTGACCAACACGAGATTGTAAGAGGCATTTCTATCCTTCACTAATAAAAACACAAAAACAGAAGCACTGCAATGGCTCCATGAGAAGAACTCAGACCTTGAAGTGAAATATCCAATAACTTATTTTTGTAAACATTCTATTTTAAATATTTAACATCCCTTCCAAAATCGACCATGTGACACGTGTCACCAGGTGTAGAGAAAGTCTTCAACCGATAACTCCATCTCACATGTTTGGATTTTTCCTTTTATTCCAACTGGCAGGAGGAGGCTGGCATACCTCTTAAAAACCCACTTCAAACATTAAAAGTTGAGAAAAAAAGCCGGGCCACAATACGTTCTGACGGTAGCAGCTTGTTGGGTTGTTAAATGACACGTAGCCTTCAGCTATTTGCATATTTAAAGGGGTCCTTGCATATTTCTGCCCAATCCAGTTTCCATCTGTTCCTGAACCCCGCTCTCTCAGGGCTTCATGTCATGTGCGAAAAGCGATTCACTACGAGAGCAATGCGTCTGCAGTAAGGATGGAGCCAGACGGTGAGCAAGCGTTGCTAGGCAACAGAGTGGAACAAAGACTACGTTCTTTCTTTCTGTCCTCTCCTCTGTCCTGCGTCTCCTCCGTTCCAGTGTTAAACGGAGGACACCTATCGACATAATGCATTGAGTGGCTGCTGCGAATGCAACCTCACTAAAACCACCCCGCTGATTCAATTTGAGTCCTCTGATCAGGGATTTAGAGGAGGTGAAGAGAGCAAAAGGATTGTTGAGTCTGAGGTCTGTCCAGGAACATTGAAGTGCAGATTTGACTTGATGGGAGAGGGAAGTTGCAAGTAGTAATGCTGAGGAAAACCTAACATAGTGAGATATAAGTAGAAATATGGGATGGAGTGATGTATGCTTTGTTGCTTCCGTCAGCAAAACCGAGACCATTATCTTCGGTCTGTGAGAAAGAAAGATACAGAGGGGATGCTGGACCTCGATCTACTCTGCGTGGGAAATCTATTCAGACAGGATGTTCATCTATGATGTAATGATTTACACATCACTGCTCCACAGATTTACATAGTCCATTTAAATGAAAGCTGCCCTGCATATCTTCTTTATTTTTTTGCCTGTGTGACGTTTTGGGGTGTGCACATGTCTGCATATGAGTAAGACGGAGAGCAAAAGAGTCAGGGAGGGGGGATTTTAAAGCACGACTGGAGGAAGAGGCAGAGAGCGCGAGAGTAAGCGTTAACACATTTAGGGGCGGGACTCAGGGAGGATGTGTGTGTGTGTGTGTGTGTGTGTGTGTGTGTGTTTGTGTGTGTGTGTGTCTGAGAGTGCCAGGCTACTGTAGCTTCTTTTGCTTTCACTGTTAGGGTGAGACCTCCACACTGTTCCAGTAGCGTAAAGAACAGGCAAGCTAGTGGAGCTGCAGATCTGAAACGCTCAATCCAAATGCACACACAGGCACTCATGCACGGGCAAACACGTGCATACGGGCGAACGCGTCACTTCTGACTCCAGTGACAGCCGATAATGTGACGGGAAGAGAGGCGTTTTGGGACATTAGCAGTACTGCTTTAAAGGTAGGCATATTGTCAATGTATATATCAGCAAAAACATACATGTCTGTCCATGCAGCTGTCCCGTTCCCTTTTTTAGACTGTTAGTCACTGTTGATTTTCTTGAATTCAAAACAGACAAATGATGTGCTGGGTGCTGCTGTAGCTATAGGTTTAACACATCCTGAGAAACACAGGACAACGTGTACTCTCTTTATGAGGAGCGTGTTTGCGAACGCTGAAATGTTTCTCTCCTAAGTAGTTGACGCTAGATTTAGAACTGAATCCAAATCCAAGCGGAACACATTCATAACTACACTTATGCTGGAGAAGATTAGCTTACTGTGCTTAAAAAGACAGATTTTCTCTATGCAAAAATCTATTTAATGGCAGGTCAATAGCTGTACATCCACGGCTGACTGCATCAGGCACCACTGAGTGAAGTATTTCACTCACACACCAGATGGCGATATGGCAATCCATTTAAATCACACCCCAGTCAAAATAAGATTACCTTGGGGTATCCTGGTGAGTCGGTTGGCTGAGCACACGCCACTTAACCACAATGCCCTTGGTTGAAAGCCAGCCACCACATGCTGCTTTACTAATCTACTCTCCTGTGTCCCTCCACCAGAAGTCAGCCAACAAAGCGAAAATGCCGCAAATTCCGAGAAAATTACGGTTTTATTAAGTGATTCATCGGATGACTATACTCGCAGCATTTCCTGGTGTCCGTGAAGAATTAAAATCGGTAGCTATTACTTACAGCAAAAGTGGAGGAAAGCTTAACTGTGCGCAATATAAAGTACTAAAAAGCCTTTATTACATAATTATATGCTGTATGCTGCTTAATAATCTTAATAGCTACCCACATTATCTGCCTTGCTTGATAAACAGTTGCCCCAGCCCCCAGTTGTTAATCCAGAGTCATGACTTGTACAGTGCGCTGTGTTGGTGTAAGTCAACGTTAAAGTACTTTTTGACCTCAAGTTTCTGCTTCGCTCTGCCTTTGAGCTGTTCACTGACTTTGACCTTTTGCATTGTGATTGGTAAACACAAAAGGAATTTCTTTCTTTTGAAGAAGGAAAAAAACAACAACATATAATTTAACATCTGAAGTGATCGATCATTAAATGATTCTAGGGAATACAGACTTCACTGGTAATGGCCTAGCTGTTCCTGTCAATAGGTTTATTGAGCAACATGTGGTTACATTTTCATTATCGTAGACTTCCTCTGAGCACTTTAAGCCTGAACTTTGAGATATGACAGAAGGGGCATGTACGGTTGAGTGGAGGCTACATCAGACATTTTTCACATACCTTTTGTGAGCACTATGCTTGGAGGTCGGTTTAAGAGCACAGTTTTAAGCCAACAAGTCCATTTGATATTTCCATACGGCTGTCTCACTGTTACCGCAAGTCAATATATTCATATATTGCTCAGGTAATCTTTTACCCTTGACTGACCCTTTTGAGATGGACTCGCTTTATTCAATAGGATTAAAAGACATAAAAGAGAAAACAAGCAATTTTAAATGCAGTGCTTGGCTCGGATAATAGCAGCTTATGAGACAATGTAACAGATTTAGACAAACACTTAAATAAATAAATAATTATGCTTTCTCTCTGTGTGTGTGTTATCCACTGTCGTGAATACACAAAGGAAGATATATATATTTTTTGCCAAGCTGTGCAGTTTTATAATGAACTGTGTCGAATCCTTCCTCACATCATCAATCTACTTATGTATACACTATTTATATTGGTATCATATCTTGCAGTCCTCCACAGTGGTCTAAGGAAGACAGACGAATTGAAAAAGCAGAGAACCTGTGTTTCGTCATAATGACTGAATGAATGAACGCCAAATGTTTGATGTAATATAGAACGATGCATGTGATCCAGTGTGCCATTTGCTCATCCACACTGAATTGAAAGACTGGCATTCAGAATGTGTGTGAAACAGCCCACCTTTGGGAGTGAATGCACGGACCTGAATGGGTCTCTGTACCTTTCACTGTGTCCTTTTGAATTCCTCCCCTCCTAGGCTCACATTTAGTAGGAGATTGTTGTCAGTGTTTCCTGTGGCCCCAGAGTGCACAAGTGCGTCATGATTCCCAACTCTGACGCAGCTCCTGTCAGAGCAGCTTTGGCAGCTCCCGCGGTACAAGGATGATGTCTCCCAAGTGGACGGCACAATTGGGCTGTGGGCCGACTCGGGACTGGGATAGTCACAACCTCTGTTGTCTGCATGCCTGACTGATTTGGGGACTGAGAAAAATCATGTCTCAATTAGACTTCTCAACCTGGCATTGGTACGTGTTGATGAGTACCATGAATTTGCTCCAGTGCCACGCCAGCAATTCATTTTATAATTTTATAATAACCACATGTCAGGTTACCAAAGTGATAACCTGTTTTGTTTTTTTCTTCGAGAGAGAGCACATTCAGTTTTTGCACCAATGGGTTTCTGGTCTAAATGACTCATCCATCAGTTCTCACATAGATGTCCATATGGCCTAATATCTCACTCTAAATAGGCTGACTGAATGTGTTAGTCTGTCTGTCTGTTTGGGAAACCCACAGTACTGGTTGGCAGGTCCATCTATCTCTCTCTGTTCTTGGACAGTCCACCATATTACAATAGTGGGTCTATCTGCAGGCTTGTCTGCTTGGCACAGGTATACTGTATTCACAGGTGTATCTGGCTGTCTTTCTGTCTGCTTGGCAGGTCCATCATACTGGCTTTGGTAGTTTTGGCTGTCTGTGTTAACAGACATATTGCCCACAACTTTGTTTTTTTTGTCTTAGTGGAGGATGATAGTCTAGCTTGCAGTCCAGGGATCTGGTTGTTATTTTTGTGTGAGTTCTTGTGTGTGCCTGACAAGATGCCAAATGCATGTTAATTGATATATCAGAGTAATATTAACTGATATTAGAACCATCTGTTGGTTGGTCTGTTCTGTGGGCTACTACAAGGGGGAAAAATAGCTTGAAGAGAATAATTGGCATATATTTTCATTTCTTCTTTAATTATCCTCCAAGTGGTAATTTAAATTTTAGAGGGAGAAGCAGAGATGGAGATAAAAGGGAACAGACTTCAGAGTAATGCAGCACAGATTTCTTTTGTCTAGGGTGGTAATGTTTTTCCTTTTATATCTCTAGTAATATTGGAGTGGATGGGCTGGCTAAGCATGCTTTTTCAGAAGGCAAATGGGAAGACTACACCCCATTTGGGATTTAATGATTGTAGCTCTCCAAAATGTTCCCATTTCATAATGTTACATTCCTAAAAGTAGATATTTTGGAGCAGAGCATCACATCTGTTTTTAGATTAACTCATAGGGAAGAGTTTCTTCATCTGACACACAAAATGGGGCAAAAGGCATCCTTCCTTACGTCCTTGGAGAGTGTTTAACTTCAGGAGGCACGGGCAGAGTTTACATGCACTTCTTCTAAATCAGCTTCCCCCTTACCTCGGCCAAACAGCTGCTCAGTTCCTCTACTATCTGCAGCCCCTCTGGTGGCCTTAAAGTCATTGGACAATTTAAAAAGGAAAAGATTGGCAGCAGAGCAGTTCTGTTGCAAAACAAGACAATCGCTAACTCAATAACGCACTATCAAATTGTACACATGGATGTCTGGCACGAAGGAAAGCTAAGCAATACGAGAAACTATTCACCACTCCAATCTGCCTATTACAGATATGTGGTTTATTTCCATGGAAGGTCCAAGCGTCAGAGTGAAAATTCACTTTCAAAGGCCATTCTAATCCATCAAGAAAACTTCTAAGGAGAAAAACACTGACTGGCAAATCCTGCTGAGGCTCAAAACCTGTTGCAGTAGCAGCTTCATTTTCAGGCCTGGTAATCCTTTTCCTGTGACTGACCCCACGGGATGGAACTAAAGCCTGAGTACGTCGCTGTAAGCAAGATTGACAGTAGCCTTATGTCCTCTTCCATAACTTATATTAATCAAGCGCTCGCTTCCTCCTCAAGTATATATTTTCTACCCACTCATCGGCCTGCCGGTTGTTCCGCTCGGCGGCCTGCCACCTTGGCCATGTGATTTGGTACAGATAATCATGAAATTTTGTACACAAATTCATGTTCGCCTCTGGATGAATTTTCTAATAACGTTGGTGATCCACTGACTTTTATTTGTTTAGTATTTTGGTCAATGAACAAGTAATCGCACGACTAATCACATTCAGCTATACTTATGCTAGTAAGCAGGTGCTATGCTAACACCCTGAACTACGTTGATGAACATTATACTCTGCATCAGTATGCTAGAATTGTCATTAAACGCTCGTTCGTAAGTTGACGTTAGCATTTAGCTCAAAGCTCTGCTGCGCCCACGTCTCACATAGCTGCTACCAAGGCTGTGGACTCTTATCTTACTGTATATTTAATCTAGTTTGTCATGTTAGATTTGTGTATGGTATAGTATAACAATTATGACTAATAGTAATTATAATATTAATACCAAAATTGTCTCAAAGTGTATTGAGGATTTTTCCTTATCTTCACTTTTTGTCTTTCAGACAAGATATGAAGTATCATCCCAGCAACCGACGGGATACTCGGCCCACAATGTGAACCGCTTTCAATTTCTGGAGGAGAGAAACCGAACACTGAAGCTTGAGGTAACCACGCTTCGCCAGGAGAAACAGCAGTATAGGAAAAAGGTAAATGTCCCACCACCCTGCTTTTATCTTTTTTCCCCCACACAGACACACAACTATCTACCTTTCTCAGCAACTCACATTCATTCACCTAAATTCTTTTCAAGAAGCTTTACACGCCAACAAACAAGCACAACATACATATTTACTGTGACACTCCTCTGGAATTAGAACTATTGAGATGTCATTATTGTGGCAGTGTATGTGTGTAAGTGGAGAGTGTTAGTGAGTCACTATATTCAAGTCCCTGTTGCAGCTTTTATTCCTCAAGGACGCAGCTGTGTATAGCGGGGTGACTCGCATGACTCTGTTCACATATACTCCCTCTGATTGGTCTTGGTTATGCAGACATGTGGGCATGTGTAATGTGGTGTAAAATAGATAAGGAGGGGCGTGTGGTTTGGTGTGTTGTGCATTAGAGTGTGTGCGTAGTTAGTTTGCACTGTACGCTTATGCATGCATTTATGTATTCAGTCCTTTAGAGGCTTCCCCCAGGTGGTCTCGGATGGCAAGGTGTGTGAGCTGTTGTCTTGGCAACGCGCCTATTTGCAGAAGTGTGGACAGACTGGCCGAGGGGAACTGACATAACATAAAGGCTGCTTCTCTTTTAAGCCTCAATGGCTTGAAATTAGTGTCTGTAAAATAGAGCGAAACCTGCATGCTACAGTCTGCCTTCACAAACGGGTTACTCACTGTTTCAGTGCCGCGTAGTTCTCAGGCTAAAATATTTCGTCACACTGCTCATTTGGTTTGTGAATGACAGCTTGGTCGCCTTCTCATTTATGTTGTATTAAAGCATACCTCAGTATATATTTACAAAACAGACAATAACATATCTATCAGTCGTTGCTTCCATACATGGAAACTAAATCCAGCACAGATGTAACAATGAGCAGAACCATCATGTCTATATCTTTCCCAGGAACCGCTGGGTACTCTCCTTTCATGATGGAGAAAGAGCTGAGAAATCACTTCTAAGACAGCTATTCCTCCTTTTACATGAACGCATTAACGCCTTCCTGATCGAATAGCAAAATTTATGGCAACCTGCCCAGTGAGAGATTTTCTCTATGTTCACGGCCAAAACCTTGGCAGGAGCCACGTCTGTCACCGTTGCTAACATGCAGTAGTCAGCAACATAACTCAATAATGCCATGTAATTATGTATGTGTTTGTGTTCATGTGTTTTTCATATGGGGGTAGATGTGGTTGGAGGTAGTCCAGCTGGGTGCCTGGCAGTCGCTTTGCTGTCACTGCTGACAGCTACACTATCACAAACTGCATCATGGTCATTCATGCAAAGACAGACTCAGCTCTGGATCAGTTGGACGAAGAGAAGCTCCGTCACGAGAGTAGGTTTGCTCATGCAGATAGACTCTCTGCTTACTCCTCAAAGAATAGAGAAGACGGCAGTGTATCACATGCATCAATTTTGACTTTAATGCAAAGTCATTTTTCTTTCTTTTCATTCTTTCTTAAGTAAAGGGAAATATGGCCACGTGACATTTAGAAACAGCTCTTGATGATTATCCAACTCACTTTTGTGTGATATTAGATCCAGACAAAATACTCAGTAGATTGATGATAAAATATGTTGATACAAAACATATGCCACATGTCTGATTAGCCAGCTAGTTATTTATGGTTTAGATGGATGGCGTCTTTAATAACGTTGTTATTATAAAACAAATCATATATTTTTTCACATATTAGCAGCATAACTTGCTTCTAGCTTTGTTGCACCGGGGGACGATGGGTGAGTAAAATGCAGTTATTTCTAACTGTTGTACGAGCAGCCATAGCTATGCTTAATTGCCCATGAAATTAAAACACCTTTTTTTAAATTGTTAGGTTTTTGTCTGTAGAAAAAATAACAAGAGAAGTAAGAACTCTACCAATTACATATCTTAACGTTATATAATACATTTACTTCATAATTATAAATGGATAACATGACTACTTACCGTATGTATTCACTATGAATGTATATATTATATATAGCATAGCTGGAGCTATTGGAGCATTCTCCAGGTGACGACTGTTTGCTAACATGTTCACCATATCAACTTAAAAGATGATAATGTGTCAGTGTGTCTCCAGCATGTTTTTGCTGCCCCAAATGGCAAGACATATCAGATACTGCAGATTTAGGTAATCTTATGTTTCATAACTAACTCAAATTGTGACATCCCTGAGTACATTGTTCTCAACCTGTCACAGACAGTTATGTTAAATATATAAATTGAGAGAGGGACCACACCCAGATCAATGAAGCTTGGTCCTCCTTTTCACTTTATTCCTCTTTTGTAGAGTTAGGGAAGGGTGCTAGATCAGGCTACAGTCAATCCACCGGCTTTCGCTCTTGCATTTAATCTTTGTTTTATAGTTGAGAATGAGGCCCTTCAGCGAGGTTCTCACGTCTTCTATCTGTTCTTCCAATTCATTTGTTATTTTGCTTCTGAAATGGCAAGAAAAAACACTGAAAGGGGCGGACTGCTTCCTGGAAAAACAAACAAAAGAGCTTTAGACCGGTTGCCTGGAAACAATCTGTGACGGACAGTCGGAGAAAGGTACCTCAGGTGAGGGATGACCTTCTGTGTGCAGCGTGGCTGCTGTTAAAAGGCCACAGCTGTCTCCCTGGACACCGTCCCTATGGCAACGTTTGTGTACTGCTAGCAGCATGGTCCCATCACATGGTCGTCTTTGTGACGTTATGGGATGTCCCGCTGCAAAAAGGAATGTCTAATCAATAATCACTAATAGCCTGTGTTGTCTCAGCTGACCCAGTAATCTCCATTTGAACTGCTTCTACTCAAAGATGCACAGACAAACCAGGGTTGACTTAATAATAGTCTATTTTAATGTAATGTAATACAAATCAGCTGGAATGATACCTTCCACCACCCACAGGATATTTAGAAAACATCTTTCTTTTGACTCACAAGACTGTTTTAACATCTGCTATTAAACAGGGTGTGATGAAGTTTTTATTCTCTCTGTATTCAGAGTTGTCTCTGTACAACATTATTATCCTCTTTTTACCTTTTCCTTTCCCATTCATTGTCTTGTTACTTAAGTCAAACTAATGAGAGCTAAGGCAAAGCTAAGGCATAAGCTTTACCCTTAAGAAGAAATGACCAGAAAAGTGGGAAACATTCAGGTTTTTTATGTCTGAAAATGCATTTCAGCTAAGACGCTCCGCCTCTTTTTCTCTCTCTAAGGACTATTCATCTGTATTCAACCAAAGTGTGCTCAAACATCATGGTGCAATACGACTCAGACTGCAAACGGAAGCCAAAATCGTTTCCCGTTGCATGCAAAATGCATTCATTCATAGACAACATTGTAACAGCTCACACAGCCAGCAGTGAAAACATGCTAGCAGATTATCTTGTTGGTAGAAGCACTAGATTTGTTGGTCACGTGATCCTCACGTTTCAAGTTGTAGCAGTCTGAGGCTCTTATCTGTGAGTCTTTCTTTCTTTTTATGTTTTTCTCAGCTCTTTTTAATCCCTCACATCTCCTCCCGCTTCACTTTGTCTTCCATACTTTTACTCTCCCCCTCCTCCCATCCACATCCTACTTCCTGTCCAAACCTCCTTGACTGAGGTTGACTGGGGCCACTAATCTGGCCTGTGCAGCTTCATGCCTTCATTGATTTAAGAAGATTTGATGGCCATGCCAGCCAGCTTGATGATCAAATTTCAGAAATTTTCTGACAGTTATTTCAAGACACGCATTTTTAAATGAATTATGCTTTCTTCCTGGTTGTGAGTGGATAATACTACCATTCAAGTTTCCCTTATGATTATTATTACTAAGGAAACATTCAAATCCCTAGCCACAAAAATAAGATGCTACTATTATCTGTTTTATGTTCCATACTGATGACGGTAGGTCCTTTGTAGACCTTCTGTTTTTTTTTCAAAAATCCCAATCTGAAGTGTTTCATGTGGTGTTTTCCATGACGGTACACTTAAGTCTAACCAAGCAGTATACATCATTATGACCATATTAAGTGATTTACAGTCTGTATATTCAAATTGAAAGTCTATATATTCAAATTTATGACTCATAATCTGCATAACCACAGTTATTAATGTACCCCACAGTGCTGCTTCCTAGGCAACTGCTGCTTTCATCCTTCTTTGAGTTTGACTTTGCTGTAGAAATGGCAATAAAACAAATCTGTGAATAATGGCTACCGAGACAGTTACAGAAGTGTCCAGAATTGGCTTGATTTTAGAGCGTCCACTGATGCAAGTTTCTGAAACAAATTTACCGTCCATCTTGTGTGAGCACTGAATCATATTAGCTTCAAAACTGCAGGGGAAAATACATTCTGTTGCATCAGTAGGAAAATGTGCTAAAAATATGGCACTGTCAAAATGTAGGACTCTCCTGGATTAATTGAAAATCCCCTTAACCGGATTAAATCATTTTAGGGGCTAACTGTGGTATACCCACACTCTCAATCACACAAACACACATGCATGGACACGCTTGAGCCCCAACACATAAGCTGATGTCAATATGATATAATTACTCATTGTGACAAGGAAGTGTAGGCAGTGTGATTGCAAGTGTGTTTTGTGTTGTAGTTAAAGGCTAAAAGCTGTGAAACTGTGAGGATTAGAGCTGGAACAGACCGAAAATGGAATAATTGCTGGCATGGGAATGAAATTGAGGTCTCACCATTAATGCATGTAGAGTTTAAGTTTGGACAGTGTTTTCAGAAAACTTTGTATTAAACCGTCTTAATGTAATAGGAGTATCTCAGCATGGTTCCCAAATCCCACAAGTGTGTAGTTAAATTACAGAGAAGTCATTTCACCCCCTTTAGCCTTGAAATGGATAGATTATGTAGATATTCATCAATATATATGTTTTAGCCATTCTATTCTATGGCTCTATAAGTGGGATTCATCCTGCTGACCTTTGGTGATCCTCTGAATTGTCCTTTAGCAGCAGCATGAGGTTGACTTTGACGGAAATCTAAATTGTATGGATTGCCATAAAATTAAACATTCATGATACAATACAGATCAATACAAATATTTTGCCCGCTACTTTGGTTTAAGACCAATTTGCTGCACATCTACTTACATCAGCATATTCTTTATGTTTGATGCTAATAAGCAATTGTATCTTGCTACCATGCTAGACGAAGATGGTAAACATGATAAATATCACTTGTCAGGGTGTTGTCGTAATTGTAAGCATGATAGCATGCTGTTGTTAGCGTTTACCTCAAAGCACAGCAGGGGCTCACCATGCATTACACAACTGCAGACATATACCTTATATTAATCTAAGTATGTAAACTAAGGCACTTTAATTTTCTCACTTAAACTTATATAAATTGAAGTAAGAATAGTGCTGAAACCCAAATTTCAGTAGAATACACTTTTATTTCTATTATGTATTTTTACACCATTCACAATATACACAAATTTTCCTTTTCAATAATCTCATCGCAGGCCTTTTCACAGTGATTGATACAACTTACCATCTTGAACTTTACTCTGTTTAATTACACTAGTACAACATCATTATCAGATGTTTGTATGTTAGCAAAAACGTGGCATCAATCAAGTCCCTGTTCAATTAGTGTCATGGCTTAAGACGGGGAGCAGAGACGAGGAAGAGGAGGAGGAGGAGGAGGAGCATTATGCAGGCTGCTGTCATTTCAGTCAATTTGGCAGACAGACAGGAAGGTCCAGACTGTGGTTGTATAGGGCAGCTTTCCAATACACCATCCCTATTTGTATCCCAGACTCCAAGATGCCGGTTTCCTATTGCCAACGATACCTCTTCCGATGTAGCCGACAGTTGTAGCAGTGGAGCTGGCTGATTAATTCAACAGAGTAGATTTCCGCAGCTTGCTGCACACGCAGAGAGAGAGAGAGAGAGAGAGAGAGAGAGAGAGAGAGAGAGAGAGAGAGAGAGAGAGAGAGAGAGAGAGAGAGAGAGAGAGAGAGAGAGAGAGAGAGAGAGAGAGAGAGAGAGAGAGAGAGAGAGAGAGAGAGAGAGAGAGAGAATATGATGGAGGAAGGGTGTTAAGGAGGAGGGTCTTCGGGGGTGGGGAGAGAGTGAGAGGAAAGGGATAGGAAAGAGAGAGTGTGTGGAGAGGGGGCGGAGGAAAGAGAGAGATAGAGAGAGAGAGGGGGAGAGAGAGACACACACACACAGGCCCCGGAGCTGCTACTGATGCTGCTGCTGATGCTGCTGCAGCTGTTTGACAATTCCCCACCCAGAGAGAGCAGGGAAGAAGGGAGGAGATCAGAGCAAGGAGGAAGAAGGAGTAAGCGACACCTCTGTCAAGATGCTCCTATGCTAGCCAACACTCACGGTAAATACCAACCCTTTATCACCACTCGGCTTCCCCTTTACTGCCGCTGCATGTCTTATTGGCCCGGGTGTGTTTTGTTTGATTTAGCTTCGGTGAGTCCTATATATAGTGCACAGGGTTAGCATAGCCAAGCAGCTGGGGAAAAGCTGTCTGTGCAGCTGCGGCAGGAGGAGACAGACTTCCACAGAGAGGTGGAAGGGAGAGGAGGATTTGTACATTTTGTCTTTTCTGGGACTTAATGAGGAAAAAGCAACCTCTAGCTTTCTCTGTTTCTTGACTGTAGCAGGGCCACCTGTTTGGAGATGTGTGGGTGTGTGCGGTGTGTACTGAAGGGTGGGGGGTGGGGTTACGGTGTATTGGTCTAATGGTGTGTTTGTGGCTTAGAAAGGTTAGTATGTGCATGTGATTGTGTGCCTGTGTGTGTGTTTGCACATGGATTTTTCAAAGTGTAGGATGACTGATGTCAAATGAATTTATTCATATTCGTGTGTAAAGCAGCATATGTGTAGACACATGTTCACACAAGCCCTTGGACACACTGGAAGAGAGACAATAGTGTAATGCTTTGTCAAGCAAATAGATTTTGTGTGTGTGCTTTGACGTTATCGGCTCCTGAAACCTGAGCTTTTCCTGGTTCCTGCCCACTGAGGGGTTGCCAGGTGTTGGTGATGAATATTAACCAACTCGTGGCTGATAGACATTTGTTCTCCAGTTATTTGAGGCAAAGTCTCTAGTGAAGTGTGTGTGTGTGTGTGTGTGTGTGTGTGTGTGTGTGTGTGTGTGTGTGTGTGTGTGTGTGTGTGTGTGTGTGTGTGTGTGTGTGTGTGTGTGTGTGTGTGCGCGCTCACTGGAAGACGCTGGCTTCTATCCACTCATTTGCCAGTTTATTAGGTGCACCTATAGTAGCTAGTGAAGTGTAACACGACCCCCGCCCCCTTTCAATTCATACCTTCATGTTCAGTTTCTGTTGAGAGATATCGATTCAACCTTATAGTATTATAGGCTATAGGTTATGGTGCTGTTGAAATGGTGCTGTATTTAATTGTATTAAAGGAGCAATGTTTAGGTTTTAGTGACTCCTAGCAGTGAGGTTGCAACACCGTTCCTCTCACCCCTCCCGTTCCAATTGTGTCAGAGAACTACGGTGGCCTTCAGGTAACGTTAAAACGTGAAAGGTTCTCTTTAAAGCCGATGTTTAATTTGCCCTTTTGGGGCTTCTGTAGAAACATGACAGTGCAGCTCGGTGCACTGCGTGAAGAGGACCAAAATTTAAAGGACTAATTCTAAGCTAGAATAATTTTAGTAAAGCTAGTTTCAGGTGAGATGAAAACACATTTTATTCCATTATTCCCTAAATCCTACACACTGGTTGAAAGAACAAGAGGTATTTTATCAACCCACTTAACCACCTAAATATTATGCCAAAATACATACATCACCATTTTCATTTAGATTATAAATACACATATAATATCACATAATATCACATGTTCAATCACAAGGGTTATGGATCCTCCCCTCCCATGTTGCTTCCCATACAAACTGTTGTGTCTTTATATAAAATATCAATCCCTGCTTTGTAAAAAAAAAAAAAAAGAAAATCACATCGCTTTCTATGTCCTAAATGATTTTTTTGTGGGAACCAGGTGTGCTAACAAGTGTTTCGAGCAGTGAAAAAGTTTGATAATAAACTAGATACAACTGGGCAAGGTCATGCTAATGTTTTGGGAGCAAGTTAGGTATACAACAATTTGCAATGAAAGAAAACTTCAACATGTGTTTCTTCTCATGTCTCACTATAGTCCTTTTCAAGCAAAGAAAAAATAGTCCTATCGCGTTTTGTGCGCAAAGTATGTGTGAAATTTGCTGGGATGCTGAATGACTGGTGTGTGTGTGTGTGTGTTAGAATATACATTCATATCCCTGCACCATACATATGTTTGAATGTATGGCTGTGTGGGTGGGTGAGAGACCAAAGGAGAAATACAGCAGAGGAGAGAGAAAGTATTGGTGCTTAGACGGTCTCTTTTGCAGTATTTTGCTTCATGTGAGTAGTGTAACTATCTCTTTCTCGTTCCCTTTTTGTCCCTCCCTTTTCTTCTTTTTTAACACATGAAGGTGTACAAATCAAGTTTCAGAATAGATGGTGACACATCTTTTACACTCCCCTAATTACGCTCCTCTTGCACCATTCTCCCATTTCTTCTTCCACTTCTTCATCTCCATGCGGCAGACTGGTTGGCTGTGCCAGCTGACGTTCAGTTGGATGCTAGGGGGCGAGGAGGAGAGAGGGGAGGAAAGAAGATGAAACTTGTGTTTTCAGTCTCATGGCTGAGTTCCTTGCTCCTCTCCTGAGATTATCAGTGAGTTTGGCAGCCAAAAGACACCCTCCTTGACTAATCACATTCCTTAGGACATGCAGACGCTACAATGATCCCTGAACAGAAACAACCTTGTAGGGGCGTGGCTGCACATGTCAATAAACACATATGTACACATGTGGGGACAGAGAGTTGCACATTAGCAAACCTTTGTGCACTTTACAATCCGACAATCACACGTTTTCCGCAGTTACTCTGGATTACATGCCTTTGCACACACTTCTTTCACTGTGCGTATCCGTACGTGCTTACTGAACTCTATTACACATCCACATCATATAGAGTCGACTATCGTTTTGTACAAGACTCTATTGCTTACTCGTGTGCACTCTCACTGTGCATCTTTGGTTTGCTAACTGTTCATTCATCCTGCAGGTTCAAATTAGCAAATAAACTCGACTGCTTGTGTTTGCGATACTTGCACGCCGGCTTACATTCAGACGATTCAAAGGGCATCAGATATGTTGGATGTGATTCTTCGTTGCTACTTTTTTTTTTTATCATCCTGACACACCATACCTGAAAGAGAACAGTTTCTATAGCAACCCCATCACCTCCTCTCCTCCCCCCTGTTGTGAGTGAGTGTGTGTATGTGTGTGTGTGTGTTTGCAATGTGTGTATCTCCGAATGCGAACACATGCCTGAATATGAGTGAGTGCTGTATTGATTGCTAGCATACACGTGTTGATGTCATCTTGCCAGCGGGGGAAGCAGAGAGGGAAACAATGAAGGAACGTTTCCTCCGCACATTTCCTGGCAGCTTTTCAAGATACACAGAAGTTTTATTAAAGGAAAGAGACAGGGCACTGCAGAGGGAAAAAAGCTAAAAGAGCAGGGTGGGGCACAGAGGGAAAGTGAGAGGTGGAAGAGAGGGAGTGTAGGTAGTAAACGAATGTCTGATTGAAGTCTAAATACAAATACATTTAAAATGAAAGGGTGCATGGAGGTATTTCAGCATTAATTGACCAAGCTAATTAATCAGATGCAATTAACTGATTTTTACAGAATGATTGTACAACAAATTTGTTTTAGCATATGTTTCCTGTCTGACTGGCAGGCTTTACCACATGTATTTCTTCTTCATCTGCCATCTACATCACTTAACTGAGTATCAGGTACACATAGCCCTCTGGATGACATCACTAAAAGCCTCTATATGACCCTGAACCGAGTTCATGTTGTAGTTGTTGTAAAAGTTGTGGCATACGTCTCGGATTGGGTAGCAGACCAAAGTGCCTTTTCAAAAGCCTATATTTGTGACCTATTTCATTTTGTTTCGCTCCATCATGTCGCCATGGCACTACAAGGCTAGGTGAGCCCTTTAGCAAAGACACATGCTGATTAAAGGCCTGTTTATTCCGCAGCACTAATTGTCTCCCACTGTCTCCTGTCCTTTTTTTAGGTTGACTTCTCCCATCACTTCCCCCTTTTTCTCCTTCCCCTTCGTCTCCTTTCTGTTGAGATCACACTTTCCACTCAGTCTCTAAATTACGACTTGATTACCTAAATTACACCTGCCTTGTGCCTCTGTCTTTCTCTACATTTCCCTTCACTCAACTCTTCCATCCTTTACCTTCCTTCTTTCTTTCAGCCCCCAGTGGTTTGTGTCTGGATGAGCTTGAATGATTAAACATAGGAGAGGAGCCTTTGGTGGAGTGAACACCAAGGGCAACTAGATAGAGGGTGGAAGAGAGAAATGATGGAGAGAGAGAGAGAGAGCAGTACACACTGACAAACACACCAGCCTGTTTGGATACAGATGACATGACAGGACCTGTGCTTTTGTAACTGTCCCCTATTGCTTTGTGTCACAGAGTCCTGCTCACTTGAGACCTAAAACTCGGTCACATGCATTTGCCGCACACTGTTATATGAACCATTATGGAATTTTCTATATTTTTCTTGTCATTGCATCCTGAGCAGAATTTTAAGCACAAATGTAAGTTAAAAATAGCAGAGACAAACTGATCTGTTGTTTTCTACAGTAAAACTTGTTTTGAGCCCAGATGATAGCAACTGTCTGTCGTCTGTAAGTGATTGTTTTTAAATTTCAAGGTCTCATTTCAAAGCCTTTTTTTTAAGAAACATTCTCCAGACATCTGTGAGCTTGATGAGACAGAAGTCTGTGAGGGATTAAAGGTGATTTGCACTACATTAGCATTATGTAGTCATGGTAGCAGTCCCATTTCTTTTTTGCTCTGTTGCTCTGCTCACAAGAGGAACCATTTGGTAGCTTGTGCAATACTAATGTAGAATAAATAGCAGGTATATATCTAAAGTAATGATTATGATAATTATGATTTATTTATGTAAGTGCCTCACAATAAGTATTTATTGCAAAATGTCAAATGGGCAAGATAGAAACAAATGCAAGAGCAACAAAACTGAATTAATAAAACTGAAATGACCTCAACACAAGAGCAATATATCCATTAAGGAATACAAATGAAGAATATTCATGAACCTCTTTGATATTGATAGCAAAAACTGTTTCAAAGTTTATCAAATGCTTGTTCTTCATTTTATCCAAAACGGAGTAAAAACAGCCACAAGTCATTGGTTTGTCAACCTGAGTGACTTGAAGAGGACCTATCATGAAAAACATACTTTCTCAGTGCTCATGCACATGCTTATGGGTATCTGGAGTGCCTACCAACCCACACAATGTGAAATAAGATAAGCTTTCAGAACACCAGCCACCAATATTCAGCGGTCAATACAGGTATATTCAGACAGTATGAGAAAACAGTAAAGCTTGTGAATGTGTCCAAAGCTGAAACCGGACCATATTGCTCCTGTAAGTCAACTAAGACATGTACTCAGGGACTTCAATGTCCACTGCCTGGTGATGTAAACAATGTAAACAAAAACTCTAAAATGAGTTATCTATTGCGATGATGCAAAGAGGCCCACACTGCATAACCTTCTCCCAGTGCTTTGTCTTTGCAAGAAGACTGCTTGCTGCATTTTGAAGCATCTGCTGATGAGTATAAAATGCTAATTTTGTACCGTTTGCTCTTTTTGTAATAGGATATACATACAGTAGGCTTTGGTCTCGAAAGCAGTGGCGAGGAAACCTCTGCTTAGGCTCCGTCGGTGTTTCTAGCGTACTGTACATTTTAGCAACTGTGCAATGAGGTCAGATGTAAATTATTTAGCACCTTGTGCAGTATGTTTTGCTGCAGATTGGGGTCACGTGTGTGTGTGTGTGTGTGTGTGTGTGGGTATTTGTGGGTATTGTGTGTGAGTCTGTGAATGCACATATAGAAATGTGTGTGCATCCCTGGCCGGGTGTGGTTTGTGTGAGAGTTTTATGGATTTGCTTGTTCTGGAGCATTTATACGCCAGCTCCAGTGTGTTTTGTGTGTGCATGTGTGTATTCTGAGCATGGAGTTCCATCCAAGCATTATGTGAGCATGAAGGTCCATCGAAGCACATGTAATCCCTAACCAGCTCTTGGGCTTCTCATTAGCATTACACTGATCTTCCTCAGAATTTATTTTCCAGGCCTCTGATATTCTTTGTGGCCTGAGGGAACAATAGGTCTTGTTCACATCAAATGTGTTATGTCATCAATGTGACTGGAAGCTTTGCTTCTCACGTCATGGGAGCCCTATTTCACTCTCACTGCCGGCTCCCTCAGTCTGTACATACAGGGCGTGCACACACTTCAATGTGCACGTTTCCTTGCCCTAATGTTCCCCGTGGGGCAAGTGTATTCCCGAGCGAGGCCAGTGATTCTCCCGGAGGGCCTTCCTTATACAGCTGGAGCAACTCTACATATCATATATAGTACACAGTCAAAGTTAATATGCTCACATGGGCTCTATCTTTCTCCTGCTTCTTTTCAGACCACTTTCAGATTGGATTTCGAGCCAGTTGGGACTAGTTGCAGTTTACGTCTTTCATGAAATTGTGCTTCAAATGTAAACACGTTCTTTCAGTTTAATGAAAGAAACATGGTGAAATCTTTGAATGTCAATCAAAAACGTATTCTTGGATCATATATTGTCTGTCTATATTCAGTTCAGTGACCAAAGACAAGCTAAGACAACATTTTAGAGCAAAATCTAACAATTCGTCAACTACTATACAACCCGCGTTTACAAACCAAGCAATCAGAAGGTGACACTGAATACACCTATGAACTGATGCTACTGCGAAAAACATATTACTTGAGTTCTTGCGTCTGATTTTACAAAAGCTATATGACTCACGAGGCATTCATTGCACAATTTGCACAATTTGAAACAGATTGTGCAATAACAATCTCATGAGGCCACTACATGTCACCCGATGCGAGAAGGGTCGCAGAGTACAGACATCTTGAGGCTGCATCTCACATGGCTTTTCCCTATTGCTCATTGTGCCAATCTTTTGAGTCCCACTTGCTCATGCATCGCTCACATCCTGTTTGTTTTGAGAAGTGAAACGTGTCAAACTTAACAGGAGAGGAAATGGTCTCACGATGAAAATTGCAGCTTGCATGTTGCACATTTGGTAAAACGGGCCACTAATAGAGAAAATGGAAACCATAGCTATTTGGTAACTTGCCCCAGATGTGGACCAAAAAGTAGTTTGACATGTACAAATCAGCTCTGCTTTCTTGCAATACACGTGTCCCTGAGCATCTGTGAAGACTCATAAGTAAACACTCTATAAACTGGTTATATGTTTACAACACATACACAAGCATGAGCATTACAGAATCTTAGCAGAGTTACGATGAGTAACAGGAGAAGCGACAGAGGAGGTCGAAGAGTGAGGTGAATGAGGATGTGTATTACATGGAGGAGAAGTTAATCTCTCCTGACGCTAGCGCCGGCCTCTCCCTGCCTCTCCTCTGTCTTCTCTCCTCCATAAAACTCTGGATTGTCTCCCGCTCTGCGCTCTGGGAGTAACCGGGACGTTTAAACAAAACACAAGCTGTTTGATTCTTGCTCGATAGAAAAGGTGAACACATTTCAAAACGTCATACCCCGCAAGGCACTTTATTTGTGCTTGGTTATGAGTCTTTGAACACTTATTATTCTTGGTAAAATCTTGAGTATGTTGGGTTCACTTATCACAAAAGACTGTACAGTCCGTGCAGGGATTCATTCCTAGTAAGAAGATTTTATATGTGCATAAAATCTTTGCTGCCACATTGAGCTGATGTAGAGTTTTTTGGGCTTGAGACATTAATATTAAACGTCTCTGACTGCGTAGGCTGGGTTTCCATTCAAGCTCCAGTTGATCCACATTATTAAATCTGCAGGAGTGAGTCATTTAAAAAAAAAAAATCTTTATTTACATATCCACCAACAACAGGGGGTTTCCTCAAATGATTAGGGTATTATACATCATGAGCACTTAGAGTTTTAACCTAATAGAGTATGTATTTGTTTATTATGTGATTATTATGTTCCTGCCACGTGAATCATTTTATTTTTAATCTTTAGGATTCGAATGAGAGGTCTGGAGCACTGTGGATGCACAAGAGCTTAAGGCTGATGTATGCCTGGAGATGCTAGTTATGCAACTCATTCATGCTTGCACGCACACACACACACACACACACACACACACACACACACACACACACACACACACACACGCTTCAACTGACTTGACTATATTGATGTTACCCACTGCCATCTGCATCCACAGTGTACACCACATAAATAGAAGAATGGAGAAGTAGAATGGACATTGAACTGTCATTTGACGAGTACAAACGAAAATGCAAATGATTGTGAGTTGTTGTGATGGCAACACGTCTGTGGGGCTAAATTTCTGTAACCAGTGTAGCATTAACGCATATTAGCCAGCTGTCACAAAGTTATCCAGCAAGCTTGTTAATTCCACCATGATTTTATGCGACTCTAGTTACATAAATGAAGCCGAACAAAGTTGTCACTCATTTGGTCATAGCAATGTGCTGTCTTTGACAAGTGTACGTCGAAGGTTGTGAAACTTTACTCCTTTATCTGCTACTCCACTGCACGTTTAAGCTGTGACTGCAAAACCTCCCCCCAGTGAGTCTGCAACTTGCTGGAGGTCGGTAGGGAAGTTAGCCCGCTACAACAGTAGTACTCACCTGCAGAAACACATTAGCAGAAGTTGAAATGGACACAAAAGATACAATTTTATAGCATGTTGATGAAAAATACATTGGTAACATTTACCGCACTTCATTAGAAGCACGAAGAATAGATGAGTGATGCAAAAGGTTGCATGCCAAGTAAGATGGCACACTTGAATACTCCATGTCTGTTTTGTGACTGTACTGTGAATGAATGTGCAGCTATTAGCAAGTAGTTGTCCAGGTGCCAAATGCATATGTTGCAAAAAAGTAGTATTGCGCAGTATTTTGCATTGTAACGATTGATATCAAAAATGATCTTGAGGCTTGCTATAGTCTGCCAAAGAACTTCATATTTCTCCAGAATATAAAGTGGGCTAGAAGTCTCTTATGAAAAGCCAAACACCTACGAAGCCCTTCAGAGGACAAATACTGTGTTATAGATCATCTTTTATGCTGCAGTGAAGAGCTTACTAATGCTACACAATAAATCTCCAAAATGTCCCTCGTTTTCATAACCAATTCCTTAAGTGGGGATGTACTCAACTGCTTTAAAGTTAACATCAACCTTGAAAGTGTGTCCTCTTTTGGGTATGGTATATTGTTGTTAATAGGTATATTGTTGTTCATAGTTAATAGTACGGTCGAATTTAAAAGTTTCTTTTCATTTTCGGTATGGCACCTTGAACTACGCTTCTGGTGGCTGATCATCATTGTGAAATAATATTTGCGACACTCCAGCAATACCTGGTACCACCGCTGCAATCATCGTATAAATGCTGCTTGATTTTTGTGCAAGGCAACCATTCCTGCTCAGAACTACATTACACTGTGATTATATAACAGACGCTAATTGCAGAGCTGATTTTGTGGGCATTTATAATAGATTACATCTATATTTGCCAGCCTGGAAGTCTCTTTTTGCTGCCTTTGCTGGCCAGCTGCGACGTTTCTTCACACCTTAATGTTACCAACTGTCAGTCAGCGGAATAGCAGGAAAATTGCTGTGTAACATGTCGCTTGTTCATATATATGTACGTCCTCATGCACGTCAAGGAGGGTTCAAATGGGAGATGTCACAGCTTCATATTACGTCATGTTATTACAACACATGTGTGGTAAAATGTAGTTGACGGTCATAGAACATGAAGATGATTGATTTGTTTCACTGAGGCATCAAAAGATGTGATGGAGGCTACTTTATGGGTGAGAATTACAATCCTGCAATTATTAGAAACATCTTCCAATAGAAGTTGAGGGATTCCATGACATGCCCTAAAAAAGATTAGTACTGAAGTATGAAGCGATTTGTAGTTGATGTTACAGCAACTGAATCAACTTGTTTTAAAGGGTGTCAGATGCTATTAAGTAGTTTGAATAAAAAAGTTAAATCATATTCCTTTATTATGTATGTAAATATACTTCAAAAGTGTATGTGAATGTATACATCCCAGCTTTTAATATGTCACGCTTTAACGCAGTAGAACATAATAAAATTGACAGTTGAAACATGCACAGTTGAATCATTAAAGCAGATGTTAAAGTCTTCATCCAGTTTCTCAACACTGATCCACAGTAGTTGAGAAGGCCCCACAGTGGAGGGAACTGTCCATGGTCCTGATTGCTTCAGCTATTGCACCGTGCTGAACAGGCGGCTGATGTTGCAGCTGTTTTAAGTGGTTGGACAACCAGCATGACTCCATTTGCTCATTCTCTAACCACGTAAGTGCAGAACAATCTCTGACACAGATACAGACACGGCTGTTGGTACACACACACACGCACACGCACACACACACACACACATTAACTGTCGTCGTCCCGTTTAACACTGCACAAAGTTTAAAGAATAGCATTGATGCAAAATTATAATATGAATTTATAATGTTACAATATTTAAAATAAGATGGAAATCCACGGATACAGAAGCGTAAGCCTCTTGTTTGAGGATCATTTTCAACGACCAGTACCTAATATTACTGACACAGGAAGACAAAGAAGAGATTTTGCTTTATCTGTGGGTTGAGAGTGAGGAGAGGTCTCTGTAAAGATAATACATTTTTCTATTATGATCTCCACACCTAAGTCATGAACTCCAGTTTAACTTTAACATGGAGTTGATGTTGGAAAAAAATATACAATATTATTTTGATGATCAAATGTAACATAACTTAGTATGTTGCAGAAGCAATTGTATATTCATTTATGTATGTATGTATGTATGTATATATATATATATATATATATATATATATATATATATATATATATATTCACTTATTAGATTTGATAGGACATCTTTGCTTATCTGTGACTTCACTGGTGCTCCCACTGAAGACAGCTAATGTCGTCAGTGTGTTTTCGTCCACGATTAAGTGGAACAAAGTGTTTCATCGTGACATCTGATTAACGACGATCCCCCGAGGAGTTGATGGAGAGCAATCCTCTACCCACAAAAAACTCCCATTTAGAGTCGGCAGTAGCCATCGCAAAAATCTCAATCTGCACCAATTACTTAATCTTTCATCTGTTCTCCATTATAAGTGCAGCAGCTACTGCCTAATGCTTCCTCAAATATGAAACTGCAATATTTAATATTACCAATAAGATCCAAAACCTGTATTTCTAAATAAAGCAAATCCAAAATCCTGTCCGTGAAATTTTCTGTGGGCTTGCTAGAAGCAATAATTGAATGTTGCAATTAATTCCCATTGACGTCTGTTTTATTCTTCAGTGGCAATTCAAAAGCACGAACACTTCCTGAAATACATTTTAAGCCTGCATAGAAAAATACAAAAAGAGTTAAGAGGACAAAGCTGGATGTACTTTTTTATTAAAGAGAGAATATTTTAAGATTCTTGCCATCCAATTTGGATCAGTATGAATACAGTACATATATTTCTGCTCCACGTCTTGTCATCTGGTAATGAAGACACGATAGTATTCTGACAGCTTGTTGCTAAATCAAAGAAACTTCCTGGTCTGGTTCATATGACGAAAACCAATAAACTGTTTTTTTCTCCTTCATTTTTCTTTGCAGTGAAGCATACGATTACAGTTGTAGAAAAGTTACTTTACCTATTGTAAGGTTTCTGTTTTGCTCCGACAACATCATACAAACTACTACTCCTGATGCAGACTCTCGTCGAATGCAGGGTAGATTCTAGTGTGTGTGTGTGTGTGTGTGTGTGTCTGTTTGTGTGTGTGTACGCATATAAAAGTTAGATGGAGAGAGAGAAAAAACAGAAGAGGAAGGAAGAAATAAGTTGTCAAAGTGAATTAGTCATTACTGGCGTTGAAGTCTTTCCCCCGAGCTTGTCCACTCTTTTCACACACACACATATATGGATCTCAAATTTCACAACCACGCACAAATTCACATGCACGCCACACTTTTCATTCAAGCATGGATCTGCATAGACGTCCTCAGACTGCTGTTAATCACCTTTTGAAAGTGTTTTTTTTTTCCATCAGAGAAGGTCTAATTATCAAATAATTCATATATTCTCACCAGATTGCTCTGTTTATTTGTGCATATTGTAGGTTTCAATTGGCGCAGGGATGTGTGCGCATGTCCCTTGGCTTAGCAGTATAGCAATGTGTTTACAAGATGTTGCAAAGTGTTAAGCAGAGCTGTGAATGTGTGATTCACTGGAAGTGGGAGGAAGTAGAGAAGCAGACATCATTCCTGAGGCCCATGAAAAGAAGCCTTTTGAAAGGTCATTCTCTTTTTTCTATGGGTCTTTCTTTCTTTTGTTATCATGGCAACCTTAAATGAACCCCAAACTTTCTTTTGCTTGAACTGTCTTTACTTAACCTGTCCATCACTTCTTTCCAGTTATCTTTACATCCCTTCCAACCCCCACCATGCTTCCCTTTGGTGTCAACAACAAGGCCACGTCCTGGTGTGCCAGTGCAGAGGACGACTGCAGCTGGCACCTCATGATGTGTCACGTCTTCCAAAATTACCAGTCAAAGGCAGAGGAACAAGATCATTTTTGGATGCTACTGTAGCTTAGTGCGGTTCATTACAATTGTGCCTCCTCTAGTCTGCGGTGATGTGATGCAGAGGTAGCGTTACACAATAAGAGCAGCGTGTGAACTCACTCAGCAGTCTCTGTGTCTTCCCGTCCTTGTCTGTTCTCTATCTCTGTCTCGGTTTGATTGTGTCTTCCTCTGACAGCCCTGGCTGTCTCTCTGCCTGCACACAAAGAGAGGGATGAACCTGCCTGGCCCCTCGCTTTCTGTTTTTCTCTCTTCCCCTCTTGGCTTGGGTTTATTGAGTTTCTCGATTTGTACTGATAAATTTGATCATAAGCCTCTGAGCTGCACAATCTTCTCTTGTGCGGCAGCCGACGTACATTGCCGGAACTCCTCTTTTGCGTGACTGTATCATAGCAATCAGGCTCAAGAGAGCGTATTACATGTATGTGAGGGGTGCCACAGTGTTTACATGGTGCTCATTGGTGTGGAACAAAAAGAACCCAGTCAGCTGTCCTTTTTGGAGCGAGAATGCATTTTGCCAGTCGGACGTTTTTCAGCTCGTTACACATTGGTGTCAATTTGGATTGAACACTCTTTTTACTTTTATACTTTGTCTTTTTATTTGGGGCGATATTTTTAGATTCATATGAAGCCACAATTTTAATGTGCTAGACATATGAGGAAAATAGAAGCTGTGGTCGACTCCTGTTGCTTTCTGTACAAAGACAAAGCTGAATAGAGAAAAGGCTTGACTGCTGTTATAAATGACTTATCCACATATTAGGATGGGGATGCTGAGAATGACAATCAACAGTACGCACTCAGTGCACTGGCATGAAGTGGTATTATGGGCCAGGATATGACCAGTCGCAGTCTCTTAAATGCTCAGTGCTGTGATAGGAGGAGAGCGATGCCCTAGTTTGAGTCTGCCGTAATTATGTAATGCTTGAGTACCTGCAGCACCAGTGGCATGACTACTTCTGAATGTGGTTCTGGGCAGCAGAGAGTGCAGATAGGAACTGCACACCTCTTTTCAATCCTTTTTTTTAATTTTTTACGTGGCATGCAACTTAATCTCATCTTGAGCTCTCTGCGTTTTGGCTCACATTATGCACTCATTTGCTTATTTAGCATTCAACTGACATATTCAGCACTCCCTCATGTCATCCTTTCATCTCAGTCTGTTAGGTTTTCCTGAATATTTCTCCCTCAAACCATTTCCCACTTCCTATTCCTCTTTTCCATCCCTCTCTCTCTCCACCTCTCTTTCTTCCTGTGCCCCCCCCCCACCTACCTCCCCATCAACACACATTTTTTTTCAGCTCTCCCCGTCCGTTCCTAATACCATATACCAAATGGAGGGTGACAGTGTGCAGCTGTGGGTTTTGTCCTCCAGACAGCATCTTAGAGAAAAGCTTAGCCCCCCACACACACATGCGTACAGACGGAGGGGAGGGATCGGCACTAACCTGAGTATTTCATCTGTCGTTTATATAATAGTTTTAAGATGGAGTTGCGCTGGTTGGCTTGCATACATGATGCAGTCAGACATGAAAGTCTTTGCAATTAGGACGAGGATGCATCACAATGTAAAAACACACTCAATTCTCTTTTGTGTCTCTCGCTTACTTAGAGGGCAAAGCTCCATGCTGCCTTGCAGGAGAAAAATCGTCTGAACCTCGAGCTGATCAACCACCACCTGAATACGTCCGAGTATGATCAGGTATGGCTGTGAAGACACACACACACACACACAAACACACAAACAAACAAACAAACAATGGTAAAATCCATTGTATATTGCACTACCAATGATAAAAGTGTTACGTATCATAAGCACATGGTCTTTCAAAGGACTATAACATCAGTTATGTGTTGCTATGTGTGAACTGTCTCTGCAGATCAATACATCAATCTGCAATTTTTATCATCATCATACATGTTTTCACATGTTGTCCCTCCATGTTCTTTATATTGCTTCTTCACCCACATGTGCCATTAAAGTCAAGTCTTCCATCTTCAACACACACACACACACACACACACACACACACACACACACACACACACACACACACACACACACACACACACATCATCGCCACGTTTCCTCTCTCATCCTCGTGTCCCCACTGGCACAGCCAGCCAGTCTCCCACTTCACACATGCATACATAAACACACACACACACACACACACACACACACACACACACACACACACACACACACACAGATGGAGACAGTCTGTGATGGTAGGCGATTAGCTACTCTGGCGCTAATAGTGACTTTCACAGAGGGGGCAGATTTGACACGTGTCCAGGGACTTGGCTCGGAGCTTTTGCTCCAGAGTGCCACACAAAAAGATGCCATCTGTGCACAGACAAGGTGGGCACCGAGATGAAAAAGATGTGTGCCCAGTCTCGCCACATACACAGTATGAATGAGGCGCAACTGGTTGGTAAGAGCAATCCTGGCAGCACGTGGTGGCCAGAGCGTAGAGAGGAAATGAAGGGATGAAAGAGGGAAAAGAGGCAGAGAACAGAAGAGAGTGTTGATATTATTAGACAAGGTAATTACAGAAAATACATTGGACTGTCTGTGGAGGCTATTTGTCAGAGAGTCAAAGAAAATTAACTACGTATCTCTGACAGTTTCAAAAGGAAACATATTGAAAATCATAGTGGGCATGTATTGGACTCAATTTTCATGTTATTGTTTCCACTCCTATACAGAATTGCCAATGGTGAGTCAGGGGGCTGTGTGTGAGGACAGACTATTTATCAAATATATATTAGATTAGTATATTTATTCACAGGAGATGGTAATTTATTACCTGGCCACGGTTTTTAAAGTTTGATTTGATAAATGTCTCTGTTCTGCGCTTATATTAACTGTAAAGGTTGTTTGTGCTCGCCTGGAATAAATAGAATTGTATTATTATTATGTCAACCATCTTTGGGTATCTAGATGAATGCCTGAACGTTATTATTATGCTACTTGCCCGATGTGATGTAGCTCAGATTAGTAGAGCTCCAGTCCTAAATTCCCCAATACGAATGAACTCATTCGCTCTGAAGCGGAGTAGTTTTTGTGCAGTTGAGTAAGCAAGCTTATCTATTGTATGCTCATCTCTTTTGCTAGTTAATGAGATGATTGGTGCACGGCTGAGGGATGGTTCTGCTCGGTCCTATGAGGCCACCTTGGGAGGAACCAGCTTGACTCAAGGCCTCTGACTGATGAAGGAGCGAGAGGCAGAACGCTTAAGTCAGCAGCTCTGTCTCATCAAGGCTAAATTGAAATGTGCTGATTAATTTCTCTTCAAACTGTGAACTCCCAATCAACCCTCCAGCAAGAAAAGAACAGCCTCTATTCATAAATGTAAAAAGTAGGTCTACTGCAAGAACAAACCTCATAAAAATTGCATGTTTCTTTTCCCCTTTGAAAAAACTGAATAAATGCTACATTTAGGCTCCTCGAGTAAAAAAAACAGGGAGGAAATGAAAGTGTTTCCCCTCTCTTTGTTGTTCGTCTGTTTACTTGTGTCTCTGCTGACCTTTTTTTTAATGGCTGTTTATATTCCTGTTGTTTATAGTCCTCTTAATCTCTTCTTGCTCCCCATCTTGCATCTGGACTCTTTTTCTTCATGTAGGTGCGATCCGACTATGAGCAGCTGAGACAGACCTTTGCTGTAGTGAGCCAGGAGAGAGACGTGGCCCAGCAGCAGAGGAGCCAACTCCAAGACAAAGTGGAGGACCTGGAACAGGTTCTAAAGGTGAGACGCTGTGAAATTTATGTTGACTTTAATGCCATATACCTCAAAATACATACATCACTCGTCTGCTTTTAATAGTTACAGCTCTTCATCTCTCCATTCAATCCTCTATTTCAATGAGTCCTCCCTCCACCGGTATTGTTCGATGTGCTTGTAATTTAATCCTTTCATATGCGACATGATACTACACATTTCATATTATTAATACATTTTCATACATACATACAATTACCTTTGACTGCTTCACATTTTGGAAAATCCTATAACATCATGACAACTTTGAATCATCTTTACCATAGTGCAGTGGTAGTAATCTCAGTATGGAGTAAAAAAAAAAAAAAACATGTCGCCAGCTCTATATCACTTAATCATGGCAGAAAACAATCCCGTGGGAAAGCTCTGGGATCATGTCAATAAGTGTCAGTAATGAACCCTTGGATTCTTTGATCAAAGGATTCTGATTTGCCATTTTTCACATGTCCCCCAAGGAAAACATTTCCTTTCTCTCCTCGCATTTAATCACTTGCATTTACAGATTAAATTGTGTTAATCAGTTCAAATTTAGTTGGGGGATTGATATCATAAACCTGCTCTGGTTTCTTCTTTCTCTCGCCCGTTCTTGTGGAGACTACTGAGCAATATGTCTCTAAGGCAAACCCGGCACATGTCGTACTGCTAAGTAGGCAAAGCAAAAGAATTAGGAGACCCAAGTCAAAACCGTTTATCCTCCTTTATCACTCCTGATGTTATCCGTCCACTTTTTCCACTGACATACTGTATATCTCTCCAGCGTTTCCATCTGCACTCATTCATCCCTCGTTCACGTCAGTGGCTCTGTTCAGCTCGCACCATTCATCAGATCTGAAGGGGTTTTTTTTTCCAGCCTTGTTTTTGTGGCCTATTTTTTAAAAATATTCAAATCTCCCATGTGTTTTTGTTTTCTAAGAAAACTTTAGAAGGAAAGCAATGAGGTGAAGTGTCATCAGATTCATGGAGAGACTCTTTTTTCACCGTCTCATAGTCTGCCAATAGTAATCAGACACAGTCTCCCTGCGCCGTGAGAGGCACTCTCATTACAAATCCCCGCTTCCCTGCATCTCCGATCGATTGTCTGTTTGTCAGGATATTTGAGAGAGAAATGTACCCATCTGAGAAAAACTGACCTGCTCCCTAATACAGCAAAGAAAGGTTTGTCACTTTCTCATTGTGTATTGATTAAGCAGACAAAGAGACTATTTAGAGAAAATTACACAGGGCAATGTGGGTGGAGAGAGCAGAGATAAAGGCGAAGGAACATGAAGGAAAAAAATGACATAAGACAGACTTCTACAGTCAAAGCTAATGAGATACAGAACTGTCAATTAGGCTTGAAAGTTATATAATCTGTTAACAAAAGACTTATTGTCATATATTCTATGTGGGAATTTAATAAACGTCTCGGTCATACAGAACTGTAGTCTTCAGACCTAACTGATGTTGCCATCCCCTAAGACGATTAAGACCTTTTTATATATATAAATACATACACACACACACACACACACAATGTTATAGACTAACTTGTTGTGTCATCAGGGTCATGATAAAGGCCACAAAGTCTGGCAGTAGTCTGAAAGACTTAAGCTGCAGACGTCCGTACGGCAGGTTGTTGGTTTAATATCAATGTCTGTCTCTGGTTTAACAAAACATCACAGAGTGTTTGCTTAAAATGTAGGTGAGTTCATCAAGCCTTGAATATCCGAGAGTTATAAAAAGTAGTTTTCTCTAAGGCTCCAGTGACAGCCTCTCAGCCAGCCCGGTCCTCTGCAGCTTAGAACCTCTCCCTGATTATGCAAAGCAGTCGCTGCCTGCTCAGGACACCTCGAAGCCACTCCGGGAGGTAAAGAGGCTTTTCTTTTTTTCCGAGGGAGAGAGAACACAGAGAGAAAATGATGAATGTCAGGGCTTTTTAAGCTGTCTTTTCTTCTTATGCCCGTAGAAACATCTTATGGCCTTAACTCTGTTTCTGTAAGATGTGGCAGCTGGTCGTGACTCCGCGGATAGATACTGTATGGTTATGAGTCGGCTAATTTGGGAAAGGGTAGATTTAGGATCAGCGTGGGTGACCATGCATGACAGCTTTGTCTGAGTCACTCCGGAGTATACAGTGGGTTGTATCTGATACGCATTATATGAAAAGTTTAGACTGTAGAACACTCTTTACTTCCACAGTGAACTCAACACTTGAGTGCTTTAGATTGAAAAAAAAAAATTGCCTTTCAAGAAATAGTTTAACATTCTTTCTGAAACGGTATACTGTGAAAAATCATCTCGAAATAACATCCTTCAACATAACCACATCTTCTCTGTTTCTCCAGCATATGCATGAGGCTGTCGAGCTGAAGCAGCAGCTGCAGATAGAGCATGAGCAAGCCTTGGTGGCCCTTCACACCAAGCAGAAGGAGATTAATCAACTGCAAAAGGTATGGCCCTCATGGTTAACGGCAAAAGTACAAAAGATGTATTTTTCATATACTTTCGGCATAATGCGACTTTGTAATTGCTTTTGTGAGAAGACCAGTGACGAACTGAAGCTCCGTGTTCAGTAGTTGATGCGTCAGGAGTCACTTTGTGCTGAATCACTGTCATTGAATCGCTGCTACTGTATCAGAAAATATAAAGACCTCAGAAACCTGTCAAATAAAGGAGAAATCAGCAGATTTCGCCCGAAATGCCGTTTCAGCTTACAACACTTTTCATATTGTTTGATCGTGTGATGAAGAGCACTTTCCTAAAAATGTTTCCTTTCTCGTTGTTGTTAAATTTAAACACCTTGTGAACATCTTTCAGTGTGCAGACTTCTTTTTTCTAGACCTCGTATTCTGTCTGGTGTCTTGTTAATATTGGGATACATTCTCTGCTAAGATGCTGATTAGATAGAACTGCAATCATCACATGAGACACATAGATTTAAGTTACAAGTGCTTTTGATACGCCTGAAACTCAAATGTCTAAGATGTTTAATCACCCTGATGTTCAGCAATGTGGAGCCTACATTTAAATGAACAAGCATGTAGCTTTAAATAATGAATTTGTTGTGCATTTGTCCCGTTGCAGCATTATTTACAGTGAATTGTTTACACACCATACAAAGATAAAACAAAAAGCTAAAAAGCTAGTGACTGATATGTAAATCTACTTAATACCTGCTTGATTAGACCATGCAAGCTGTTTTATGCCTGAAAACAGGTGAATAGTGACCGCCTCCTTAGAAATCTGTCAGGTTTTTCAGTCAGTTGTCTGCATGTACAATCTTATGGTCTTGTATTTAAGTAATTGAGGAGAAGGCATCTCCTCAATTACCAGTGCATGATCAACCAGTGTAGTGGGTTGACAGCATGTCAGCTGTGTGCTTTCTATTCTTCCTCATGGACCGTGATCACAGTGTCAGCTGCCACTGGGAGTCTCTGTGTTCACTGCAAGCAAGGTTTCACGCTGACCACCAGCATGAGGAAGAAGAGCACCTGTTAGGTACAGCGTTCCCTCACTGTTACCTTTCTGAAATATGGTTTAGATCTGTTTTAAGCAGATGAAATGAGACAACAACAACAACAACAAAAAGCCAGATGTTTCACATATTAGGCTGACGTGGAACAAAGAGTACAACATATGAACACTCAAACAAATGCATTTAGTTTTAGTGTAAAAATGAAAATGCTTCAGAAATCCCATTCTGTGAAAAATTTCACTGGCTGTTTACACCACTGCTAAGAATTTAGTGTTTGTTAAGGCCTGCATCCCTTTAACATTGCTGTCAAGCTTTGTCTTATTTTTTTAGGATTTGTTTTTAGCTTCTTTTTCTTTCTTTTTTCTTTTTTTAACATTTCCTTGATTTTAGAGAGATTTCTAGCCAACAACCGTCAACTTAGTAGTTTTAAGATGCAACATTTTCAGTTAAGGAGCACTACACCTATCAGCAATGCACGATCATGATGATGATGATGATGTAGAGGTGTCTAAAATCTAAAGTTTTCTTTGATGTAGAGCTTAGTTTAAGCTATACCTGGTAAAGGTGCACCCAGCCTGTGAAGAGCCTATGAAGATGAGTGAGAACATGTTTTCAACATGTGTGGCCATTGCATGTGTAGGGTCTTCTATGTGAACCATGGTGAGTATTAACCAAAAAAATCTTCATTGGTTCTCAATTTCAGTGAGATGAGTATTGTTTGTCAGGGTGCTGGCCGAGGCTCTCTACTCTGAAACAGGTGCTTCTGGCATAAATTATGGTTTCAAATTTGAAATCCACCAACGGTAAACTGGCCTCTTCCTACCTCGAAGTAGTTGTGCACTAATACTGCAATACAGTGTAGGTTATTCAATACCGGACAGCAGTTTGTGACTCACACCCCTGAGAATCTAAAACAATCCGAGGCTCAGCTTCTGTGTTTGCAGCTATATTCCTATGTTGTTCTTTGTCTTCCGGTAGGTGTTCTGTACTTTTGCTGTGAAACGTATTTCCTCCAAAACTTTACCAGTAGTCGCAGATTCCCATTAATCCTGCAACCAGGCTGACCTTGAATACGAAGTGTCCCTATGATCAAATCACTGACCTGCTGTGTTTCATCAGCCTCTAAGAAGCTTGTCACTGCCTCATCTACTCAAAAATAATTTTCTCATTTCACTCTAAATCCTTTTGTCATGACAATAGGGTGCAGACTCCTTTTGAGTGTAGTTCAAGTCAGGTCATGTTATTATCCACGTGAAGCTCTTTTATAGGATTTTACTGAGCAAGCAGTCTGAGTTCGGCTGAGAGAAACATCAAGAGTTTGGTCGGAGAAATGGAAGCTTCACTGTCCATGAGATACTTCTCTTCTTGCAAATCCTCTGAATCAATTGCTAGTCTCTGTCACATGACGGTTTCTCGACATTAATGGGCGAACGCACACTTCAGCAGGAAGAAAAACACAGCCCCGCTGTTTGTCGGGTCAAACACAGACACGAGCCCCTGATTCCACAGTCCTGTGCTCAGGAGGCTTTTACACATTGACAAATGTCAGTTTTTCTTTTTGGTTCCTTTTACTTTAATTTCATGTTGCTTTTATATATTTATCTGCACTGATAAATATATATTATTGTTTTGCATTTCACATTTCCTCTTTGCAGCGATTGCGAGGACATTTATTAGTGCTCGGTTCGATCTTCATTATGTTTTTTTCTTTTAATTTCTCTTCTTTCTTTACTTTTCCCTCCCCTTTTTTGTGTCTAAACAGAACAATAAGGACAAAATGTTTCAGGTATTTACTTTCCATCCTGATTAGTTTCATTTTCAGCAAATCATTACAACTTTCAAAACCTTATTTTGTGCAAATTGAGAAAAACAAATTGAAAATCCATTTGTGCACTAAATGCTAATGAGTACTACACTCACTATACACCTCATCCATCTTCCTTGACTTCCTCTGATATATTTATGATATGACATATTTAAAGTCTATACTGTAAGTGTTATAATCCTCTTAACTACTTGCAGTACTTAGGCTTCCTTATCAGAGTGTAACAGTGTTATGTATCAGCAGCTGCAGCAGTGCAGAGGACTGCAGTGGTTCCAATGTAACGTGCAGCTAAATTCTGAAAGATGTCTCTCTCGGGATCCTTTTCTAATTGGTTCATCTTTTGTTCAGCATTAATAGATGAAACGTTGGCGGTTCTTCAGAGAATTCATATCTGAACATTACATGTGATGAAGTACACTCCATGCTGTGTCTGTATTTTCCCCTCATGTTTCACTCTTTATCATTTGTGCTCTCTCTCTTCTCTCTCTCTCTCTCTCTCTCTCTCTCTCTCTCTCTCTCTCTCTCTCGCTGTGTGTTTTCCTAGTTCCTCTCAGCCATTACACCCCCCCCTCTGCTTTCTTTGTTTTTCTTCAAAGGTCAAGGTTCGTGACCTGGAGCAGAGATGCAGGTTACAGAGTGAACACTTCCACCTGCTGTCCAACGAGCTGCTGAATTTCCGTTTGCGATCAGATACCGTGGACATCCTTCAAATTAATCCTGCCTCCACATCCCTGATCCCTCACTCATCAGAGAAGAAAGTCTCACAAGTTAGTGTTGGATTTGAAGCCCAGACAAAGACAGGTGGGTCAGGGCTCCCAACTCATAGCCAAACTTCACATGTGCACTAACATTTTGAGACGCCATGTTTTGAAAAGGAAGAAAATTCAATACCGCTACGATTTTGAAAACTTCCTTTTCAGACAGTGTTACAGAAGTACATTGCCAAATCTGTGGAGTGAATGTTACTTCGACTAGCAGTGTTCAATGGTCCACTACCATCGAGATCCACCCATTCTAAAAAAAAACAAGGGCTGCACTCTCCATAAAAGCATTCACCAAATTAGGTGCGATCAAAAGGCCTCTGATCAGGATAAAATGAGTCTCACGTAACAGCTGGATCAGCTCACTCCTGAACAGATGTGGACATCATTAATGGCAGCACTACTTATTCATGATCAATATCTATCCTAATTGATCATAGACCTGATGTATGACACGAGTGTGGTTTAACACATTAGTATTCTAACGACACATAGTGCAACCTGCACAGCCAGCAGATAGAGCCATATCAATGATGTAGATTTATACAGTCTGGCACAGACCAGAGGTCTTTGAAGTGCTGGAAATCCTGTTTTATCTTTCTCTTCACTTGAAACAGAGGGTGCACTCACTGATGCTTTCGGGCTAATGCATAATATTACTCACTCGCAAACCACAAGAATCCACTGATACTGTGGTCCCATGTTGTTGACTGAATCTAATTTCCTCAAGGAATTCAGCTGTTCACACTGTTAGACTGCAGTTTTCTATTTTGAGTTGACCCCCCCCCCCCCTCCCCTCCGTCACACACACGCGCACAATCATGAGCGCACTCACACACACGCACACACAAAGGACCTCAGTGGTATTTAAGGACAAATGCATTGCAGATGTGAGGTGTTGATCGGTGTGGAATAGCCTTTGCCATGAAGAGTGTTTGCTGCACACTCGCTTTAACAGGAGATCAATAACTGTACAGTGAGCAGCAAATGGGTGCAGAAGGAATGACAGTTGCTCTTTATTTGCTATGGAAATCAATGTCTCCCAGGCGATGAGAGCGCGGCACACACGCCTATACTGATCTCCCAGTTCTCGCCCTGCACACCACAGACTGGAGACAGAAAAAGACCAGAACCGCCGTTTGTCAAATCCAGCACCGTGACAACGGACCGCCCCAGCAATCCTCGACAGCGGACCCCATCAGAGGTGGGTCGGATGCATTGATGTGACCACCATCACATCACTGCTTGTGTAATTTATCAAGTCTTTTTAATGGTTTTAAGTGTGTCATGTATACCGTATGCAAAGTTAATGGCTTGCTTTGCTCAATCTCAGATAGAATCTCAATTATGAATAGTATGCATATAGTAAATAACATTGATGTTGACAATCTATAGATGGAGGATGAGGCCAGCCCATCACCCAGGTCCAAGGCTCGCTACACAGGCCAGGTCCGCCTTTGCACTGCCCGATACAGGTGAAGGAGATCAGCTTCGGGAATCTGTTGATTTTATTGAACATCATCTTTTTGACTTAACTAACTGTTTCTTTATTAAAGAAATGTAATAAATAAATAAAAAATAATGTCATAAAACTTAAAAAAGGTAACTCCTCCTTCCAGTTATAACCCTTACGATGGACCAAACGAGCACCCAGAAGCAGAACTCCCCCTGGTGGCCGGGAAGTATCTGTACGTGTATGGAAACATGGACGATGACGGCTTCTATCAAGGTGAGAAGTGAAACAAGGCTCAGAGATAATATGGACAATAATTATTCAAATGTTTCTTTTTTTAATAAAATAGCACTTTGTTGCTTTTCAAGTCCGTGGTTCGAGTCCCTGCCTGCTGCTGTCGTGGAGCATGCGTGACAGTCACAACAAGCGTGTGCATCACCTCATATTGATTATCTTACAATGACACCTACTTACAATGAATCCTTTTAACAATTGTGCTGTACATTGTGTGTGTGTGTATATATATATATATATATATATATATATATATATATATATATATATATATATATATATATATATATATATATATATATTATATACATGCATTGATGACATATTTTGTTCCCTTACTTGTCACTCTACAGTATATCGTGTTGGCTTTGTCCTCATTGGACATGACATGACATCATGATCAAACCTTAATGTAAAAAGACTATAATGCTGACGCAGTCATCACTGGAAACACTGCTGGTCTTCTTAGGTTTCATGACGTTCGCAGCATTTGTCACCCTCATACTGGTTATTTTAACCTTGTGACGTGGACTCCTCTTTGTCAGTGTAGTCAAACTGTGTTCGGCTCAAGTTGTCATGGTTTTCATAGAGGTATCAAATAGTTTTACAGTTTTCTTGAGATGACGGTGCTGTTGTTGCGCTGCCTATTGCTCTCAACGCTCACTATTAAACCTTTCTTAAAGCAATTTAAAATCCTGGTAACATTTAACCTGTTACTTTACAGTGAGTCATTTACCCACGAGATGATTACTTTCGTTTGCCTACACCTGTACGTACGCATGCTCTGTGTCAGTGTCACCAAGAACACATCCTGTACACTTTTTGTAACTGGTGATTGGAGTGATTCTCTGTCTAATCCCTTTAGAATTATGAATGCTTCTCCATCAGAGGCAATCCTAATCCCCCTGACTAGCAATCCTGCCGACAGCACAGCCCGCTACCGACACAGTTGTACTCAGCTGTAGTGATTCATTAGCTGTGGGCGGTGAAATTGCATGGCATCGTGGAGGAGCCTTGTATTTACCACGCAGCAGGGAGACTCGTGCCTCAGACCAAGCTGTTGTCAAGATGGGACCTTGGTCCCTTTTAGCTTGATGACTAATCCAGCAGGGCTCAGTTTAATCATCAGCACACACAAACAAAACACACAGACACACACAGATGGTCTTAAGGTCTCCAAGGCCTCTGTGGAGAAAGGGATTGAAGATGATAGGGAACTTTTTTTTTGAAGACAAACCTCTTCCCTTTGGAAGTGCAAGTCCAAGCAGTTTTTTTCTGCATTGACCGCAGCATCTACATGCTCAGGGGTGTTTCTGGAAATGTTCAAAAACCGTGATTTGAAGTTCATGTTCAGTTGTGTGTTTACTGAAGAGAGTACAAAAGATAGCATCCAAGCAGCAGTTAATCTTACATCTTAGGGAATAGCACATACTGAATGTTTACATATCTCCCACCTCTCACTCACTGACTCATTGCCACCGCACAGGGAAAATAGATCTCACTGTTATCGAAGTGTGTTCAAGTTACAGCTTTCCTCGTGTTGTTTTCTCGTCAGGAGCCATTAGTGAGCTTAATTTTAACATGTGGAGCGACCGTCTCGCTTCCCGATAGCGACGAGACAAGGGTAGCGATGTTAACCTGAAAGAATAATGCACTTTGTTGAGTTATTCATGTCCTACTACTTCCAATGTATGTCTTCCTGTGTCTCAGGGGAGCTGCTCGACGGTCAGCGAGGACTTGTTCCCTCCAACTTCGTGGAGTTTGTCCAAGACAAGGAAAAACTAGCGATTGAGGCGGGGGAAGGAGGAGACGACCTGGGTCCTCATATGCCCCTGGCCTTGATGGCAGTGGATGGAGGCTCCTCCCAGGACGGCCTCCTGAGCTCCACCAACGCCTTGGTTCCCTGTAGCAATGGGACAGGTGGGCCCCCGGACCCCGAGGACCTGGCTGAAGACGTCGTGCCTTATCCCCGAAAGATCAACTTGATCAAGCAGCTGGCACGGAGCGTCATCGTGGCCTGGGAGTCTCCACTAGTGCCTTTGGGCTGGGGGAACATCTCTGGCTACAACGTGTTGGTAGACGGGGAGCTTCGCGCCAGCACTATGTACGGCGGCCGGACCAAGTGTCTGCTGGAGAAGCTGGACCTGGACGGCTGTGTCCACCGCGTGTCGGTGCAGAGCGCCACGGACCGCGGCCTGTCCGACGAGCTGCGCTGCACCTTGCTGGTCGGGGCCAACGTGGTGGTCGCGCCGTGCGGGCTGCGGGTGGACGACATCCAGCGCGACACCGCCGAGCTCTCCTGGTTGCCCAGCAACAGTAACTATGGTCACACCGTGTTCTTGGACGGCGCGGAGCACGCCGCGGTAAAGCCGGGGCGGTACAGGCTGCGCTTCGTCAACCTGAAGCCCCTGACGGTTTACAAAGTGACGGTGGTGGCACAGCCGCACCAGGTGCCATGGCAACTGCCGCTGGAGCAGAGAGAGAGGAAAGAAGCCGGCGTGGAGTTCTGCACTCAGGCTGCAGGTCAGCAACGCTCCTCACGACTCACGGAGATGCACATCAATAATGTATTGCTTTTTAAAGAAAACACGCTTTGAGCAATCTCGGAGACAGATGGAGATGACAGCTGCTGTGTTTATGTCAGTTAACTGTAATGCAGCTCAGATGTGTGACATCATGCCATATTGCACTGTGCGGTTAGCAGAGAGTACATCAATGCCTTACCTTGCCGTTGTTGTGTATTGTATTTTGTCTAGGTCCAACACCATATTGTGGAACAGGTCAGAATGAAACATCAGTCCTGGGTTTCCCCAAATCATTTCTTCTACTGCTAACCAATGGGCAGAGAGGACATGATCTGATACTTTTGGAAGAGGCTTATGGTCATGGAACTGAGAATAATTATGACATATTGTTCAAATAAGAGATTTGGGCAAAATAACTTAACTCATCGCCAAACAATGTTGTCATTTCCATATGTATTTAAATTTAAATACATTAAACATACAGAGAAATACTTTCTTTTTGGCAACCAAATTCACCAAATTTGCCCAAGTTTACTCACTGCTAAGTATATCACTGATTAGAGAGCAGCCATGCATCACACGATATGATCAGTTATTATTCTGATGAGTCATTTCCTCTGCCTATAGCCTGGCCTGTAGTAACCAGCATTATATAAAGCAGTGCCTCTCCACTGCTCCCTGAAATGACCATTTTGTATGAGTGTGCATTTGCCTCTGCTTGACTGCAGTTGTGCATGTTTTATCCAGTGATCCAGGAGAGTGGAAGACAAAGAATGAGCTGTAGTCTCTCTGGATTGTGTCCTGCATGCAGAGACAACAGCGCTTCTCTCAGGAGGCCCAGAGGCCCGCATTGTTTTACTTTACCTTCATTGTTTCTCCTCACATAAAAGAGCAGTATGAGCACTAGGACACAGGAATACACACATACGTGTTCATATTTGATTTTGCATAAATACTGAGGGAGAAAATAAGATTTCATTTCATTTTGGAGTATCGTACGTTAGACAATATTTTAGTAATATTAATAATTAGCAAGTATCTGCATGAACTGTGCATAGCTACCACATGAAAATAAAGTGTAATTCTTTCAAAAGTATAAATAGGAGAAGTGAAATTATAAATTGACCCAGTTTATTGTGTCTTGAATCCTCACAACCCCCCATCATCATGTCTGTGCATGGTTGTGTATGCACCAATTTGTGCATTTGATGAATGCTTCATACCCTTTCCTCTTGCTTATGGATTAGTGTTAATAGAACAGTAAATAATTGCACAACTTTTACACTTTCTTTTCCTCTCCTACCAGGCCCTCCCCAGCCTCCCCTGGATGTACAGGTGCTCTGTGGGCAGGCTCCGGGGGTCCTACAGGTCCGCTGGAAGCCCCCCCTCCTCTCTCCCACAGGCACATCTAATGGGGCAAATGTAGTTGGTTACGCAGTCTGCACAAAAGGACAGAGGGTGAGTTAGCAAGTGTTACCCACATAGACTATATTCTCTGTTAAAAGGCATGCCGAGGAGCTCATCTTGGGTGAAAAGATTGATAATAAAAACAGGGAAAATAAATGACTTTGTACAGTAGCATGAATAGTACCGAGGGACCCGTTTGTGGAGAATTCCCAAGCATATGGAAACCATATTTCAAAGGTCTACACATATACAGTAAAACACTGATTGGGTTGTTTTAATCATATTTAATCCAGTTGAAACAAGAGACCATGCATCACAGATGGGGCGGTAATGGAATCGGATGTTGAGTTAAGCATTATGTCATCAGTGGCCTGAGCGCACGCAGCAGTGCCATCTACTTGTGATTCATGTTCAGAGCAAGCCTCTCAATCTGGGCCCAGTGAACATCTTGGAAAAGGTCTCTCACTCCCTCTGGTGACTGCCAAAGTAAATCAACATGCTATGCTGAAACTTTGTCGGCGTGTTGTTTCCCGCCTCGTTATGTGCTCCACATAAGATATCAAAACATATATAAATTGTAAAGGAGTTTTTCTCAGAACAAATAGAATATGAACCTTTTTGTATCTAAGTTTTGGAGTTTTGCCAGAAAAGAAAAAAAAAGTTGTTTCACTTGTTAAAAATGATCTGTTCATCATTTATTTTCTTTTTTTTAAAATCCAGATAGCGGAAGTTTTGTTTCCAATGGCAGACTATGTTACCGTCGAGCTGACAAGGATTCAGTGCCTGGAGGCCAGGGAAGTCATCGTGAGGACGCTGTCAGTGCAGGGAGAATCCCAGGACTCCCTCGTCGCCGTCATTCCAAACAACCTCCTCGTGCCTCTACCTGCAATCCCCCTGCCACCGCCAATGCACCCCCACGCAGGCCCCCCTCCACACCCCCATGCTCAGCCCCACCTTCAATCCCCTCACCTTCCTCACGCCCCACAACAACTTTGTGCTCCACCCCAGGCGCACGGACAGCCACCCCCACCGCATCCTCCTCACCCTCAACCTCATCCCAGACTTCCCCACCCGGGTGGACCCCCGCAACCTCTGCACCGACCCCCACATCCTCAGCCCCAACCCCAGCCACAGCCCCAGCCCATACACCTTCAGCCTCGCCATCCACACCAAGGTCCCAGGCCACAGCACCAACTGCCTCTGCTACCCCACCCCCATCACCACCCTATACCTCAGAGACCAGTATGTGCCAGAGACCTGGATGCCAAAGAGCACGCCGCCCACCACGGGGGGGCTTTTCCACCTGGCCAGCCTGGCTGGGACCCAAATCGCTCTCCCACTTCCCAGCCTCCTGTGCCCATGCAAGGTCACACCCTTGAGGCTCCGCCCACAGCCAATCCACGTTCCCCGTCCCCCCAGAGGATTCTTCCTCAGCCCAGAGGAACGCTCATCCCGGACACTGTGGCCAAAGCCATCGCCCGAGAAGCAGCGCAGAGGGTGGCAGCAGAAAGTGGCAAGGTTTGATGAAGATGGAAATGCTAAATCCTTTCACATACATGGAATTAGTCAAGAAGAAAAAAACACACACCTGTAAATTAGCTTCAGATAAATAGAATAGAGCGATCTGTTGATTGTGTACAAAAGACTATTTGGCTTTCCACGACTGTCAGTACTATTACACCACAGAGTAAGAGCGTGTTGAATTGTGAAACGCGTAACGATCAAGGAGCACTGGTGTGCCCTGTCTCCGTTACTTACGTACCGCACTTTCCATGCCTATTTTCAGGCGGACAGGAGGCCGGTCAGATATGGAGAGCAGGGCCGTTCATTTCACCAGCATCATTCTGATGAGGAAGAGGAAGATGAAGAAGGGTTCGCACGCGGCCGTCGGAGAGGACCCTCAGTAGATGAGTTCCTCAGAGGCTCTGAGCTTGGGAGGCCGGTAAGAACAGCGGTACATTTTTTACCCTTACTTTGTCCCAATGTGTTTTTCAATGGACAACCTCCTATGTGTGGGTATGTTTGGACGTGTGTGTGTGTGTGTGTGTGTGTGTGTGTGTGCATGCATGTCTGGGTGGTTGCATGCATACACTCCTACGCCGTGTTCCTGTGTGTGTTCACATGCGTGTGTTTGCCCATCCATGTGTGTTTGGTGTGTGCATGTACGTATGAATGTATGTGGACTTAAACAATTGCGTCTATGTGTTTGTTTGTGTGTGCGTGTGTGTGTGTGTGTGTGTGTGTGTGTGTGTGCGCGTGTGCGTGTGTGTGTATGTGTATGACTGCCAAAAGCCTCACTGTAGTCACAATGAAGATTATCACAGCGAAAGCAGCCGGGGCTCTGACCTGTCTGACATCATGGAAGAGGATGAGGAGGAGCTGTACTCTGAGATGCAGCTGGAAGAGGGACGTCGACGCAACTCGCACAACACACCCAAGGTGCAGTTCTTTGCACTTATTCTAAACCCAAAAGTCATAACCACCCAAATTTATTATTATTAAGTGAACTGCACGGGCACAGATACTTCAATTGAGACTGCTGCCTTGACATGCATTGAATAGGTGTTGTTAGTGTGTGTGCTGAGTTTAGTTCAAATTTCTTAAAAACAGATAAAGAAACTGGGTTTCAGCACTATGGAGAGAAACAGACAGAGACAAACTGGGTTTTAATGCTTTCAGACAGCATTGCCATTCACCAGTAAAGAGAAATAGTCCTGAAGCAACGTCTTCAGAGTTTGACTCTCAAATCTGGCCCAATGTTTGGGATACTAGTCAGCAAAATTGGCTATATCGCTAACATTTTCCTCTCATCAAAACTGTAATCCCCTCCCTTTCGCTATGAGATTGCACACGGTAGATAGAAGCAGCCTGTGGCGTGTAGAACTGGTTATTAGTCGGATGGGACGTGACGGGGAGCTGCAGCTACTGCAGCCTGCTGCCACAAATTTCCAAATACAGAACACTGACGCCGCGAGGCTGCGGTCTGAGAGCAACAGAGAGAAAGAAGCGGGGTTTGAATGTTTCAGCTTCATGGAGAGACACGTAGATACACTGGGTGTGAATGTGTTCAGCACCTTGGAGAGAGACACAGGGAGAGACTGGGTGTGAACAGTTTAGCGTTGTATACAGTCATATACAAGTGCTTTTCTGATGTCTTTGACACAATTATTTTTTCCTTACACATATTTGAAATCAGTAGTTTGTTTAAATCGGTATTTGCACAATATCGGAATGTTGAAATTTCCCTTGGGCTTGTGTGTGTCTGAGTGCGTGTCTATGCGTCTGTGTTTCAGTGTGCCTGCCCGTGAGTGCTGCATGATTTTGTTTACATACAAATTGTACGAGTACGTCGACGTGCGTTTTTCCTTCACACCCTGTTTGCGAGTCACGTGTCTGTGAGCGGCTCGTGAATGTTTCATGTTTGCGAATGTTTTCTGTGCTTTTCTTTGCGTTTTCAGAACAACTCTCCTGCTGGAGGCCGTCATGACCGGGAGACAGGCAGAAGAAACCACCAGCCTCAGAGAAGACCTCTAATGGTCCCCTCCATTGGTCAGTATGGGGGGTGGTCGTTTATTTGATCATTTGTGTGTGTTTTTTTACGCTTTAGAACAGACATGTTTGTTGCTCTGTTAAAACCATCATGAGCTTCTCTGGGTCTCCAGATCACCTCTGTGTCTATGAACCATGCTCATGCCCTTCACTACCTGAACATCTTGCAGTGCATTATTATGCCACAAACTGACACTTTTCTTAAATTGCCCTGCACAGTCGCACTACACACTGATGTGCTAATCTACTCTGATAAACTCTGACAATTATAATGGTTTTGCCATAGTCATTTTCTTGTGTGTATTTGTTTTCACCATGTGTCTAAGCAATAAGACTCTTTAGGTGGCAACGCAAATCTTCAGTTAACCTTTTGGGAACGGAATGTTGAGCTTTGCATTGTAACCCCCATCACCCTCTAATTGGTGTTTCCTGTAGAGGTAACCTTTGAGAATAGCAGTGAGGCAAACCCCATCACCGAGGATGTTTACTATGGCAGAGTAGCTCGGCACAGGACGTGGTCTTCCCGCAGGCACATGGGCGGCACCAGGTCACCCCATGGTATGTGCCTGCAGTCCTGTTTCTACCACCACAGCATGGCGACCAAAATGCCACCAGCAACTGGCAAACAGCAAGAAGTAGCTGTGGACACCTGCAAGTGCCTGCTTCTCCGTCTCAAATAATACTAGATATTATTATGCTTACAGTTGAACAGCATGACTGCACTGCACTGAAATGGTGGACCCGCTGGCGAGCCATACCCGGGGTCCAGGATGAACCTTCCCACAGTTGCAGATGATAAATGATTGATTGACTGCTCAGAGAATGCCACACTCACTGCACTGAACTCTAGATGCCTGCTAAACCCCTCCCCCTCGTGGTACAACCACACGTACTACGACACGTTCAATGAGAGCATTCATGCATGACATGTAGAAGAAATATCAGTGGCGGACATTAAATGATGGCGTCACGTTCACTGCTTTCTTGTTTTCTTAAGACGTTACTTGTTTCTTGAGTTTGAAATATCAGCAGTTGGAAATGCAGTTGTCTTTTGGTCGTGCCTCATAAACACAATGACCAAACCTTCTGTAAGTTGGGATATGCTCAGCCAGGAGCAGTGCATTTCACATCATGCTTGTATTTCCAAGCACTAAAATAAAGCTTTGGCCTAACGGTATCACACGTTGCTAGCAAATTCAAATAAATTACTTCCACAACAACTCTGCCATTTTTGCTTTAGACCTCTTGCTGCTACAAGGGTTGGCAATGTGTAGGAAGTTTTGGATTTTTGCTTTAGATCTTAAGATTTCACGTAACAAAATAGACACATGGAGTTGTTTGTCTTTAGGTGCATTGTTTTATTTCGGCTTCTTGTAGCATGCATGTCAGAGTCTTGTGTGTTTCTTGTGTTGTGTCATGTCCATGAATCACGTTCTGTGTATTGCACCATGTTTTGTATTGCTCCTCGTCTGTCTCTCACTGCATATTCAAATGTAAAAAAAATAGACGTGTGTGTGTGTGTGTGTGTGTGTGCGTGTGTGTGCGTGTGCGTGCGTGTGTGCTTCAGTAAGTTATTTAAATAGTTGACTGACCACTTGGTTTTATTCCTGCATGCTGACAGGCAGAATTATGGCAAGACAGGAAATTAAAATCGGTCACGCAATTCAGCAAATCAATGAGACATATTGAGACAAAAAAATCTTCTCATTGATTTCTTTTGCTCAGTCTATAAGTGGTATTTACTGTATGAGACAGTTAGTCTCACAGTAAATGACTTTACATGTTTGCAGCTGAGCCCTGAAATCTGTGACCAAACATTACAAATACAGGCTCATATTTTACAGAAGACAAACATACAAACTATGTTTGCAAATATGAAATATCTCCACAAAGAAACAACGCCTCTTTCAAAGTTCCACATGAATAGTGTTTCTAGTGGCGCAGGATGATGGAATGTGTTTGTCCTCAATGTGTTTAAGATGGCTCCAGGGACCGGGACCGCCGCTCTCCCACATACTACGATGAGTCCGAGCCTGAGGAGTCCTTCCGGATCTTTGTGGCCCTCTTTGACTACGATCCTCTGTCCATGTCCCCCAACCCAGATGCAGCTGATGAGGAGCTGCCCTTCAAGGAGGGGCAGATCATTAGGGTGGGAGTTTATGTGTATTTATTTGTCATACGGTGCTAATTGTTTGCTGTATTTTGGCCATGAAACCCCAAAATTATAATCATAAAATAATGGGGGTCATGAATAGTGTGTACTAGCTGCAGAAAGTATGTTCAGTTAAAGTATAGTTATTTCAGACAGACTTCATCATTCACTATTGTTTGTTTTTCCAATATGCGTGTGTACAGACTAGCTGTCAGTAAATTACTTCTCTGAAATCAGACCTGCTTGGGTCTTGAATGTTTGTTTGTCCTATTTTACAGTAAAAGAAACACGTGTACATTTTATAGCAGCTGACGAAATTTTCGGTCAGTAGAGCATCATAGTCATAACAAAACTGTATCATTTATAATTTACAAATTCATGAAAAAGGAAAGACCATTAAATTTAACCATGAATTAACTATTTTCATTTGAAAACGAAATATATTTATCTTTTATGTGTAATCCTACTTAAACTCGAGCATATCTAAAAAAAAAAAAAAGAACGTCAAGTGTTGGCTTGACTGTGCCCCAATCACCATAACAGAAGTGCGATACAGGTTTTGGAGATCTAAACATCGCTCGCTTACTCTCTTCTCTGACAGGTGTACGGTGATAAAGACACAGATGGCTTTTACAGAGGAGAAGTGAGGGGCAGGATGGGGCTCATCCCCTGTAACATGGTGTCAGAGATCAGAGCGGAGGACGAGGAGACCATGGACCAGCTCATCAAACAGGGCTTCCTGCCTCTAAGTACCCCTGTGGACAGATTAGGTACTACAATGTACAGATAATCACTGTTACCCACCGTCACTGGGGTGGCAAAGTTTAAATGTGAATGAAAAGACAAGTTGAAATACTTTCTGTTCAAATACATCCGTTATTGCTTTCAGAGCAGCACAGAAGAGGCCTGCGGCGAGACCAGGCCTCGAGGAGAATGGTGGCTCTGTACGACTACGACCCCCGAGAGAGCTCCCCTAATGTCGACGTCGAGGTATTAGTGCTCAGGACTCATTACTGAACACACGTATCTACTGATCCAAGGAAGTAGCAGACCGTGACCCCACATAAAGAGATATAACAGATTAAGTCATAGCTGACTTCACCTGGATCGCATTCCTTGTACAGTATATCCCTTTCTGTATCTCTGTCTTCTGATAGGCCGAGATGACCTTCTGTGCTGGTGACATCATGGCTGTGTTTGGAGATATTGATGAAGACGGATTCTATTATGTGAGTGCCGTTTGGCTACGTTTGCTTTTGTTACACTTAAAACTTTAGATGTTTTGTTTGTCACTTTGAGTTTTAGATTTGTATTAATTTGCTGGTGTACAAATTTAAAGACAAATCAGAAGATTGGGAGGTAGGATGAATATGCAAATAAATAGCTTCTAATTACTCATTACTGTCGACAGGGCGAGATCAATGGCCACCGCGGTCTGGTTCCCTCTAACTTCCTGGAAGAAGTGCCTGATGACGTGGAGGTGTATCTGACCGATACTCCGTCCCACTACCCCCAGGAAGAGCCTGCCAACCGGCCCCCTGCCAATTCTGCCTCCACCGTCTCAGAGGGCAAACGGGTACACCATCATCGCCGCTCTCAGCGCTAGGCCCTGTGTTCATCCATCCTCCGTCCTCTCTCTTGATTTCCGTCTCTCGCTTCCTCCACTTGCCGTCTGTGTGCTGTTCATTGTGTGTGTTTGTCCATGTGGTGACAGTGGTGACTCTATACAAACTAACAACTCCCCCTCCTCCCCCCGCCCTCCTCTGTCCTCCCACCCCGCCCTCCACCCTTTGGAAAAGGGGACAAAAATCCAGTGTTAACACCTTTCTGAGTCTCAGAGAAAGGAAGAAGCAAAGCCTGACATGGACAGAGAGAGGATAGACTGTGGGAGCTCCGCGGGTGATTTATGCATGTAGCACTGGTTAAGGAGGACTTGAAAAAGGCTCAACTCATTCCTCACACAACATAATTTGGTACCTCTTTGCACTGAAACACAAAATCAAAATGGGGATATTGTGTAAAATAATAAGTGCTTTATTAACACATAACAACGGCTACCCAAGGACACTGAAATCAATTATTTGAGCAAAAACTTTTAAGATGAAAAAGAGAGAGAAGCATGCCTTTTTCATACTTGATACATTTTATAATACCTTTCTTGATTCGACTGCTGTATTTCCTTAAAGAGGCTTTGTTTCTTTATGTATATTGCACACACATCAAATCTATTTTTCAGCCCTGTGGACAGTGGATACGCCATGTTTGCTCTGCGCTCGAGAGACAAAACTAATCGCAGCACTGATACATCCATACTGTATTGTTACAATGGAACAATAAAAGAGAAAAATTGGATATTAAAAACATTCTTTCTTTTGCACTCTGTGTTCGGTGTGTTGGTGTTGTTGTTGACGCTGTTGTTGTTGTTTTCAGTTTTCATAGTGGTGTGGGTTTTTTAAGGCGACGGTGACTTTGCTGCCACATCTGATTTCTTTTTTGTTTTTCCTCACCCGCTTGGCAAAACAAAACAAACAAACAGAAGAAGATTGTTCATTTCACACCATAAATGGCTCTGTCTGCCTTGTACAGTAAGTCGGCAACTTGAGATACCAAACTCGCGGCTCTAATGCACACAGCTTGTGGTCACAGCAGAAGGCTCTTTTGTTTCTCACAGTGATGGGATCAGTTTTTCTTGCTTTGAGTGTTCCCGAAATGTTCTGGTACAATTTCAAATATATACATGTTCATTTTGCAATGTTAAAATGTTCGTAATATTGGCCTCACAATATTGATTATCATCCTTTTTGTCACCCAAAAGCCATATATCATGATACATTACTGACAATTTGGACCAGAGTCTGAGAAATTTAGACTCTTTGAAACAAAAAATCCATGATTTCAAAATGCAGACTGTCCTCTCTCTTAATAATGATGCTTAAAAACGCATCACTGTGTATCCAGCTGCTGCATTAGTTGAGAAGCCTGGTATCTACAGTTGTGTCCCTAAGTGTTGTTCTGTATATGACTGTACTGTATGTTCCCTACTGATGGCCCACTGATGCTGGACTTCTGCAGCTCTGTGTTGTGCTGATGTTGTGCTCAACATTTGATGGCTTCCTCCTAAGTGTTTTTTCTACATATGTACTGTGTGTGTGTGTGTGTGTGTGTGTGTGTGTGTGTGTGTTTAATTTCACAAAGTAATTATGAAACTATAATTCATAGATGGATGGATGACTTTATTAATCCCAAGAAATTATGGTAGTGAGAGAGCAGCCACATAAGAATTACCAAACAACATAGAGATGGATATTGCATAACATAAACAGGAATAACAAAAATATATGCGCAATAATAATAATATGAATAAATACAGAGTATATATGTTTAGAATGAGAATATTCTGTACGTGGGTAGTAAAGTCAGAATATGCAGATTGTAATATACTCTTCTGTTTTTTTTTTCCAGCTTTGTACTAACAGTAAAAAATAGTAGAAAATCTTTTTCACTTCATCAAAATGGATAGACATGGGATACATGTTCCATTTGACATGTTAAGAGAGAAGGAAATAAGTTATTTTTGTGACTTAACCTTCCATCAAAACAAATTTAAAAGAAAGACTTTTGAGATGTTCTGCTCGACAACAAGAAAGGCCAAAGACATAACCTTGCTGGAGGTAAATACAACAAAATAATAGAATTATTGGTTGAAACCAGTCAGACATGTTCCTCAACAAGTACCGTCAGGCAAGAAACAAGCAAGTATGACATTGGGTCCGTGGGTAATTTGATCATTATGTGCCCAGTGAGAGCAGGTTTTAGACACGCAGGGAACTCCTAGAGCTGTACATGACATGTTGATGACGACCTCACAGATTCAGGCCTCGTCTGCAGTGTGTGAGTGTTGCTTCTTTTGTAATACGCTGCCCCATGCCTCCATTCCTCCCCATCGCTTCTCTCCTCAGGTGACCACAGAAACCACCGACGCGGTCGACAACGACGCCACACCTGTTCGAGCACCGTCCCCGATAGTTCGGCCCCTCCTCCCAGGCACCATGAGGCCCCTCAGCCCGATGAGGGGCCCCCACATCCCGGTGGAGCCCCGGGACCCCCGGGACCAAGATCTGGCAAACAAGAAGAAGAAAGGACTACTTTCCAAGGGCAAGAAGCTCCTGAAGAGACTCTCCCCTGTGAAATAAGAGAAGAAAAAAAACAAACAGCATACATGTACAATACGTGCACAGGCTCTGTATATTGCATCCACACAATCAACTCTGATCCAACAACACGTGACAGAGAGGATGTGAGCTTCGTCTCTCGGACTGTGTGAGCCTATTTTAATATAACCAGTGATATTCATGTACGGTGACGGATACATATTAACTAAATGATGTATAGTGCAGTGCCAAAATCAAGAGAGAGGTCACCTGCGGACACAAAATCATATTACTGTGATGTATTTTAAATCAACTGATAATTTAAGAAAAAGAAGAAGAACAAAACTAGGATTTTCATGACACGTCCTTTATCATTAGTCAAAGAAACGATACAATTGTTTCAAGCAGGGTAGCTGTGAAAACCAAGCATCCGGGTACATCTATGTTTCTAACGGGCTTTTTTCTCAGCAAAAAACAACAAGATCAACTTTGCGGAGTATTGATGTCACAGCGAGGAAACCGAGACCACAGTCCTCTTAAGAACATCTCAAATAGACTACACTGTTATCAAGGCATTCTGTGAAGTAATGCTGGCTGCTAACTCAAAGCCTTTATTCAGTGCAATATCATGAAGAGGCGGTAGCATATGTGGGGAGAAAAGAAACATTTCCACTTGTACCTGTGATTTCATCAGAGTGGAGTTCTTCTGTGATGAAAGGAATACAAAATAAAATAAGAATAGCAAATTGGCAACAGGGCATTAACTTCAGAGGCGAGCTTAGCTGTCTCAGTGGCCTTTATGAGAACAATATGAGCCTGACATTCCTCAGTTGATTTACAGCAGGCTTTTTTGTTTCATGACGGGTCGCTTGTGCGTTGTCATTTTTGGAACAATTAAATAAGAGCAGAAATGTTTGTTGTCCTTGCTGTCAAACTGTCATGAAACGCCTAGTTCAAGACCACATTTTGTGTCTGTCTTCCTATTGCACAAAGGTGGGTGTTTTGATTGGTAAAAAAAAAACATGTTGTGTGTGCTTGTGTGTGCGCGTGAGTATGTGAGGCAGTGTGTGACGCGTTCATGTTTTGCACCTTTCACGTTTGTCGTTCACTTATGTTTTTGTTTTCTGAAGGAGAGGCCATGTAGCTCTTGGTCCTGTGATTAAGTGATGTGCTGCTACCTCCATGGCCTGTGCACCGCTCAGTTGTGTTGTCTCACGTTGATTCTAGAGGGCCACGGTAAATCCTCGGAGAAATCCCAAATCAAAATGTCAAGGTGTGCGTTGTTCACTGGGTCTGTGGAGAAAAATCACTAACGTGTTTAATATGTCCTTTCATGCTCTACGTGACTTGTACTTACAGTACATAAGGACTATACCATAACAAGTTAACATGTTCTACAACTTACATATATATATATATATATATATATATATATATATATATATATATATATGTATATATATATATATATATATATATATATATATATATATATATAAAAGGGAGCTTGGTACAGAACCAACTTTTACTTTATTCCTATGATCTTGAATAATTACACAATTTATGTGCTCATGAGCATATGGACACAGACTGCCAACACTAATCAGTAATGTCACTGTTACGTTGTTGCTCCATTTGGTTTGTTGACTCACTGACTGTTTCATATATTGCAATCAAGTCTTCAGAATCAAACACACCTATTTGCATAATGCCACTCAAAGATTTGCAACAGAAGATGTGATCGGATCAGTGAGAACTAGATGATATCCTGCAGGCTGGCCGTCTATTAAGTCAGTTTCTCATTCATTGTCAATCTCCAAACTGTGTCTTTATCACAACATAGATGGTGCTGCGTTGAGTGAGAAAAATACTGAGTCATGTGTTTTTATGTGATCATTGATTTTTTTAATGACAGTATTTCACTTTGTACTTGTTTTGAAGCAATTTAATTCCATCTTGGAAATGTTGTTTTGCCATTTTTCTCATATAGGTAGAATTGGAAAACCTGTAGTTTAGAGAGCAAATCTAATTCTAAAATGCAACCAAAGTAAAAAAGTAAAAAGTGGATCGGTGAAAAGTCCAACTGCAATGCTAAACTTCCATCTCACTGATCCCATAAAGACACAGCAAATAATAGAAATGTATTTATCCGGTGGCCCGAACACAACTCAACCTCACTGTCCTACCTCAGCTTTTGACTCTGCAGGAGACAGTCATCATGTGTGTTAATTATATGAGATTATAGAAATAACTTGGAATAGTAAAAGGAATACTGTACCAACATTGCGTGTGCTGTAAAGGTGACTCTAGTGCTCAAGAACTCAATTTCTAACTGGGGGGATAGTACGTCTCATAGCTTTAATGATGAAAACACTTGCTTTGTTTAGTTCTGAACATCCATCCTGTTCTGTTTATCACTAGCTGTCCCCTGTTTCAACTTGCACTGAAGGATTCTCTCTCCTTGGTATTTGTTAATATTATTGATTCAATGCAATGACAAGAGAGTGTTTGCCAAAATGGAATGTAAGAAAAGTTCGGCTGGTAATAGGTTTACATGATTTTGGTTCCAAAGCTATTCATGTTGAGTTTCTTCATTCACAAAGTCACAACGTTGAATACCTGTACCATGGTGTCCCAGTACCAAATCTTTCACCTGTCAATGGGTGTAGTTCTTTTGTACTTTTGATCCATTTGTAGATCATTTATAAATGTTTCTGTTTGTTTTCACGACGGCTTTTTTGTTCGTGCTCTGAGATTCCTTCCACCTGTAACCGACTGCGAGCATTCTCCATAGTGTCCTTTGAAATCAGATGTATCGGTCCACCGTATGTGCTTGCTTTGTGAATCAAGGTTTTAAAAAACAAGAAAACAAGAAAAAGAGAACTCATTGGACAGTATTTATGGTGATCATTATGTATGGGTGTGCATGTGAAAAAATACAACTTTTATAACCAAATTAAATTTGATATTTTTTAGGAATTTTTTGTTTGCATCAATTTGTGTAAAAGGATTCTCACTGAGGGGATGGGGGGGGGGGGGGGGGGTCAGGTGTTGCATTTAATACAGCATATGATTTGATTAATATTAAGAAAGCATCCATTTGATAACTTCCGCTGTCATTTTCTGTATCATTGGTGAAGAAGTCAGTGTTCTCAGTTTGGTCGCTGCGTGTCCGCATTCACACCAGAAAATAAATCAAGGTTTTTTTTATATGACTTCCCAAAGTTTGACATTACCATGATAATGATTCCAGCGATATAATACATTCTTAAAAAAAAATGTTGGAAGTGAGTTAAATATACAAAGATGTCCAATCCTATTTTCATATCCTGGACTGAAGGACCTGACTGATGGCTGGTTTGAATTTGGGCTATCTTTAGTCATCGCAGTGTCACATAAATTAATGAGAGATGACATTCAAAAAAAAAAAAAGAATGTAAATGTATGCAGGCAAGACATGTAGCATCTGACATTAGCACCAAGTTTAGCACCTGGGTTTATATGTCGGGATCAATATCAGACAGCGTGTCATGGCTTGTTTTTATGGCTGTAACAAACAAAGCTCCTCATAGTCTTCCTCTCAGTGGAGGTAAAGCGCTTGTCAATAGAATCTGTGTCCTAATCAGTGTAGTCAAATGTATTCTCGGGGATTCTCTCTGGACAGAATATCGGTTGATATGTCACGTCCACTGTGGGTCTGATTTAATCATTATCTCCAGGTTGTAATCGGCTGCAACAAGTGGTTGCTTGGAGAGAAAATTTCCCAACTCAGCCCCACGCTCATTAATGAACATCAATAAGAGGATGACAGCTATCTTTTGTTCAGTTATCAGTTTGATCCAGACAGGACAAATTCTAATGATTTGATGAAATGATTCATGCAACATGTATTCCTGAATTACATTTTGGATCTGAATTCCGTCTTCTCTCTTTCATCAGTCTGGAGGTATAGTTCTGTCATTCAGCCCAGAACATCACAACAAATCACATCCTGCCCGTCATCACATCAGGGACAACAAGCTGAAGGGATGGTGACAATGCCGGGTTCACGCGGGCCCGCTTGGCAGTTCATAAACAACAAGACTGACTGTCAGTTAAAGTTAGATTCATAATTAACGAGACGTTGAAGAGACTTGGCTTGGATGCAGCAACAACAAGTAATAAGTGAAGTGCTGTTAAATGAGAGCTGACGTATAACAGATGTTGACTGTCACTCATGACTTCAAACTCTCGGAGTGAAAGGAGCCTGTGATGAACCCTGAATGTTATTTTATCAATTAGTCTCAAAGCTCCTCAAAGAGTGCGATCCAACAAAAATGCTCGGCTGTGATTAATATTGTGTGTGTCATTTCAGGAGCCTGACATGAGAAGTAACACATCAGACAAATTCATAACTTATCCATAAACCATTTTGTAACCACGCTTTTCCTTTCTCCTTTTCTCCTGTTTTATAACTGTTTTACAAGTCGCACGCCTCACGGTGTCCACCACATTTACATGAAGGCGGGGAACAATCCAAAAGGGCGAGCAGGTTTGAAATCCGCCTTGTGGGTCTTTCAAATAAAAAGTGCATTCAACTTCAATCTACTCAGTCACATGCTGTCTGTGTGTGTGTCTGTGTGTGTGTGTGTGTGTGTGTGTGCGTGTTTACCGCCGAACCGGCGCGCTTGTTCATGCTGTGACATCACAGTCCTCTGGAGGGCAGCAGTGCTTTTCAGCTTGGCGAGGACGACTCCCGACGGAAGTCTGCAGTTTCACGATGAGGGATGCGATACAGGATGAGACAAACGTAGCTCTCACTCTCATCAATGTGATTTGATTTTCTGATGTCAACACCGTTACCACCAGACTCACATTTCAAATCATGAAAAGGCGGAACTTGAGAAATAGTCCTTTGTCGTCCTCCTCTTCCTCCTTTTTTATACCCTGCTTTACATTCATGTTTTTTTTTTTGTTTTTTTTTTTACCATTATTGGCTTAAGTCCAGTGTGGATTAAAACCAGAGAGAACCTCAAAACCTGAGTGAATACTGCAGCGTTTCATACTGAAACACCCATTGTGTAAATCAATGAATATTTGTTTTGTTGCCTCTTATATATTTGCCCTGTACTCTCATCTCTCCCCGTCCTTTCTTTCCTCTCCTCTCACTCCCCTCCCTTCCTTTTCTTCCTCCCCCATCCATCCTCTGCTCTCCCTCTCTTCCGCTTGCTCGTGCCCTTATTTTCCCTCGCTATCCAACAGATCTTTATTGAGCAGTAAGTCTGTGGAGTTCCCGAGGGCCAATGGATGTTTAAAATTCTTGCCAGTTGTAACCTCTCTATCACTCGCTTTCGTCCTGCATGCCATGCCACCAGAGGGGGGCATGAGGAGACATCCATCTACTGCTGGCCTCTCTGAATATTTCACAAAACCTCAGAGTGCCAGTTAAGCGCTCCACATCCATTTGACCCTGCTGCCCCAAAATCACAGCGGGGATCTCCTAGGTAAAATATTTTAATTTGACTTTGATATACCGAGACGCGAGTTGGAGACTTCTTTTGAAGTCTCTGGGAACAGTTTTGAAAACTTCCTGAAGCTCATGCAGTAAATGTGTGGTACAGAGGTTTAGAGGGGCAGTGAATGGCACTACAAGTTGATTTGCATATAAAGTAACTGTAGGATTTTATTGTTACATATCCTTCGATGGTTACAAACATGGCCGAATCAACCGACTCGAGGGCCCTGAAGTAAGTTTGTATCCTCTAACATTTAACCACAATGTTCACAGCATTTCGCCACACAGCAACCAGCGCTCCCATGCTGGATTAGTCCCCAGGTTCAGTTTGTGCCAGTTGGTGTGTGGCAATAAGATTACACACAGGTTCATTTAGTTGCCAAAAACAACTTCAAACACCATTTCACATGGTTACATTTTTACATATGAGTAGTTTACGGAGATTTCACAGACAATAGATTCGAATAAATTCGACACCTGCAGACATTCCCCTGGGGATCTGGGGGTCCTTGGAGAATCTGCCTGATTTGCCTGGTCACCAATAAATCAAAGAGAGATCATTTCTTTGCATGCTTTTATGAGGCACTCTTATATACGTACGTCAAACATTTATGGAAAATCATGATCTGATGCCGTGATATGTCATGGGGTTGTGTCCAGTCAAGCTTACAGAACACAAAAAACGCTGGATCACACGGAGCAGTTCAGCCGTGTGTCCATCCAGTCCAACATTAATGCTTTTCCCAGCAGGTGGACTGAGGCAAGCCTCTTTCCTGTCCATCGTGGCGCTCTGAGGGCAGGCTGTCGGTGGAAGGATATACCACCTGGTCTGTTACTCATCCAAGGCATCCTGTCGGGGTGGAAAACTGATGTTTATGCTGGCTGTGTTCAGAGAGGAGCATTTATTCGTCATCAGGGGACGAATGTCGGCTGACGTCAGCGAAGGGAGGAAGCCGGGTGCAAGGGCCTCGTCTGGGTGATTCATCTTCGGCTGAGACGGCACTGGGCACAACTTGGCTGGAGAACAGTGAGTGTTGGAAAGACTGGCAGCCCCCCCTGGTATTCAGTGGTAAGTGTTATTACACAGGTGTACCGGACACTTTATGTTCAGAAAATGGACTTCAGCACTCCCCGGAGATCAAAGTACAGAATACAGAAGCAGTTTGCAATGATTTACACTCAGATGGCTTTATAAATGCTCATGGCTCCAAATTGTCTTAGGTATTCTTGAATCACCTTTTCTGTTAATATTCTATTCATGTGCTCCTCTGGCAAACAGCTAGATGAGATGATTTAATCTTTGTTTGATAGATGGAAGTTAAGACAATAGGATTATTAAGATGGAACATTGCTGTAGTTTAATATCCATCAGTGAGCTGGATTAGTGTCAGTAAAGGTTAATAGATCTAGTAATCATATGATGACCCCAGTGTGCACCGAGTTAAGTGATAGATCACCTGGATGTCAACTGCCAGATTAAAGTTTTAATATGACATGTCATGGTCCGTTCATGCACAGCTCAATGCCTGCGATGCCTCGTGTCAGGTAATATTATTGCACATTGTTTTTCGGAAGTCAAATTCCTCTGAACCGCGAGAAAATGTCTGCCTTTGATCTACGATCCCACGCCGGGGCAGAAGACAGACAGGGTTTGAATACACAGGGGAAGAGCAGGTGATTGGATACAGAAGGAAACAATTAGCAGACAGGGCAGACAATCAGACAATCACAGGGGCAGGAAGTGCAGGGGAACAGAGGACACAAGAGGCAAGGACCTTCAACATAAAACAGGAACACAAAAGCACTCTTCAACAGGCTCGGAGCAAGAAAACAGAGAGATTCTGTTTACTACCATCATGTTTTGATATAAAAGCAGGACATATTATGAAAAAGCAGGTTCAAGTGGTATGCATTATTTCAAGTTTAATTACAACTAATAAAGAGGTATCAGAGATATGAATGCCACGCTGAGGCTTATGATTTATTTTGGGGGTCGAAGAGATAGTGGGCAGACGTGGTACTTCAAAACATAGAAATAATTGTATGCAGCCTTGGGATACATCATCCAAAATCTGGATACATATTTAAAACCAACCAGCAGATCAAAGACTGGGAGTCTACAGCAATGCTAGCAGCTCTGTTTAGCGTATTAGCGTTCTAAAATCTGCTAATTAGAGCTAAGTACAAGTACAGCTGTGGATGATGGGAATGTAATTAGCTTTGCAGGTGTTTGGTCATATACCAAAGTATTAGACAAATTGAAATTTTGACCTGATAATGGTGCTGGAGGAAAAGGAGAGTAATCACTAAAGTGATTACAATTCACCCTGAGGGCGACATGAACATCTGCACCAAATTCCATGGCAATCCATCCAATAGCTGTTGAGATATTTCAGTCCGGAAACAAAGTGGAGGATCAACCGACCGTCTGGCCGCCATCGCCATCGCCATCCCTAGAGTCACACAGAGGGCTAGTGGCTAAAAAGGAGGCAATAGTCTATTTCTTGAATTCCTGACTAAGCTTTCGCTCTGACCAGTTGTCACTGAGGTGATTTCTCCTGCTATCTTTCTGTTCTAACAGCTAAATGAAGCACCGCTGCATGTTATAGAAGAAACAAGTTGATAGGGATTTAGGTCTCTACCCATGTTGCTCCACATCAAATGACCTCCAAAAATGGTTGAGCCGCCTGGCAGCTGCTTTATATGGCGTATTGGAGTCACACGCAGTGCATCGGACCACCTCTCCCTCATCTCTAATAGCGCAAGCAGCAGGTTGCATGTCTGGAAAAACAACTGATCTGGAGACGTTCCCAGACTCAATAGTCGGTGCCCTCTGCCACTGTCAGCTTTAATAATCTCCTCCAGCCAAAACCACAGACAACCTGCTCAAATTAAAGTTCAGTGGCTTCCAAATGCAGTGCATGTACCCTGCACTATAAAATAGTGTACAGAAAAATCAAGTTCCTCCTCTGAGATAATACAGACTCCAGTAGTTCTTCAAAGTTTTATTGGCATTTAGAGATTCCTAAATGGCTCTCTAAGGCACATAATTTTTCTAATCAGCCTCTACTGGCAGCGGAGAAAATGTTTATTTGCCAATGATGCCTGCATGCATATTGCTGTCACCTTGGCACTGGTGCCACCTTGCAATAAAACCGGCATCGCGGCAATGGGCACAGTGGGTTTTACTGGCAGGCATATTCTGCCAGTAAAGCACATTTGTTTCAGTGAACAGGTATTCAGTGAGATGTTAGAGAGTGGGAAAGTGAATGCTAGTCTGACCAAACTCATTTAACACTGCGTGTGCTTTACTGTGAATCTGATGTCAGCACTTAGTCCGATGTGGACGGATGCCATGGTGCTTAAACCACGTAACCCCTTGTTATTGCTTCCCTGGTTGTACCTCGAACCAGACACCATGCTATTTAAGTTCAGGCTTTGAACTCACACACTGGTGTACCTCGTTATAATGAGTGTAAGAGATTTTAGGTCAAGGCAGATGTGAAAAAACGTAATTAACCAACGTGTTAAAATGTTAAATGTGGCCTGGAGGCCTGATGTAGCACAGAAACAAAATAACAAAATCCAACTTTTCTTCATTTGAATTGTGGACTGGACACATATGTGAGGTTGTCAACTTTATGTTGTTCAGGGCTTATGAGATGTATAAGTGTTTGCTGATCCTTTGTACTATGCAGCCAAATGCATAGTGTGCTGTGACACCACAAGGTTTTAGCTATAGTGCCTGCATCCATCTGCTCCATCCTATGCAGTGTGATCCCATCTGATGCTGTGCACTGGGAATATGCAGCTGGCAGCTGGCAAAACATACACTTAACTTTTTCCCCCCCTCAAGAACTGGCACATAGTCCTCAATCAATACAAACGCATACTTAGTGTATTGTTAACGTCCTTGAATTAAAACAAATACAACTTTAAATACAGTTAAAACAAACACAAAAAAAAGGATTTAATGTGTTCTCGCCCTTCATTAAAATGAGTCGTAGAGAAACCACTGATCCCCTTGACCTCATGTGCATTTAATTTGCTCGCAGCTCTTCCCCTACCGGCGATTACCCACGTGGTTTGTTAATCTGAACCAGGGCACATGTTTACTCATTTCTATCATGGGAATAGCCGTGCCTGTTGCTGTCCTGCCGTGCCAGCTCGCGCCGCGCGCTCCCGGAGGAAATCATCCCTCTCGTCACTCAGAGGAACCAAAAGAAAATACGAAACATATCCCAAAACTATCCCACATGCAACAAGATTAAGCTGTGCGTGGATGAGGACGTAACCCAGCATTTTGTTTTTACTTGATCCTCTGGAGTTGGAAGAAGTAGAGCTCTTCCGGACAACCTGACGTCGGTCAATCTGGTCACTTGCTTTCAGTCGCCAAAGCGCAACTCGGTGCGCCGCGCAGGGCGCAGCAGCACCCGCAACTTTGCTGAGATGATGCTCAACTTTCCCTTCCGCTCATTGTTCCCAGTCGTCGCAGTGGCTGTTCTTACTGCTGCTAAAGGTGAGAAATATGATGGCTGTTGGCGAACTCTTTATTTTTCCTTTATCTGTTGGCTCATGTGTGTTGGAGCAGACCGTCTTCACATGTGTAGAAATAACTGGGTTGGAAGACGCCTCAGGCTCCAGCTGTGTTGACAGTGGGAACATTAATGGAGATGAAACATGCTCCTGTGCTTGTTTTACACGATTTGCTTCATTGTCCCCTTTATTACAGTGTTGTATAATCTCATATATGCACAAACTAGGACAGTGTGCAGCCGTTTCTTTTAGCCTATTGTTAGCTCAAACTAAAGTAGGCCCACCAAACGACTATGAGTTATGTTTGCATTCGGAGGAGAAGGGCCTTTAAAAAATATAGAACCAGTTTGGAAAATGTTCACGTGGGGATTTTAAAACTATTCAGAAGCAACGTGTTTTGTGGTGACTACCTCTGTCCATTTCATTGCCCCTCTGTCTAAATGAAAGTGACAGCATGCTCTCCAGTGTGCATCAGGAAGCCTCATCTGTGGGATTAAAGAGGCCTGAAGCCGAGGCTGCACAGCTGTTTCTCTGGTTGTTTAAAGATAACCTGCATTGGGAGCTATGCAGTCACAGTCATCTGTCTGTCTCTACGTGATACCGATATCCTGCGAAAGACTACTTTCTGAGATTGCCTGCGTTTATATCTGCACATGACATCTCAGTGTGCCTGTGTCACCATCCACACATTATGCCTGTGACTGCTGCAGTCCTGCTCGTGCAGGACCCAACAGTGCAGCCGTGCTCTTAATTTGTGTCTAAGTGATAGAATTCAGCCTTTGATACCTTCTCTGCATGGGACTCATGAATATTAATGTGAGCCTTATCCCTCAGTCCAGTCACAGATGCGCCGCCTGTTGTGGCAACGAGTCCGTCTGAGGTTGAACTTACATTTACAAAAGTGGTTTATATTATTTCCACTAGTGCTACTAATGTCACACGATACTTCAGGGGATCCAGTCACGACTCGGCCAAATTGACATCCGATCAGTACATGGTATGTTCACTGATGCATAGCAGTGTATATCAGCAATGGATTAATTATGGATCTTATATCAGAGGCTGCCGCTAAAGCTACTGTTATCTTACTCTTTTCTGGCAATGTGAGCGTGTGTGGATTACTTTCAATGTGAGTATGTGATTATGAACCATGTCCTTTCATAGTCACATTATAGTCAGCCGTGTTGCAGACTGGGTTTGAATCAGTTTGAGGATTATTTCGCTCTATTCCTTTTCTTCAATCCATGAACTGCTTTGACCTGCAGTATCCACTTAAGACGTGATCGAGCCCACTTCATGAGGATAAATCTTAACAAGATGGATTTACAACCTTGAGACAGTATCGGCCAATCTATAACTGTGCATGGGTCAGCTAATGTCACATTTTTACAAGTGAACTGAAAGTATACAGACACCCACCTCCTGCTAGTTAGAGGAGAACACTGACAATACAATAAACAAGGAAGCACAAACCTCTCCCAAATAAATGTTGTCTAATTTAAATCCGTAGTTAGCATTCACAAGAAATAGCTTAAATGGATTTATTAATCCTACTGTGTAACTGTATGATTGTGAATCAAGTCCTTTGATTATGTTTTTTTTTAAAACTTTTATATGCTGTTTATGGTTAAAAGTCAGTAATCGTCTAAAAGTGAAAATATCAGATCTGGATCATCACACAAATCTAATTAGTGGAGCATTGGCCTGAGGCCTATTTCAAAGGGTCTAAAAAAAAACCGTCATGTCCTTAGTAATGTCTCGTAAAATGGCAGTTTACAAATTAGACGATTCAATTTATTTTTCTCACAGCCGCAGATATACAGATTTATAGCAGCAGATATGAATTAAACCATAGATGTATAATTGGATTACCTTTGTATTGCATTTAATTTAACTTTTGGTTTGCCTTCGTTCTGCAGCTATCATGTGAATATGACGTGTACCCACCAATATCTTCTTTGGCCTTTTAATGTGAAACTCCTTTAGGTGTCCGTCTTCTTGCTAGAATCCAAAGAACACCCGTGTGTTTATGAATACATTTTTTTAAATATAAGATCTGACATTTTTCCTTACCTCCAGAAAGAAAATTGATTTAGGTACAGATGTATTCATGTAATATGGTTACATTTTTTTTTTAGAAAATAATGATGCATCACTTGTAAGACATTCGGGGGTGGTGGGAGGTTCTATCTTGCCTTACATTTGCCTTCGGATAAATAATATTTGTGAGGGGGAGAAAATCAAATTTGCACATTAATTCTGAAGCACTTGAACACGGAGGAGGGCAAATTACCACGGGTCTTTGACAGGAGGAGGTGGAAGCTGTCACATGCGGCATCCTGTTGTCATCTTATGGAAGTTACAAGCGAGGCTTTTTACCACTCAGGCACTGCCTTTGACATTTCCTTTATTGCGTCGCATAGAAGTAGTTTGTTGAGAGCGGAGATACATTGAAATTCTTTTGAAGCGCGGGCATAACTTTGTTACACATACTACCACATATGAGTTAAACACATAGTACATCTTTGTTTTAGTGCGACAATAATAACTACAATGGAGAATGTAATCTGTTTAATTCCCTGAAATTGAGCCATTTAGCAGCAGTTTGTCATTTGGCTGAACATCTAATGTGTGACCTGTGGATTCACGATAGTTCTTACCATCTGGATATTTTTTATGCCCTTGGAAACACTGTGTCCTTTTCCATCAGTCCAACTACATTGAGCGCCATCATTAGCCTGTTCTATTCATAGAAGTGAATCACTTTGGAAGACTTTTGGTTTTCGCAGTGCTTTGCTCAGGTTCATTTAAATAGCCTCTTTAAATTTAAGAGACAGGAATAGTGTGCTCAAAAATGTGCTGTGCATAAAACTGTTACAAAAGCCCTTCATGTTCTTCGTTAAACAGCGGTTATGATGGTGCCATGAATTAATGATCTAAATGTTGCTGTAATCACTTTTAGAGTTATTTTTACACATTTCACATTCAAAAGTGCCCATAAATCGGTCTTTTTGGCCAGTTTTAGATGCACTATCAAATGGCGATCATTTTCATGCCTTACCTCTCACTCTCCAGTTTGTCTCAATTCTTACGTTCCTCACGATTTTGTAAGTGGCAACTGTAAACCAAACACTAAAAATGTTGAGATTAAGCAGCGGTAGAATCGTTAATGTGCTAATCTCTCTTTGCAATTTCCCCCCCCCTCCCAGTTGCTGAAAACCAGAAGGTTACTGTGGCCAATGGGATATCCTCCACCCTATCGCCAGTTCATCCCACCATCAACTTTCAAGTCCTCAATGTGGATCATGTGTTTTTGAGGCAGGAAAGTCCAGAGTCATCTAGGAACTCCAGCCTGAAGGCTCAGACTCAGACTTTTCTCATTACTGGTAAAAGCGCTGGGCTCCTCCAGCCAGCTGTCAACACTTCATACGGCCCCCTGAGTGTGGATGCCCCGATTACTCCAGACCTGCTCCTGAGTGGGCGCAGGATCCTGCCAGTCATTTTGGTCCGCAAGGTTCGTTCCTCATCCCCTGTTGTCAAAATTCTCTTCCACATGCCCACGGAAAATGACATCACTGCTGGGCAAGAAAGGACGGGGTCTGAAGACGACGATGGCAGGAAAAGCGCTGGAGCCAAGGCAAAGGACCGAGCTCAATGTGTGACTGCTTACGCCTTCTGGGAGACGAGGGAAGTGCGCGGGGCGTGCCTGGTGTTTCCGGGTGGATTCTGTGTGGCACAGCTTCGACCAGAACCGGCCTGGTTCAGCTCAGGCAGCCGGTCAGGCAGCTCGAGCAGGGAAGCAGGAAGAACCGAAGGAATTAAGGGGCTTCAGGGGAACCTTGTGGAGGTCTACTTCCAGAGTCGGAGGGATCGGACAGGCCAGTGTGTCCCGCAGGATAGCCTGCAACGTCTAGGAGTCGGAAGAGGAAGAGACTCTGGGGGGTCAGGGACACCAATGAGGCGAATAGGAAGTGTCAATCTGCTCAAAACTCTGCCAGGGAACCCCACCTATTTTCGACTGAGGCTGGGAGGCGCCTTGGTGATCCAGACCTCTTCCAAGCCCCTGAAGGCCACAGACGTTGCAACTTTCTATGTCTTCCTGGCGAGCACATCTACCCTGGAAACATTTACTCTCAGGTGAGAGACCTTCACTTTTTCTTTATCAGGAATTATATAGAAATATTCTTGTTGTGGTTTAACAGGGTGGTATGTGCCGGACTATTTCTTGGCCTTGAGCAGAGACTTTCTAAATCTTCTCTGAGCCTGACATTGAAGCCTCAAGGCTAAGACATACTCTGATGCATAACCTCTTTGTAAAAGCTGACAAGAAGACACAAATTGTTGATTAGTGAGCCACCTGTCAGGTACTGACAGGTGGATTTTTTTTAGCCTTTTAGCGGTTTGGTTTTGGACCTGGCCTTTAGTGTTACATTTTACATTGGCTTTGTAGTATTTTCGTGCAAGTCCGAGTCGGATATTTCAAGTTGTCTTTTTGGTTCAAACATTTTTTAATCAAAGTTGTCAAAGTGTGAGGCTATACGAGACCTGTATAGTGCTATCCTGGTTATTTTACCATGGGACCTGAGTGGTTTGTTTCCTCCATCAAATTAAATCTTTACATCAAGTGAGTCAACTCTCCTAGCAGTTAAGTTTCAGTTTTGTGACCAAAGTCTGAAATCGTATGTCTATAGTCCTGACTTATGTATGAAATGATTTGGTCAGTTTTAACATTCATGTATTATTCTGGAGGCATGATTAGACCCACTTAAAATGATTCATGCCAGTTGTTTTGCATGTATTGTGGTGATGATGTTGTCAGATTTGGTTAGCTAATAGCTCGTCTGACTGCTATTGCCTGTACCTGCAGCTTTGGTAAGCAATAAAGTAATATTACACAGGAGCAGGATATCCACATTACATACTGCAGTATGTCATTATCCCATTGTGGCTACAATACATGACTAAAATAAAGCTATCGAGGGTTTAGCTTAAGATGCCATTCACAGAAAACATAAAAATTATTCAACTATGTTGCTGAGTCTGCAGAGGCCACGAGTTTAAGAGGAGTCACATAAAATTTAATTGAAACATATGAAGCAGAAAAATAGACTGAAACCAAGTTGAATCACCACGATGAACAGTATATTTGAGTATCTCCATGAATGATAAGCTCCATGCATTTAAATGGTTACTTAAGGCACTTGAATACTGATGGGGGCTCGCCATCAAGGCCATTCAGTAAAATGCTAGAGCGCCAACATGACTTGTGTTGTTTGCCAGTTTCACTGGCTTTATAAATTACTGACATGTTCTGTCCTGTCTGCTTCAACTTCTCAGTTAGTGGGGGAGTTATGGAGAGCACTCTTCCATAAACAGGGAAATAATTGGCAAATGATTCACCGGTTTCCATATCTCAACATCCCACGAACGTTTCAACAAGGTTCTCTGGGTATTTGACTTCATAAATAATGCATCAATTTAATGGAGCAGGAAAACAAATACCTAACATCTTCCTCACTCCTGTAGGTAAAAGTGGAGTCAATATGAAAGCAGCCCCGACACCAGCAGTTCAATCTGTTTTAAAAGTTTGTACTTGTTGCCTTTTGATGCACAACACTGAGTGGTGTAAAAATGTTTTTTTTATCAGAATGCTTCAGATCAGTGAAGTGTAAAGCCATTACGGCGAGGTTTGCGTTTCCAGTCTTTACTAAGCTTAATGGTTGTTTTTTTTTTTTGTCAACACAAGACACATTTTTCTCTTAATCCCACGATTTAGTGATATCATGCTGCAAGCAACATGCCAACCCCTGCAGTAATCTGCAGCGGGACGCAGGCAAATGGAGAGAAATGTGAAGATATGTGTATTAATCCAAAAGGGCCCATAGTTAAACCTTTGGCTGTGTGTCAGCCAACCCTTTGTCGTCTGTCCACACATGCGTGCACACACAGACCCAGTGACCTGAATGTAGCTCTGCTGACATTGTTGAAATTACGTGAATAATATTTGGTAGAGAGATGTTGACCCTTCGACATCTGCAGTTGTTTTGACTATTTGGAAGGATTTATAGCCCCTCCACCTGACTCCCCCAAACTCTGACTCACTGACCGCACCAAGAAGTCCCTCCTGTCAGGTCAGTGATTTCAGTCCGTGTATTTCTGCCCTTCTGCCACATCCAGAATGAGATTGAACAAGAAGAGGGGACTGAGTCCAGTGGTTAAGTCCAAGTGAAGGCTCGTAGTGAGGAGCTTGGCAAAGTGATTGATTCCTCCTGGGAGAAATCCCTGCTCTACTTCACGCTTTGGCCCAAGATTGAGTCCACTCCAGCAGGGTTAGGCCAGATAATCTGCGACTCTGATTGAAAATGAAACAAGTGGTTAACCCTTTAAGGGAGAGATGGTGGATTAACCATGCAGATGTGTTTGTGTGTGTGGTTTGCAAGGCCATCAGACGCACCTGTTAAGCGCACAGACGTCTTGTAAACACAACGTTTATTCCTTAAAAATCATCTATTCTCAAAATTGCAGTCATATGGAAATATGATTATGTCATCGGATTGAAAAGTAAACATTGTGTGGCCTCACATTCAGGTAAAAAAAAGAACAGAAGGCGTAACATCAGATATGTAAAAATATACAGTGTTGAAGTATCAACAGAATATCTGAGAGAAACAGAAAATGCAATATCCACAGAGCACTTATTTACAAAAAGAAAAAGTCCTTCATCCTTTCTGACATGAATGCTGAGAAATGAGTAGACAAACAACAGAGTTGCTCCAGTTTTCACCTTCTTAAAGAAGGAGAGATTGACAGGGTTTGGTAAAACAGCACTGAAGAATCGTTAACTTTACCGGTCGATATCCATTCTGCTCCCCTGATCCCCTCCCCCACACACACCTGTGGTCATGAACTCTGGGCAGTGACTGACAAAGACAGAGAGCGAAGACAGAAGTGGCCGAAATGAGGTTTCTCCACGGGGAGTATCTTGTCTCCTTGTAGGCGAGAAACTCAGTGATCCAGGGAAATTCTGGCATTGAGTTACTGCTCCTCCACGCTCAACAGGAGCTCGTTGAAGGGGCTTGTACCCATGGGAAGGATGGTCATCAGGTGCTTTTGTCACTGTGATGCTGAGCTGGACAAGCAGCAAGCAAAAGAGTCAATGGTTGTAGGTAGCTCAGTGAGATCATGATTGGGAAAAACACATATTTATTGTATGTCACAATACAATTGTATGGTATGTTATTTGTTCAAAAGTGAAACACAATCTTGTGTCGGAATAACAAAAAAGATCCGCTTGCTTTGTCTGTGCGATAAAATCTACATCCATTTTAAATGCAAATGTAGAAATTTGGCCTTTGCCGCCAAGGTTTTCGATCCAGAAACAGATCTCTGCTCACGTCTATCCAGCATTTGCTGAAATGTTAGCTTGTCAATTTCCTCCAAGGACCAAGTGTGCGTGTGTGTGTGTGTGTGTGTGTGTGTGTGTGTATGTGTGTGTGTGTGTGTGTGTGTGTGTGTGTGTACTCGCTTGCATACTGTGTTTTGTCTGTCAAACAACTCTGACCTTGACCCTGTCTCAATGGTCATTGATCAGTCTGGTTGCTGTTTGATTACAAATCAGTATTTGTAAGTGTGCGCTGAGCATGAGGGCATGCATACTGACCCTTATTGTAGCAGGACTAGAATAGAAGTTTCTCTCCGCCCGACAGTTTTGGTATATGATTCAGCTATTGAGATTCTGTTTTGCTGCTGAAATGAGACGCTACAGGTTGTTGAAACAGATGTAAAGACAGACTGATTGCTGTAAAGTAGCGGGGTTACTGAGCAGCAAATTGTGTAAAGAAAGAAGCTTTCTACATTAATTATATCTTCTTTTTGAGTCTTTGTTAGTGGTATATTCATTTAATATATCACCTTGGAGTTGATGGGTTAAGGGCTGCTGCTAGCAAGAAGCAAACTGAGACACCTAATACATCTTATATTTGTGCCTGTCATTGAATTTGACACAATTAATGTCTATATCCATCCTTCCCGGTATCAATTGATGGGAAAAGCGGCTACATTTTAATGGCATTTTGAGAGTGTTTACTTTTTGTCTTTGTTTTTGGTCTTATTCTGAAAATAATCATCCCCTCATGGCCACAGTCTACCCGTTGTCACATGGATGCCACACATCTTCTCAAGATTGTTTCAGCGACTTCAATCAAGCGGCATTCGGAGTTTGCAAACCGAATATGCCACGTTATCAAGGTTGAGGTTTTTCAAATCATTCTCAGCGTGAATATCCCGCCGACAATGCCGCGGGAGCTGAGTGATGCTCATGAGTGAACATGAGCTGAATTCCCCCTGGAACTTTTCCAGCACCTCGTTGAATCCCGACCATGAGGAAATTGGCCTGTTTTGGAAACACGCAGGGCTCCCCCCTGTAGCTGGGTGTCTGTGTGAGTGCAGATTAGTGATTCATTGAATTTTAAACAAGGAGCAGACGCGTTTGGTGTCCCTCAATTCACTTTTGAGCCTAATACTTAAATAACCGCTCTGTGACCCTATCCAATGATATTTGACGCAACGATTTAGTGGAGAGACATCTGCTTTAAAAAAAACAAAGGCTTTGTGATTGTCCGACCTCCACTACTGTGTGGTCCATTCACATTATTTACAATAAGCCCTCTATCTCTCCGAGCAGAGTGATGTGTGTGTCTGATTAACTCATTCCCAGTTGTCCCCAGGGCTAATGGGAATAAATACCCTTGCTAATTCTCAGTCCGACATCAGCCTCCGACACATCCGTCTGTGGGTGATTCGCCTCGTTAGGAACAACATGGACGACTACAAAAAGCACACACGTACACGACGCATCTATCATTATTTAGATGTTCACAAGTATAGTATATATTTTAATCAAACATCATTACACTGCATTGTAATGTGTCCTGTACAGCTCACATTGCACAATATGGGCTTGCGGTATAGTGACACTTGAGTTTGTATTCAAAGAATTATAAACTACACCGGAACAAAGTACAGCACATGAAACTTTCTTCAGTCTTTTTCTTTCCGCAACTGGCATCAAACGTGAGCGGGTTAATGAGACGTCTCGTGACTAACTGGATCACGTCCTTCATTTTTTATTCATCTATTAACTGCAGGGCAACAGTTAAAGCGGGCCTGTCATTCAGCGTGGCGCGGCCCAGTGACTCAGCGCTGTGGGACGTCGGAGTGGAGCCTGGCAGAGAAGCGACTCCCAACACCGTCTCCGTTGTCTGCCAGAGGAAGGTTGCCGTCACCGCAAAGAGGTCAGTTTTGTATTTCTCCACGCATGAAAAAAAAAATGTAATCTTTTGTCAATTGTTTTTGTTTCTCATTCTATATATTTTCTGAAGTGTCAATAAACTGTTCCTCCGTCCATGAAGAAATTCAATCGTTTATCATGAAAACACCTCTTCAATGTGACGCTTTACAGGAAATATAATTATTTCTGGCCTTGGACACAGTAATGTCAGGACTATAAGCAGTCAAGTAAAGCACATTAGTTTTTCTCTGTGTAAAAGACTGTTACAGCATCCGTTTTTTTTTTTTATCTAGAAGACTTGCTTATTTTTCAGCAGAGGTAAGAGAGTAACCGCGCACATCTCCAACGTTAAGCATTCGAAGAAATGAGTTTATAAAATGTGTTCCCTCTCTGATTTTTGCAGACCTTGTCCTGTGAAGGATTTCTTCCGTTAAGATTTGCAATCCACACTTTTAAAATCAGCAGAATATTACGATGATCCTGCAGAAACAACAACGCTGTAAAAACATCGCAATGGAAAAAAAACACAAAGCAACATACAAACAGTTGAGAGTAATTATTTGTGTTGTTTGAATCATCAGTCCCCAGCTGTGTTTAGCTTTCATTAGGATGCAATGAAGAGGTTAATGAGACACAGCGATGTTCAAAAATAAAAGACGGATAATTGGGAAAGCTCAGCTTCCTGAGTTCCTTTGATTGTCATGATATTTTCCGAAAATACGTCTTAAATACATTATCTCAATCGCCTCAGTTTTTATTTGATTGTCACGTGGTATAAATGAGGTGGTACAGTAGGAACTTCATTTACTAAAAAATAAAGACTGAATTCCTGGTCCCATTAGTGATCATCTCCACGAAAATAAAATCCAATTGAGTTCTTCTACCTCTATTGACTTCATTGCGAAGGAATATAGCACGTTAGTGTGATTTATCTGATATGCACCAGTTGCTTTGAACAGTTTTGCTTGACGTTGGCGGTGGCGGCACACACCAGCAGCCACCTCTGCCCAGCAACCTCCCGCCCACACAGCAGCCGCCGGCCGCCCGACCCACTTATGCGTAATCATTCATAATCACGGCTACGTTATCCAGGCTTAAGCGCTTGCACGTTCAGAAGGGGAGATTAGGAAGGAGAGATATTCCAAGTTGTGTATCCCTTGTGCTGAGCCCCTACCAGGAAACACACACACACACACATACACAGGCACGCACGCACACACACACACAGACACATATGCAAGCCCACACACGTACTCCCACCACTGTGCTTTGAAGTGATGATACGTCCGGGGGTTTAAAGTCCCCCCTAATAGATAGATTTTCAGGAAATAGGCACATTAACCCCTTCTATGTTTCTCGGTCTCACTCTCTCGCAGTATTTTCTCAGAATCATTTCTATCAGTTTAAAATCAGTCCATTTTTATTGAAGAAAATACAAGAATAAATGAGATTTAGTATACATTTTTATTGGACTTCATAGGGTTTGGTATGTTATATATGCTGGCAGGTAAATTTGGCCCAGACACACATGACGCCACATGAAGTTAGTCTCCTGATCATCAACACTATGCTGGTAGAACACTAACATTTAAAATAGTAACACCATCACTAACGTTAGGTATATTTTACCCGATATAATGTACCTGCTAAAAAAATACAATAAAACAAGGTAAATTGAAGTATTCATCTTTTATTTTACCCTATAGAACTTCTTCAAAAACGAAAAACAGGGGGCATAGGATGGGGGGGGGGGGGGGGGGAAACCTTTAAATTAGGCTCAAAATCAGGTATTTTTGGAATTGACATTAAAACATGACTAAAAATATAAATAATGGAACTATGAACTTGTTCATTTGTCCATCCGTTCCAGGGACATGTGAGTCTTGTTCTGTGAAGGAAAAGTCTCCCTTCAATAGTAAAACCCATCCGAAAGGTTTTCACCCTCTATCACTGTCTTTGGATGAAAATCACCCGAACGAAGAACACAGGGATTGGAGCAGAGAGAGTGAGCAGCATGACGCTACACAAAAACCCACGCTCAGACAAAAGCAACACAAGGAAAACAACGTAACCACAATCACTCGGGTGAAAATCAACCAACCTTAGTTTTCTAGGGTTAAATATTTTTTTTTGCTTTCAACGAAGCCAAGCAAATAAGCACATTTCCCAAACTCAACCTTTTTAAAATTGTGAGGTATTGTTTCGTTGTCAGTGAAGTGACTCGGCAGAAGTTTCTCTTTGAGGAGCTTCAACGTGGTATCAGTGACCCTCTGTGAGCAGGAGGAGCCATCAAGAGGAGAGAAACTTGGGAGATCCTTGAACACAGCTTGAATTGCAGCTTGAAATCCGCCTGGAGCATCAGCCATAGTTTCACACTCATAATAAGTAGTTTTGGATTTTATAATATCTGCGATCAGAACTTTTAATCTCGAACCACACAGTCCAACGCTCACAGGCAAACTCCTTGCGTTCCTGTTGATAGAGCGTCAGTGTTTCTGTATGTTTTTTTCTATGTACATTTGTAAAATGTGAGTTTTAGCCATGTACGGGAGAGGTTCATTGTTTTGCTTTATGCAAAGTTTTGCTTCACTTCAAAGTGCCACAGCTCCATTCACATTCTGCACTTTCCCCGCTTTGATCTGTTCCTACTGGCAGGTACTCTCTCCAGCATCAAATAACATCACATGCCTTTTCTTTGACAATCCTTTGACCAGAATACTCAAATGGCTCAAGTCTCTGCTGGCTCACTTAATCTTCCTTCCACACTCTCACCTCATTCTTCCATCAGCTGATGGAAATGAGACCTCTTGTGGCTTGCGCTCACTTTTGGTTTAAACTCGACAGTTTGTTTTTCACAATAATTCTTTTTAATTTCCACAGGCAGTCTCTTTACAAATATCTACATTTCTCCCACTTGGCCCGCGAGAGAGTTCACAGCTCATATCAGATCTTTCTGCAATGAAAGATCTTTATTTCTTCACACCAGTGTTCTATAAAAAAAAAAGTAAAATATGACAATAACAAATATTAGACAGGTAAACATTCTGTTTTTGTTCAAATGTCACCGGCTTGTCTTGTTTTTAACTGCATCGCTTCATTGTGCAATCACCATGAATCCCCTCCAAGTTGTGACACAACTTGAACCGTATGTGGGCAAAGGCTAAGTTTCATGTGTCATCACTCTCCACAACAAAAGTTTTCATATTGTATTTTCTAAAAATACATAGCCATGCTTTTTTTTCTACTTATAAGTCTGAATAAATAGTAAATGTGAAAACAACACAATTGTTATACTATGTATTAAACACTGAACTAATAAGCATTAAAGCCACCCGTACTCAACTTCAGACGCTCAGAGGTTCTCACAGGACTTGGTCTGGTGCGTCCAGTAGCTCACGGTGGCTAATGCTAGCTTGCTAGAGTGTGTGGGGTTGCTGACATTACTCAGTTCACTGACTTATGAACTCTTTAAAACCCCTTTTGTTTTACTGTTGTACTATGTTTTAGCATTTGTCATGTTATCACAATGAGCCACTTGTGGCTGTATTGGCCATCTTACAAGTCATGGCTTGCTTTGACTTGTCTAAACCTGTTGTATTTTAAAATGCTATCTCTAAACAGGGGTCTTCTGGAAGTTTTACAACTGGACTTTGTGCCAAAAGCTGTTTCAGAGCAGGCTGAGAGTCAGATGATCTCCTGGCGCTTGGAGTTGCCAGGAAACCTCAAAGATGTGGGCATAATGCGGATCTACACAACTCAGAGAGATTATGTGGGGCTGGCACCTCTGGTCATGGTGAGGACAATAACTGTATTCATTTCTGTGTCGTTGAAAAAATACTAACTGACATAGAAACACTGCATTACCCGCAGGTTGCGCAGTACATGATCTATTGCAATGTTATTGATCCTGACGTTCACGGAAAGAGGAAAGTGTGCAAAGGATGGGGAGAATCTGTTAGTTACAGGCACCAGGCCACTTGGCTTTGCTGCAGGTGGAATTTCATGCACTGTACTTCCTGATGACTCCCTCGAATCATAAAACAAGAGGAGACGATCATAAATTCACAGTTTTAAGTTAGTTTAGTCCGTGAGAAAAGGTCAGGGTGTTCTGGGTGTAGAGAAGAGCGTTACATCCGGTGGTCGTACAGATGTTCCAGTCTTTGTTGCAGCATCTGGATGAGTTCAAACTCTGACGTCATTGGCCTCCTTAAAGAAATGTCCACTTATTTGTTTTCATCCAACAAAACCCACGCACATTCTGTTCATACGATGAATTGTTGCGTTTAAAGTGAATCCAAATACCGCCATGTTATCAGCTCGTCTTGTTATTATTTTTACTTCATTTCAAATGATTGCACTGCACAGTTCGATAAGTTTCAAATCACCAAGACATTTTATTATTAATGACACGTGGACATTTCTTTTGATGCCTTGACGGATTCCCTGCTGCTACTGTATGTTCTTTTGTCTCAGAAACCTTTACATTTGAATGTAACCATCATAAATTACAAGCTCCAGTAGGTGCACGTCTGTCTTTGATAGCAGATTCAGTAAGCTATTTCATGGTGCAATAAACAACATGAATCAAATATACGATAAGGAGCAAATATGTTTCATCTCTGTGTTTTCTTCATGTGAATGCTGTCAGTGACAAACAGTTTCTCCTCAACTGTGGAGTGAATTGACTTCTTTCATATACAGGCTAGGGCTTTTTTCCTTGAAAGTAAAGTTGTTGTAGCTTTATGTTTATAACAGAACAAATAACTGTTACAACCACATGCTATGCACTCCACCACCTCAGGTGTAAACATACAAAAACTGCACATCACTGGAAATATTGAACGGAAGTAAAGGAAATGCATTGGACATTTTTGCCTGGCAGCAAAGGCGGCTGTGTGTGTGTTTGATTTTCTGCCCTTCCTTTGTGGTGTTTGCATGTTCAACCCATGTTAATGACGTGTTCATCCCTCACAGATAACCCTAGAACGGATGCAGCACTTAGACTCACTAAATTAACAAGTAAATGAAGGAAAGAAAGAATGCACAATAGCAAGGCTTACAAATGAGTTTAAGGATAACACTATTTTCAGAGAAGAACTGGATTTAAAACTGAGCTGAACTACTTGATCACTCTGAGCCAGATTACCGTGGAGCTAGCGGAAAACATCGGAAGTCGAGGTCTCTCAGTTAGGCGCTGCCAGCATCATATAGTGCTGATGTGTCTCTCCGATTTTGTGCTATACCCACGATGCGGTGGCTTATGTTTGGGTCAGTGTCGGGGTCTGAACTAGAGCATGTCCTTTTTGAATCGCGGTCGGCAGCTGTCAGGCCGACAGAGTTCAGAATATGAAGCTGCCGGGGAACATCTGCCGAGTGTTGTCTTATCCACAAGCATCAGGAGGAAGAAAAAAAACCTGCTGATGACCCAGAGCTCCTTACACTTACACAGCTTCTACCTATAATAGATTAAAAAGACCTTATCAGAGGTCTTGTAAACTGCAAAGTAGTTGTAAATCCATGTCGGAGGAGGAGTTTAAGTGTAAGAGTAAAGCTACATCAGGCTTGATGTATATAAGCTAAGCTGCTGCTCAACATTGATTAAAGATGTACTGTACACGATGGCTAAATGAGTCTTTAAATCTGCAATATGGATAAAACGGCACAAACGAGGAGTCATTTTCCAGGTGTGTGAGTTTGTGAGGGACAGACATGTCATGTATCGTATCATCACAGAGAGATTTCTTTTGAGCCCATCTGTCCAGTCATGTTGCATCAGTGTGATTTAAACGAATCAAGTTTGTGATCCAGCAAGTGTTTTAATCTCCGTTAGTCTTGTTACAGTAGCACTCTCTGCCTGTCCTCCCTGCCCCCATACGCATCGTGATGATTGGTCAAAGTACTAACACCACGCTGCAAAGATACTCTTTTGCAAGCAAATCCTCGCATTTGTGAAGCTGCCACCATGAAATGTTTTTTCTGTGAAAACTGACTTCAACGATTTGCAAAGTAATTGGCAGTTCATTTTCTGTCAAACAGTCAGTTAAGTGTCTAAAGCCGGAATTCTGTCTAGACTCTTTCATCATTATAACAAAGCAGGCTAGTTGACGGTTTGGGTTTCAGAGACTTTCTGTTATGTTTTATTCTTACCCAGAGTTTCAAAAGTTCAAGTTAACCTGTAGCTCAATTACCAGTTGCCTCTGGGCTCAGGCAGTAGCTCCTCAGAAAGGTATAATATACCTTCAACATAATTACATTGAATACTTTTTATTATTAAGAAGGGGAAGAAGAATTAATCTCAGCCTTCAACCTATAAAGTACACTAAAACATGTAATAATGCATCTGCAAGATGGTTCCATTCCTTAACGGGGCCCTCCTTTCTGCACAGAACACTGATATCTTGAATACTGCTGTGCTGACGGGGGAAACGGTGTCGGTGCCTCTGAAAACTCTGGCTGTTGAGGCCGATGGCTCAGTCACCGATGTGACCAACTACACCAGCTGTAGGTCTACACAGCAGGATGTACTCAAGGTAAATCAATTTACCCACACTCTTCATCAACCGGGATGGAAATACTTACTGTAATCATTTCTGTCTTGCTCGTAAATGTATTTGCTTCACGTCTGCACTAATGGAAAAATACAGTGATTTAGTGTTTGTGATCAGGCTCAGAATACACCTTGGTTTTGATCCTAAGCAATTGCACTGCCAGAATTATGGATTAAACATGCATGTTTAAGGTGAGATGTTTATGTTTATTTGAAGACTTTTCAACAGAGTTTAATTTGAGTGTATCAGTTAATCTAATGCAACGTTTATGCACACTACAGTTTCCACAGATAATACAAAATGTAACTATTTCACAAAAACAGATGAAAATCATTGTGTTTAACTACCAAGACATTTGATTTCACTGTGCCACCACACACAACAGGTCCAGCTCTTGTCTGAGTGTATCATTTTGGAGAAAAGCAGCCTCTTCCATATGGCACTTTGAGACTGAGCCCATGATCCCAGCACTCAGTCCGCAAGCACAGGGATTTGACCTTCATGTAATGGATCTATGTTACTGGGACGGTAGGAGCGAAGAGAGAGAGAGAGAGAGAGAGAGAGAGAGAGAGAGAGAGAGAGAGAGAGAGAGAGAGAGGGAAGAGAAAACAAGAGAAGAAGTGATTTTCCATTAGATGACACAGCAGCGGAGGCGGTGTGCTTAAGTGTGTGAGCTTAAGAGAGTGAGAAAGCGATGAAAATAGGGAGACTGTTTGTAAGGATTTTCTGTATCAGTAGAGGAAGTTAATCCAGGTATTATTGTATCTCTGAATGGTCTCTTACTGTTCCTGCAGTCATTGACCCCTCTTTGAGCAAAACCACTGCAGCAGAATTTGGTAAAGATTGAAGCCACAAAATACATCTTTTATACTATAACTGCCACAAGAGTGATTCTCTATTCAAGATTGATTCACATACAAGCTCTTACATTTAGCTAACACAGGATTCAGGATTGGTTGTGGTGGAAAGAGCAACAGTTTTGTGTGGTTGCATGTTTGACCTTGCAAAAGAAACATACATACATTTTGCTTTGCAACTAAAAGGCTGACATATTAGCATATTATAACATTCTGAACTTGTTATCTGGATCAATCAAACAGTTGCCTATTCTCACATTTAGCAAATTGTTCTCCACCAACCCCTAAATCTCATCAGCTAATGTTTTTGCCAAAACAAACTAAAACAATGAGCTAAAAGTCCCTAGTCACTTTTCACTTGTATTGGTCATGTATAATACATACATTACCGCCTATAACAGATGTTCAAAAACTGTTTTTAGATGTTATGCTACTCATTTCTTTTGAAGACCTAAAGGCACTTTTCTTAAACACCTTGAATGCTAAAAATTGTTTTAGACGCAACAATCTCAATCTACAGTGCATGTCGACAGGAGGCTGGCTACCAACTAGTAAAAAAGGAATTGCTAAAACATGGAACATTTTAAACTGTAGGTCGGACAAATAAAGACTTTGATTGGGTTGCTTTTCATCAACATGTCTCATTACTGAGCTGAAAAAGTGCTTGAAGAGTTTATTTTCTGTCAATTGACCCCATCGACAGTGCATGTGGCACTGGAGACATCAGACATTTTGGCCCACACCATGTGCGTGATGGGAAAATGTCTTTACCGACTGTCCTCCCTTAAGAGTTCCACAGGAGTGGAAGTCATTCTTCCCTCTGCTTTTTTTCCTCACTTTTTCCACCTCCCCCTACTTCACCTCCCTCTCTCCTGTGCTACCCTCTACGCTACAGTCTAGTGCCCTCCAATTACTGCTGTGGAGCCACTGGTTTGTTAAGATAAGTGAGGCGGCAATGGAGATAGGCTTCCAATCTTAAATAAAACACACCAACTGCTGTGTCTCACCTCATTGCTCTCACTGGTGGGGGAGCTGCCACGCTCCCGCCTACCGTACAGCACTACAGGAACAGTCAGGAGGCAGATGTAGTTTATATTCCGCGGCAGTTTCATAGAGACCCTTGGTCGTGAATTTACATGACATTCACAGAAACACTGTACGATTCCCTGGCCAGACTTTGGAAGTTGTACGAAATGTATAAAATGTGTGTGTGTGTGTGTGTGTTTGTGAGGTTTTTTTTGCTCATTTGCATTGGTACCTCTGTTCACCCTCTCTCCTCTCCTTGTCAGTTTTTATACCAACACTTTCTTATTCATTTTCCACAGGGCTTTACATGAATAAAACTTTGTGTTTTGTCTAGAGAAAGTTGAATCCAACGAAATCATGAGACGATAGTTCAGTCCCAACTTGTCCAGTGATTCTAAAGTGATAGTAAAGCGACTTTTAACATCACATTCTTGCCTTTTATCGTGATGTTTTTAGAATGACTGACTGGCAGAAGGAAGGGAACGACATGCGACTGTCTAAGCTTTCGGACCAAATTCAACCCCAGGACGTTGCCTCATTCACCTTTCGCCTGTCTTTCTCTCTTTTCTCCCTTCCTTGTCCAGGTGTCAGAGCGATGTGAATATGCGTATGTAAACGGGAAGGAGACGACAGGGAGGAGCAGGGTAATGCTCAACTTTACCTACGGTTTCCTGACCGCCCAGCTAGAGATGAGTGTATGGATGCCCCGTCTGCCCTTGCTAATTGATGTGGCTGACCCCGAGCTCAGCCAGATCAAAGGCTGGCGCGTCCCTGTTATTACAGGCAGCAGGAGGTAAGGCCGGGCCAGTTATGGGTCAATCAGTTGCATTGCTACACATCTGTTATTCCTAGAGCTCTTGGTAGCGTACAGTATGAGTTACATATACTCTAGAAGCATGTAGGTGATGAGTGTGAGGAAGGTTTAAATACCTTTTCAATATAGTTGTTTTGCATATTTGAGTAATGCTGCTTTCATAGTTATTTTTTCCCAAACCACGATCTTTCCCTAAATTTTACGAAGCAGTTCTGTTGCATAAACATCGCCGAGTTGTTTCCTGTGAAGACGAAAGTTTATTTTAAGAGGACATTGACACGTGTTGCTGGACCACCTTTTTGTAAGATATGATGCAAACCATTGTATGAGGATACAAATCAGATCAAAACATGTCCTGTTAATTGATTTGAATTTCCTGTTTAATCCCAACAATAAGGCTACTAAATTTAATACAATTGACTCATTACTTTTGTCGTCTGACTTAAATCCAAACCGAAAGGGCTAAATGTAAGAATTTGCAGTAATAATGAATACATGTTTGTACGCTTGCCGTTGTGTTTGGTCAACTTAAATGTGTTTTATGTGCCGTTTTCATGCCAGCACCATATATTGAGCAGATGGACCCATGCCCATGAAAGGGACGCTCGAGACCATTTTTAGTTATGATAGGAAATGTCATAACTAGAACGGAAACAATCTCTGACACATATTATCGGACACGCCTCTTGTAAGTGTTGTACTGTATTTCCATCTCGGTTTGACACGGCCGTGCTCGATCCAACCCTGCCCTCCCTCCTTTCACCTCAGGCAGCACTCTGATTGGTTGAAGCGTTTCAGTGTATTGTGGATGCATTTGATTGCGCTGTATTCATAGAAAAGTTGGATTATGCAGTTGACCCTGTGGAGATATTTAAAAGGAGACAGCATCATCTGCGGTGATACATACTAAGTTAGCCATTCATAACTGTCATTGGGTTTTTGTGGAGTTTGAATAATCCGTTTTTGTTGACACAATGTTCGAGGGCTAAATGGCATTCATTAAATCTGTAGTTAGTGGTGATCTTGCACTGTCTATCAGCAAACACAGAGGTGTGTTTATAATATCAGTCTGTATATTTTAAATACAATCAGTCATAAAAACCTCCCATTTCTGTTTGGTGCTTTACTGAGTAGGGCGCTGTAAAGGCAACACAGTTGCCCTGGAGACAAAGGTTAGTGGACTTTCACTCAATACTTACAGTAAAGTCGTTATTTTTCACTCAATACTAACGATGATGGCAGACTGATGGGCTGTTGTTTTCGGCAGGGTAAAAACTCTTTGAGGCTTTCATTTCCTATAACATTCAATACCCACAAACAGATACTCCGAATAGGTCAGAAATGTGACATTTCTGTGACTCATGCGGATGCTGGATGTTCTCTGCAAGGCTCGCTGTGTTACTGCGCACTACAAGGTTGGACATGTGCATTCTTTGTGGCAGAGATGCAACTAGGATTTCTTCCTAATTAATAACAACAAAATAGACCGGTGCTTCACTTTGGGCAAACTTCTGTTACTTTGTGAATTGATGACTCATTCTCAGTCTTGCTTTTCTTTCTTTTTCATCCATCAGGTTGTAAAACATTATAATTTGCATTGAAGTTAACACTTGTAATCAGTTAACACATAACTAATTTGATTTATACTAATAATAACACAGAATTTGACCTGCCTGACAGTCCCATATGGCTAAAGGTTAATTATTAAATAACTAATACATACATTGAGTAACCATGGCAAAGAATCTCAAGATGTTGAGTGTTCAAGTGTACAAAAATGCAATTAAATATATTCTGATGCTATAATTGCTGATATTCTAAAGACTTCAACTTGGAACATACAAAACAATATATAAAGAGAATTTACTTAAAATAGGTGCAATTTATTTCTGCAGGTGGAAGCCTGGCAACGTTTTACAAACAGTGGGTTGGAAGAAGGATTTAGGAAATATTTGTTTTGCTGTCTTGTGTCTAACTTATTTAATTCAAGCAGCATCTCCATCACGTGTAACACTCTGACCTGAGGCTATATAATAATGATGTTTATTTGGACTGTTGCTCCTGACAGTAGTGTTCTGCCTGCAGTATAAAAGCACACCCGCAGCAGACAGCACACCTGTGGTGCGGTGCGTGGTGGACCAGCTGTGCTTGTGATAATTATACAGAATGATCATTGCTGAGGGGTTTGTGGATGGTTCACAGCTTAACCTCTGTCACCCACAAACAAACCAGTCGGCTGTGGGATCCTGGTTAATTCGACTTAAATTCATTTCGAAGCAAAGGTCACTCAGCAAATGATTTGTGCCTCAAAGGCGTCAGCAACCCAGCGGTCTCCAGTATTGTTCCTGAATCCTCTCTGCTGGCAACTATAAACACCATTTAGGAATTCACATCACAGATTAAATGCTTGATTTTGTTTTCATTCATTATTTAAATAAGGAGAGAACAACATTTGTAATTTGCATATTTCTTGTGAATTAGTCTCAGTGTATTTTAGTTAGTAATTCAGTTATTCAGTCATTTTATTGAAGCTTGAAGAAAGGTCTACATATCTGTAAATACGTGTGTATTACAAAGCATGCAATAACATGCTATTCATAGTTTTCTTATGGAATGAATAGTTAAGCAGTTTGGAAAAAAAACATGTTAATTTGTGAGCTTTAGAGGTGCTGGTGGGCAAATTGTGGAACCCTGGAATAGAGCCAGATTAGCTGTTGCTCTCCGCTTCAAGTCTTTGCTATGCTAAGCTAAGCTAACCCCTGACTGTGGCTTCACATATGTCATGTGTCTGATTACCTTTGTGTGTCAGGTCGACATGGGACAGCGAGGAAGAGGAGGAGATGAGGAAGGGCAGGGGTTGCATGCTGCAGTACCAGCACTCCACACTCAGGGTGCTAACACCGTTCATTGCCCAGGCTGAAGCTGATGTACCACCTGACCCGCTTACGGGGGGAGAGCCTGTTGAGTACTTCCTGGGTCCTGACTGGCAGGTAAAAACATTTAACAATGACAGGAATTCAGGTTATCCAATCTTTACCAGACGTGATTGAAGTTTCTTGCTCCCAAAAACAGCTAAACAATAATTATCATACATTACTTGCCGTAGCTTTAGCTATAGCTTTATGATCAGCGTTTTTCTCTCTTTTGATCGACAGGTGGATGTGACCAATCTTGTTCGGTCTTCTCTAAAAGTGGCAGATCCGGATGTCGCCAGAGTGCAGGACGGAGTGGTGCTGCAAGGACGGGCTGTGGGCACTACTACCATACAGGTGAGCCATGGCTCTTGTGTGTGTGTGTGTGTGGTTTCAGCAGGTGCAGTGCATGGTGATCATGTATATCCATCTGCAGTTTGGATGAGCTTTTCCTTGTTGCAGGTGCTGTCCCCTCTTACATCATCGGTCCTGGCTGAGAGGAGCATCCGGGTGGTGGATGATAAAGTGAGCGTGACAGCGCTGGGGGTGCAGTTGGTTTCTGGACTCTCTCTGTCCTTGCAGCTCAGCCCGGGGAGCAACAGGGCCATCGTTGCCACGGCAACCGCCCGGGAGACGATCACGCAGCTCAAACAGGTAAGTAACTGGAAAATTGTAACACACAAAGCATAACGCTGTGGGGCAGAGCTCAGCTGTTTGTGGTGATGCTCATCTCTTTTTACTCATTTTTAGCCCCGCCACGTAAAATGTGAAGAACCATTCAACAGAGTGTGAAAATCAGATGGCACAAGGAATAAACAAAAGCAATGAGTCATGCATGTAACGATACATTTTGAATTTAACATGAGATTACAAAAGTGTGGTTGCATATTGAGAGATTATTTGTGATTCAGAGTAAATCTTATTCCCTTTTTATTCAGATGTAGAAACAGTGAGCATATATGTCTCGATAACTCTGTAGTCATCTGCTGCACTACCATTGTAGCTATGCGGTTGCCTGTCTTCAATCTTAAAACATCCCCCTTTTTCTTGCATTTAACAAGCGAGCTCCATTTGCATTCACTGGTGTCTTCCGCTGACAATCTTCCTCCTCTCATTACCTGCCTGGAAACGGTCACAGATGCATGTATAGTAAGTCATAAATAACATATACACCCACGTAGACCGTTTTAAGACCAACGTGCTTATTGTACTGTTAGCAGATTATAAAAAAAGATTTGTGTTTGATTTGATTTTACTGCATGCAAATCAAACCCTGTGCATACGACTTAAGTATTGATCTCAATGTTTAGATTCAGGATTTAATTTCACACTTAATCATACTCTGGCTGAAGCCAAATAAATTGCGTACATTGCATGTGTGGTTAAATAAATCTATAGGGACATCATTTTTACGTTCAATGACACAGTTACTCATCAGGGTACAGTGTACAGCAGTACAATAAAATTATGATGATGATTTACCATTAAATGTAGTACCCTGTGAATATTCTTTTGGAAAGCTAAAGATCCATCCATCATCCGAACCGCTTATCCTGTTTTAGGGTCTCGGGGCGCTGGAGCCGATCCCAGCTGTCAATGGGCGAAGGCAGGGTTCACCCTGGACAAGTCACCAGTCCATCACAGGGCAGACATAGAGATAGACAACCATTTGGCATTAAGGCAGCAGTGTTATTGATTACATTTTGATATTTAAATGTGAAAGCACTGTTTGGTCAATGTCTCTTGCACCAAGATGTTTTTTTTGTTTTTTTTTAACATTTTCAAAAACCAAAAGCAAAGAATAAAAAAATACTGTTTTAGGCAATAACCACACTATTCCACATTCATAAAAAGATTGCTCTGGTGAGGTTATTCCTGCACAGAGCAGAAGCAGTTTATGCTCCACTATTGTAAACCCTACGTGAGTCGGGGCTTTAAAAAAAACACTTTTACAAATAGTGTGCTATTCACGTCTTCTCAAAAAAAGAATTGTCCAACAAACATATGATGGGCTTCTTCAGAGTGTATTTCCATGACAAAAACTCCCACCAAAGAGCAGATTCACCTCAAGTCTGTAATCATATTTGTGTTTTCTCTTTGCATCTCAGAACGTGAACTCAATATGTTCACAGCCTGACCATCCTCTGCGGTCAGCATGCCGTGTGAGACAGCGGCAGAGGCAGACAGCTCACTTTACCTACAGTACACTGTGGCTGTGGCTGGCCTGTCAATACCAAACTATTGGAACCATGCCAGGGCTAAACACCAGTCAATTGTGTCTGTGATGACAAGCTGTTAATGCTCTGCTCGGGGCGTTTCATCATGTATTGAAACCCAAAATATGGGTCTGTGGCGACCCAGTGGCTCACATGAGCAACAGGAAATAGGTCATTCCTGTGATTGGATTGGCTCTTAATATGACCCTTGTAGCTGCACTTTTTGTTCTTATTTAAAGGGCTTCCATTATACTTTCTTTATTCAGTTTGGCTGAATTATATTTCATACCCTGACTTCATAGGACTATAATCTATGGAACAATAGCACCCTACTGAGTGTAATCATAAAGAGATTAGCATAGGCAATTTAGTGCTATTAACAATCATGGGAATATAGCTCTCACTGAAGGCAGAGGGGAGAATACTGATTTGCTGTGTCCTGAACTGCTTTTCTACTTCATTACCAAGTTCTTTCTTTTTTACTTTCAGGAAGCAGTGGTCAGCTGTTGGGTTCAGTTCAGTGATAGCACAGTCGCTCCACTGGAGCTGTTCGACCGCAGTATCTACTCTCTGACAGTCTCTACCCCCGATGAGGGGGTGGCCACGGTACGCCGCACTCCCCAGTCCACATTTTTAGTGGCGCACGGTGAAGGTGGAGGCCAGGGGGCGCTAGTGAGAGTGGAGATGAGGATCTGTGAGGAATGCCAGAAGTCCAAGAGGAAAAGCAAGTTGGCAGTGGGCACGGGGCTGCTAAGGATCAACTTCCAGAGTAGCGGCAGAGTCGCAGCGGGAGGGGGTGGCGGTAATGAGGTTGGTGCGGACGGAAATACAGATTTTGATGGCGGTGCATTAGAATTGGTGGGAGAGCTCAAAACGACGCAGCGCGCTGTCACATATGTGGATAAATGGTTGTTCAGAAGCACAGTACCCGACCAGAGAGAGTCCGCTCCCACCCCAACCATGTTTTCAACAAAGCCTGTGCAGCCGTCCGTCGTGTTGACTGGAACCACGACCAGAGCTACCAGGAGAAACTCATACACTGCCATTCCCACGGCTGCCACTACAACTAGAAGCAAAACGAACATAAATACACCAGTGAACACTGCCAGGCCTAAAGATACCACAATGGGTTTAGTTAATAAACAAGAGGGGCAGAAGAGAAGCTATGGGAACATGCTTGACAGCCCCAATTCACCCTCGAACAAAGACATTCCTAAAGTGGAAGTGACACCCAAGAAGGAGTCTCCTAAAACTCCGAAAGTAATTGAGAGCGACCTCATTAGGACATTCAGAGCCATGTCGGACATGGAAATCGGCATGTATGCCTTGGTTGGGGTCTCCTGTATAGCTATCTTGGCTTTTTTGCTCAACTGTGCTTCGTATAAACTCTGTTTCCGGAACAAAAAGACGCCCATACAGGCAGGCCCGTTACCCATGGGGGACCCGAAGGACCACAAGCACGACTGGGTGTGGCTGGAGAGCAACGGTGATGGCGCTCCTGCCCCAGGTGCCCTGGCTCAAGGTTCCACACTCAAACGTGAGGCTCACCGCCCTCTGGAGTCCCATCATTCTATAGACTTAATCGGCCACTGCAACATGGAGGGCAACCTGCCCACCGTGAGCGCCCCCGCCGTCCCCGAGAGAACTGCCACCCTGGGCCGCAGCAGGAACAGCTCCCAGCAGCAGCAGTTTCAGGGAAAGGCCATGGACCACATGGCCAACCGTTCAGCCACCTTGCTGGCCACGCCGCATCGCAACGAGACGCTCCATTCACCCACCAGCAAGCGGAACCAGGTCCAGTTCACCACCTTCACCACGCTGGACATTAAGCACTTGGCTGCGCTGAAGAAGAATGGCGTGGACTTAAACTGGGCCAACCAGCAGACTCTGCAACACCAGGTCCCGGCTGAGGCCCACTTACCTTTACCTGACATGCCGTGGCCTGTGGTCAAGCCTCTAGGAGAGCCCCAGTGAGTGTGTTGTGGTCTGTGTGTGTGTGTGTGTGGGTGTGTGTGTGTGTGTGTGGGTGTGGGTGTGGGTGTGCGTGTGTGTGTGTGAGTGTATGAGTTACTAAGAGGGAGAGAAAATAAAAAGTGACATACATACACAGCTAGTTCTGGTGTAGATTGTCAAAAAGAAAAGAAGCTGGCTTTTGTTTTTTGATAAAAGATAAATCATTTTAGAGGCTGTATTTATTGAGATTAGATAAAGGACTTTTTATATTAAACTATGTGCTCAGTGAAAGCCTGTAAATACATTACGTAATCGTCCCACCATGAAGAGCAACATAAGAGATATTGTGTTCATTTTTTAAAGATTCAAAGCTTGATTTTATCCTCAAAATGAAATATTCTTGTATTTAAAAAAACATGTGCTGTCCAGATCAATTTGTAAATATAAATATATATATATACTATTACTTATTTATACATTTTTAACTCAAAATAAATGGATTTTCGTGTCCTTTGTGCAATTCTTTTGCCCTGTAGAAAGCTGCTCCAGATACTGCTAGTTGTCAGGCTAAATGCAGTTCGGTAGGGATTATTTCTTGTAATTCTATTCTTTTCCAGCCTTTTGTACTTCTTTCTCGGATTCCTCCAGAGAATACCTGAAGAGTCTGTGCAATTTGTCAGAAAATATGCAACATTTATCAGGTTATTTGGAGCAATCTGTCACTGCAGTTGTCACTGGATATTTATTCAAATCTCATGCATGTTATGCAAATATAGTCTGTGCCGCGTTGGAAGTGGACATTGTTTCTGAATTTTTTAACAAACTTACCTTGGTCTTCAGGCTTCTCCTGGAGGGCCTGCTTCTACAATCTGTAAAAATGTATAATCTTGCTCTACTGACACAGAGCAATGCATATTCAAATGTAAGATTTTTCATGTGTGAATGAAAAATGACAATGCCTTTTGTATGTAAGAGCCTATTATTTTTAAACCAAAATGTGATGTCTATTTCCTATGAGATCCTATCAATAAAGAACAAATGGATATGTTTGTTGTATTGAAATTAAATCGAATTCAATCACCGTTTTTAAAGCCTTTAAAATGTTAAAGTGTCATTCATGGGAACGCACAGTGAATGGTTTGGATTAAAGGCTAAAGCTCTTCTATGAATCAGTGGGATTTGATTATGTTTAATCACTATTGGAAGTCATTTAAGGCTGATGTCATCATTCAGCGAAATGTCATACTGACGGCAACCTATTTGATGTGTCTGTCAATAAAACTGTCACAAAGAGAGCCAGAGAAAGATGGGAAAAGAGAATCTGTGAAAGTGAATCTCATTTTGTGTATTGTGACGGTGTCCCCTAAGAATTACAGGTATTTTATCGAAGGTGGGGGCTCTCGCACGATAACTCACGGCTCATTTGTCTCTTTTCCTTCCATCCTCCTCGTGTCTCTGAGGTGACCGCAGCTACACATCTCAAAATGACATTCTAGGAGCTGTGATGCATAAACAGCGTCCCCAGTTTAAAGAAGCCCAGACAATCTGATGCCCTGCACCTCAGGAATTGGCAGCTGTGGATATGACGGCGAGCGTCGTCACTCCCTGCTGCACAACAGCGTCGGGCGGATTTAAAGAGTTGATAAAAACAATTTTAATAACTTCCTCCCAAATTCTCTATACCGACAGGCCCGGCGTTTTTCTATGTGTAGAAGCTTTCAATGCTTTTCAGTCAATTTATCTGTCCGGCAGCACCAGGAAATGTAAACAAACTCGCCTCGGAGATAAGCAGTGATTCAGAGCTGTCTCCCCGGTGCATCGTGGCCCAAGGTCTTTGATTGTGGACCTGCCGCACCATCCACACATAATTCAGAACTTAAATGTCCAGACACAGAAGTTATTAAGATATATAAGCTGAACAGTTTACATGACAACAATGGCGCAACAAAATACCTCTCTGTGTGCTTTTCCACTGAACAGGTTCGTCCCTGGTCTCCAAGAAAATAGTCTAAGCTGTGTACTTAAAGTACTTGGCTTCATCACATTTCTTGAAGGGCACTTGAGTTAATCATAGTCATCATGCAAACTGCACGGGAATACGAGTTTGTCTTGAGTGGTTGAGACACAGCATAATGAATTCTAATTCCAGTTACATTATTGCAGAAATAATCTATTGAGATACAGGTCCGTAGACATAGCTGTCAGGGCTATTTTGCATAAAATGAATTATGCAAATCACAAACCATGTGTGTTTGTCTCGCAAACAAGAAGACAGGAGAAGAGTCCCTCGGTATCATTACAGCAGGATCTCTAATCTGGAGCATCAGCTTCCCTATTGACAGATTTAAGGGATTGGGGTCATTGTGCTGGAGGATTAGTGTGCATTAGTGGACCCTCTCCATGACACAATCCTGATAATGTAGGCCAAAAGAGGCAAGGTTGCTTTTTATCACAAGGCTGCTTTCACACAGGTTGGACACAAGTGATCAGGTGTTTGTGGGATGGTGTAGCTGCAAATGGGAAAACTCACCTGTGAAAATGGTCTGTAGTTGAGATGCTATACACATCTATTCTGTAGTCTACTGGTATAATGGGGAAAAGGCCAGCTGCAAAGCAACTAATATCCAAAGTCATATGCAAAAATAATTGAGCGAACTGCTGAAACTCTAAGAGCCAGTCAAGGGTTATACAATGTATTGATTGATTGGTATATTATAAAATAATGCAGACAATGTGCAGAGTTAAATCAAAGTCACTGCCAGACTGTGTACAAAGGTTGTTTTCAATACATGAATGAGGGAGAGAGAGAGAGAGAGAGAGAGAGAGAGAGAGAGAGAGAGAGAGAGAGAGGAATATATAAGCTTTATGCTTTGACCTATACTTTTTTAGTTATTCCTGTTTTGTATATTAGATTGTGGCTTTACTTCTTGTATTGTAACGATTGACTGAATAAAACACAAAACAAACACACTTGTAATCTTCATGTCAGTCTGTATTATGTTTGCTGTGCCGCTAACGTGCCGGCACTTGTTTATACCTTTGCCCTCCACCTTCAACATGATAGACAAGCCTTCGGGGCAGCGCTACATCTTTATCTTCTCACGAGGGAAGAATGGACGCTGCGGCGACACCCTGCTGCCTCTCAAGGGACACGAGGCGCCGGGGCTAGCTGGTTAGCGTGCTAATTTCAACCGATGACTCCGCGATATAACACATAGACGTCTGTGACATAACAGCAACACTGTAATCCCTTCACATTCTGTTCATATTTGTAGTGTTCATAATAAATGCTTGAAACCAAAATTCTGGCCAGATCTTACACATTGCACCGCGGGGAACATAAGAAAAGAGATAAGGCCGACAAAAAGACAGACGGAAGAAGACAGCAGAAGTCAGTCCGAAGATGAATTGCGAGATGAGAGAGGTAAAACTCTCATATCACAGGTGGAGGGGAACTCAGGCTGGCAGCTCATTAAGACAAAGTAGCTCTTGCTTCCCCGCTGCGCTCGTCGCTGTCATTGCTTGTCAGCACAGTGTCAGTGCTCAGTGTGCACAGGAAGATAATGTCACCATTTTTACAAAGAAAGAGGACAAAAAGCAGAGGAGAGGTTCTTTGTGTTAATGAGACAGATTGAAGAACACAGCGTTGTAGGAGCAGGAGAAGGAACAGCCTTAATTGACGAAAGAGGAATCTCAACTAGATGACACAAAGTGCTGGCAACATGTATGTATGAGTGTCGACACAATAAGCTGTATGTGTTTAGTTTATTTATTTGAGTGAGGAGACAGTATGCAACACATTAAGTGTGCAAGTCTAATAAAAAAAAACCTGCAAACTGGGAGGGGAGGATGAGGTTGGGAGGAAAAGAGTCAGACTGGGACACAGAAGGAGAGGCATGAAAGCTATTTTCCTGCTTGGTGCAGGACTTGTACAGAAAACAATGCTTTCTTCAGTACGTTTTGAGCTACCGCACTTTGTGATTCCCCACAGATATCGAGCCAGATCCTCACGGGGCTGTTGCCAATATCAGCCTTAGGGGGCTTATGAAGATTTCATGGCAATTCATCATAGTTATTGAGGTACTTTGTTGGAGACCAACACGGTGGGCTGACTGCCAATATGTACCACTAAAAAGATCACTAAAATATACATTACCAAACAAATATGCACACTCTAAGCACTGAATGGTAAAAAAAATAAAAATAAAATAAACATTAATACATTTTAATTATTGGTACAAAAGAAAGAAAAGGAGCCCTGTAACCAAAAGTACAATATCAAAGATAATGCATGTCCAAATATGTAGAAAATGTGTGAAGATCCAAATAGTGGGTTTATTACGGCCACATATAGAAGTGCAATGATGAACTCACATTGTGGCACAAACACGCAAATTGCAATAGAGAGATGAAATAAGTTATAGAAAAATAGACCTTTACACAGTATGAATGGTTTATATGTTCAAAAGAAAGCGTGAGTCGAAGCAAACAAACTGCTGCAAGGACGACAGTTGTTCAGTTTAGGCCAACGTCAATAACTATAAAAAGAGAAACTACACAATAACCTTCTGCTTATTTGTATGGATGCTTATTTCTTTGTGGTATCATTTGAATTAGGTTGATTGAGAAGAAGCACTTTTCTATGAGAGAAAACCTCATTTTGTAATGCCATTAAATAATACCAACAAACATCAAAACGAATCTGAATACAGTTATAGAATATGGTTTTATTTGACAAACGAACAATAGTCCATTGAACATCAAAGGCATTCATTCTTTTCTGTATGATAGCTTACACATACGCTTAGTCAGTATCGTGTGATGCTATAATAATTAAGGAACAAAAACCTGTTTATTGATTCTCATTACTTTTCTCACTGTTATCAGAATCATCATCTGGGTTCAAATCTCACATGCAGCAAAAATGTATTATAATAGTAGGTTATATTATTTTTATACGTAAGGAAAGTAAAGTATAAGGAAAGGGAGTCTTGAAAGGATTATCAATTGCAAAAACAAGAACAAAAAAACGACAACATTTACCAAAAAGTTGACATGAGATTACACAGCTGCGACAGGCATATTTAAATAGTCTACGGGAGCTAGGAGTGTTGCATTTACCCTCATCCTGCCTCAACAGCTGTCAGAAGTTTTTCACACATCCCAACAGATTTAGCTTACTTCACCTTGAGCACCTTGTTTCTGTAATCTTCATTTAGTTTTTTTGGCTGTTTTAAAAAAAAAACACAACGGACTTGGTGTTGCCTCTTCATTAAATACACATTGTTTGATTGCTGTTTGGCCCTTTTTTCCCGAGTCACATGCTTCAAAGTTGTACCCAGTAATAATAGCGTTGGTACCAAAAATTAAATGCTGTGACTGCGTAGCAAGTCAGACGTACCACGGCGACATTAAAGGTGTTTGTAATGGAATAGTTGTATTCATCCCTGAGATAGCTGCAGGCTCCCGTCTGGCTACGCAGTTACTTTTCCGCCTCGTTTCAGATCTGAAGAGCAGTGTGTGTGTGTGTGTGTGTGTGTGTGTGTGTGTGTGTGTGAGAGTAACATACACACAGCTCATGCTCGCACATAGAGAGCAGGCCTGTGTCGGATGGGGTTTAGGATGACGTAAAGGAGATGGAGCTGGTCTTTCACACGCAGCAGAAATAAGGAAAACATATGACAGAGAGTAACGTTTGGTATGGCAGAGTTTCTTGAAGCTCCGACAGATGTTTGAAATATTCCTTCTTTTTAGCTGACACACATTTTGAAGCAACAGTGGAGGTTTGAACAGTGGACGTTTCATCTACATTTGTTTTGGAAATGTGGTCTTGTCTTGTACACCGCAGACAGTTCTCTATATCCATTTAGACCCGTAGCCGGCTCACCCCATTCGTTTTGTGCCTCTCTGTCTCTCTACCTTTGTCTCCTCGACTTGATTCCGTACTTGCTTCACACTTTATACACATGCTGCATTCATCTTGCCTACAGCCCTTAAACAAAGATTGCCTGTCTTGCTATTTTTACTCTCCTTCCCTCACACCTGCCACTCTCACTGTATCCTCTTGATATTTGTTTCAAGTTTTTTTGCTGACAAAAGGGTTTCTCTGTCTCCGGGATTTCTGTGTTAGGCGAAAGGTAAAACTATAGGAACTACAGGATTTGGGATGTATTCCAATTTGAGTCTCGGTGTGAACTTCAATTTGCAGTTAATTTATTCATTTTTTTTTATTATTTTCTTTCCAGACAAGTTTGTGTCTTTAAAGATGTAATGAGGATTTAAATATGACAGATTGTGAATAGGTGGGTGACAAATGAAAGAAAAAACAACAACATAACATTATGTTATAACCTTCATTAGGTGCTTCTTGACAGGGGTCCTTGGAACTTGGGGAAAAACTAACAAATTCCTCCAGAACATGATCCACCTTCTGGTGTTTTGATGATGGTTGTAGAGTCTCATACTTTAAGTGTGTCCTCGCGTTGAAATCAGAAGATTGTAAAAGCCATGTTATTGACAGGTTTATTTTAGGGATTTTTTGCACAAGTACCACATGTCTCTGATTCACAAATTAGACTGCATATGACAAGATTATATTAGATATTGATTTATTATGAAAAAGTAAATGCTCACAGAAAACAGAGACCCGGCGTGTCGGCTGTTTGACTATTCTGATGGAAGCAACAAGAGGGGGGAAAATGTGTAAATCGAGGCCTCGATATTTCTTCTCTCTAATCAGCTGTGGCTAACCTCAAGTGGAGTTGGACTCTGGCCTGTTAAGCTGACAGGCTAGGGATGACACCAGGGATGACAGCTAACTTCACCAAGGTAAAGCCTTGCCGCTTTTATTAACATCTGAGAGGATGTCTTGGCTCCGCTCTGTTGTTTGTGCCTTCGCTGTTGCTTCGGTGTTGGCTGCCATTGCTCTAAGTTCCCATCTGCTCTTGTTTTGTGATGTCTTGTGCTCTCTGGCTGCTAATTTGTGCTCTTGTGCTGCTGTCAATCATGGAAGTTACCTATGTGCACTCTAGTGCTCTTGTTGGTATTTGGGAGCTGAGTCGGAATCCAATTCATGTTGTGGATGAGAAGTTTTTTTTCATTTTTTTTTTTTTTTTAAAATATTTGGCTGCTTTGATGCTTTCAATCGTTGCCCACGTGTGTTGTGGTTTGTGTAGCATCATTTTTTTTATGGCGGACCCCTTGGTTGTTGCTTTTTTTATTTTGTACGTGTTGTTTGTATATGTCCTCCCACAGGAATATAAACACGACTGAAGTCCATTCGCATTCATTCACAGCCAAATTGTTTCAATGTAATACAAGAGTTGTGCATCTCTACATGTTTATCAAATGGATAGCTTGTGATATTCACAGTGTCTTTACACACTTGATAAGTACTAAGTACTATACAGTACTCAAAACAATTGTTTTTGTTTCATATAAACTGCTAATATCCTTTTCTGCTACGTTTGCTGTTTGTAGCACGCTGCTTAATATACAGATGAAGACATTGCTCCATTTTGGTGGTGTTGTTAATAACAATCTGCTGCATAGCTGATGGGGTTCAGCCGGCTGCCGGTGCTGCAGTGCAGGTGTGTGTCTGCGCTTAGATTTCTCCATGTCAGTCTGCGAAAAAGTATGCTCCCCTTCGTGGTCTGAGGTGCTCAGCGGGTGACTTTGCACACAGCGGTTGGTCTCAAACACCGTGGTATAAAAGTTTGTATCAGGCTCTGTAACTAATGTGTTTGCTCTTGTCCCGGAGCTTGTTGTGCTTGTGGGTGGTGACGAAGCAGAGCCTCAGCCGAGACGCCGAATTATTCTCTAAACTTGTGTTTATTATGCCGTGTTTCCTCATAATGCATCTGTTTCTTATAAGTTGGCTGACTGAAATGAACTATTTTGCTAAAAGAAAGCTAGGAATTTATGTTATTCATATATAAGCGTTATGCATTCAAACTTGCTACTAACCAGGAGGCATGAATGCATAAAGTTGATTGGTAGGTTTATTGCCGCTCTGTCTCTCTCTTTTCTCCCATGCTTTATCTCGGTCTCCTACTTTCTCCCACATTCAGCTGCAGGCCACAGTGTTAATTGTGCCACGGTGATAAACTTGCCTTATCCAGGCCAAGAAGACGAGGCGATTCTATTTAGATAATTCTACTTCAGCAGAAGTCTGTTTACCGCAGCAGTTGTCTCGATACATTTTTCTTCTTGCTTTGAGGCTGGCATTGCAGCTTTATGTGGCGAACGCAGCGCGTGTCAGACTACTCCGGTGGTTTGCAACTCCATCAGTTAAGTTCATGCTAATTATTTGCTGGAGGGAGAAGGAAAGACTTTGAAGTGACGTTGACAACCTATGTCACATCATTTTGATAGCAGTTGGTACATCACTAATCCTGTTGTGACCGACACACATCGTATGAATGTCTTCTTAAAAATGACATGAACATATGTAATGTCACACATACTGAACCGCTACACAGTACCTACCTGCACAGGAGATTATGAAGGAAATCTGTCTCTCAGACTCAGTTTGTTCACTCGCTAAATAATCCTTCCTCAGACTTGTGGGTAAGGCAGGCATTCAGTGATAGAGCAGACTGTTACACTCTAACAGTCGGGGCTTGTGTTTCATTTCCCATCACAGTCTAAACTATGTGCGTTTACTTTACTCTAAAAAGTCAGTGACCCGGAGCATTCCAGTGTCAAACCATTTACACACCATGTGGACCAGAGCTGAGCGACGGGCACTACATCATGCTGTTGTCAGGTCTGTGGTCATGCAGCCAGTTAATTACTCATGGTTTAGTGACCCTTGGGATATAGGGACCAGTGGACCACGCGTGGGTCCTGTTCGAAACTCGTTCACAAAGCTGGACGCTGATAATTGTTTTGCGCTGGATGTGGAAAAGCGGCCACAGTGATGGAAACCAGTTAAATGGGCTTTTAGAAAATAACCCCACACCTACACGTAATATCTCTGATCATAATTTTACCTCTAGCAACATTTAACAACTTCAACGCTTCTTATCAAAACATGTAATCTATGTAAGTGGTATATGACAAAATCAATGAGAAAAAGAAAAAAAATCACAAACCTCCCTCTCCCCACAGTCCGCATCATTTTTTGTAACATTTTTGGTTCGTAAAATATGCATCTTAATTACAAAAGACCGGTAAAATGCCATACAAAACAAGTTGAAGTTTGAGTATGGATTTTAAATGTTCAAAGTTGAACGCCTTTTCATGCCTTCATGTATGGCAGTTACTTAAATAACAATGTCATCAAATTCAAGGTTTTATTTAGAAGCGCCCATCTGCCGGTATCTGCTTCAATGCACTTGTCACCAGAAGTGATGGGAGCGCTGTCCGCGGCAGCTTTTTGATCACAAAGAAGACGGTGTCATTTGAGACGTGTAGCTTTGATTGTCAGTATTTGCTACACGTCTGAAATTGTGCAGGATCGGTTTTGCTGATCCAGCAGCGACGTGCGGGGGTGCACCCAGCAGGTGGTTCACTCCCACTGCCGTCTGATGTCTCGACACCCACAGGACGTCTGCGGGCCTGGTGTGTCAGTATCAAACGTTGCCACCCTGGATTCTGTGGCAGAGAGATGCAATTACATTGTGTTGCATGAAAAATGAAACGGGAGACAGAGAGAGAGAGCGAGAGAGAGAGAGAGAGAGAGAGGGAGGGAGAGAGGGAGGCGGAGAGAGCTATTACCTTTGCAGTGAGGACTCACTGGCAGAGATGGTGGGTCTTTGATGGTGGGCCCACTGTGTATCTTTGTAATGTCAAATTGGGGATCTGAGGATCATTTATTCATGAGTCTACATATCTAATGCTCGCTGGTTTGCTAAGTTGTTTGTATTGCTCGCCTCAGGCCTGAATAGCGGTTAAATTGCTACAGAATAATTTCCTTTATCCGCCATTGTTTCGGGTTGATTTGGCTACAGAGGAAGAAGTCGACCCATTCATTTGGTCCTTCTTCTCTCTCTCTCTCTCTGTTTTTATTTACATGAATAGCAGATTGGGCCTTTTAAAAGCAGGCTTATTATATATTCATTCTGATGAGCAAAACACGTGTAAATTGCTTCTCTACAACATCAGCTGTCACTTTGAACTTTCTCTTCAGAAACAATATTAGGCAGGTATTCTCAGCACTTGCAGTTCTGTTTGTTGATCAGAAGCGCATGGATGTACTTGGCAGGTGTTATTATAAGTAAAGTCATTCAGGAATATTTTTGACTTCCCCCATCTGCTCATGTCTACTAAAGAATTCAGTTTATTCAGCTAATTGACTTGGTAGAAACACCAAGCATGGCAATGTTTTGAAACTTCCTGTCTTGAAATAGAGTCAGATGTACAATGGCTTATACGGGAATAACACATTTTCGCTACGAAAACTTTTCGTGTATAATTGACAAATTCATTCAAGCTAAATATGTGTTTTCCGTTGAACTAGCATCGATTACGTTTGCTGGAAATGTTTCAAGCGAAGCTCGGACTTGACTATACAAGTCTTCTTCTGTGAAACAGCCTGGAAGTTAACAGGCTCAGCCTACATGATATGTCAGTATATTCTTTAATCCTCTGGGATTCATAATGAAACATGACAAGTGGGAGACGCTTGTGTCCGCGGTAGATGTTAAAAACCATGCTGACTTTAGTCATGTAACGGCTCTCCCTTTTCCAGTGGGCAACGCTGGCTTTTTCTAATGCTGAAAATACAAGGTTCACATTTCAAGATCAAACAGTTGCGAACACCGAAAATGCCTGTGTTTAATTGCTGCTCCTCTTCGTCGTCTCTGCACCATATCTCTACAGCAAAGACTCCTTCTAATTCACCATGGTTGTGTGATAATGAAGTCAAGCCAAATGTACATTTCATGCAGATTTCAAAGGACAAGGTGGGCTTTATGTCACACCAGTCAGCCAGGTTTGTCCAAGTTGTTCCCTGTGGATCAAAATGTCAGCCAAATGCCTAAAAGGTAACTGTGTGCCTCTCCTTTGTGAAATCTCTTTACACGTGTCCACTAGTCTCCATCTGTGACATCAGAGTGGGTGGGAGGGCTGATTTGTCTGACAAGACATACTTGTTCTTCATATGGTACAGACCTTCTGAAAATAGTCACATTTCCCTGCAATATTATTTTGCAGTGGCGGATGAGTCATAAGTGCTGAATCACTTCCTGGGGTAAATAAGCATCTCTTTGTTTGCATGCCTCTATTGGTGTGAACTCATCAGGACAAATCTAGAGTTTGGATGGTACAATGTACACACTCAAAGCAGCACATTCAGTCAATCCACATGAAGATCAAAGTGTCGCGGTCGGCTTTTTTTAAATGAACATCTTGTTTGTTTCTTCACTTGAATTGTAATATCTTTATTTCCTAGTTAAGAAGCTGGCCATCACATGGAAAAAAGAAGTAATAATCTCTAAAAGGGAACATAGATTAAGTCTAAATACTGTTGGTAACTCCGGACTTCTGATAAGATAAGTTGTACTTTATTGCCGCTGCATCGCTCCATACAACAGTGTTGAACAGTTTAAGGACTGCCAGAGGTAAACCACATTTAGCTCAATTCATGGCAAAAAACTTCCACATAGCTTTTTCAAAGTAAAAATAGTACTCGTTTTGTATTGCATGTACATTTATACAGTGCAGAGATTGAAATACAAAGCAGGTTTCATCACTTTTGTGGAGTCTGTCTGTGTATTGATCAGGATTCTCTGTTAGCGTTCAGCTCAGACACACTTTTCATTTCTTGTTGGGTTGAACGTGATGAAGGCTGTTCTGTTGTATTTTCAGTTCTGCTTGGGTGCTCATCTCGGTCAAACACAAGTTATGGTTGGGTTATTTCTCTGTTACATTGTGTGCCACGAATGTGTGCTCGTAGCAACCTGAAGAACGCGGCTTTGTCTTTGCCTTAGTTCTCTTGACTTTCTTGCATCACATTTTTTTTATTTTTATGTGACTTCTAAAGCTTTATAAAGCATTTCTAAATCACGTTTCCTATTATTTTAACCTGTGACATTGTAAACACTGTGTATACTTGCTGTACTTTTTCTTTCTTTTTTATACCATATCATATTTTGATCAGATTCAAGTCCACCCAGTCAGGTGTTTTCATTTTTTTTTTGCCTCACTCGATCTCTTCTCAGAATTGGCATGTATATGCTTTGGTTGATTGACACCTCGCTCACTCTACTGTTGCACCTGTGGCATTTTTCAAATTGCTACACTGAGTTTGGTGACTTATTCTAGTTTTCAGCATAATTTTGCCTATTTCCTACTCGAATAATACACACTCCAATGCGGGTGTGCAGGGCCTATATATTATTAACACATGAATAAGGTTGCTCGGCAGGGTTTTCATGAAAACAAAACAGCACTCTAAATTGGAAGTATACAAAAACAACATTGGAGCTAAGTCACCTAAGTTCAATAAATTACTGTGCTCCGATGCCTTTTCCCTTTTGAAAAATCAATTCTGCGACACAGCGCTAGCTGAATCATGTTCATTATGGTTTATTTTATTATAGTCCAGGGCCGTTTTAAACTCACCTTCTTTGCAAAACACCACTCTCTGTTACGATTATGTTCTTCTCGGCCAAGTCCACTTGACAAATTAAACAATCTTCTCGATGGACATTATTTCATTAGCTATTTCAGAAGAATATAGTCAATCTGAGCTTTCCTAAAAGTCTTCCTGAAGATAATATTTTTCTTTTTACAGAAATGTTGTATAGCATAGTGGACAACCGTTTATTATCTGTCTATTATCTGTCCGCTCACTATGAAATAGTTCATTGTCATCATCAGCTTCTCTTGGTTTTGAAAGCTGAAATAGACATTTTAGGGCAGCGCTATTGTTGCTAGGTAGATTTCAGTGCAACAGCAGCAGCACAATGTTTGTTTGCATTAAACTGAACCGCTTATATTTTGCCTGCACATGGCAAAATTGGACACATGGGATTGAATTTCATGCAATAAGTAGTTGTAACTTTCGTGTTTTTCTTAATTCGTTAATAAATGAATCCAAGATTCCATCCATTAAAAGAATTGGGGCGTTATCTGCAGCCTGGTCCAGTCAGCTGCAGGACTTCATGACGCCTGAGATTAATATGTGATAAAATGCTTAATGGCGCTGTTTGTGATTTGTCTGCTGCTCCGTTGGAGATAGTTTATGTAAGTTTAAGCAATATTTATAAAGTAAAAGCTGTTTATCTACGACTCAAATAATATGTGATGTAAAATGTGTTTACATTTCAGGCTTTCTATATATCTAAGATTTTGAAAATTATCTGCCATGCAGTTGGATCTATCCATGGTCTAGCTGTATTTCTGAAATTCCACCATCAAACCATCTTGTGAAAGTATTTTTTTTCTTTTATTGTTTTTTGACAATAGCCTGGTACCTATTTTGCATTGTATTTCTGTCAACAGTACTCTGGTAATAACAAAAGTGCAGATAAAGACAGAGCACTGGGAGGACATGAGGCAAAACAATAGGACCGCCTCCTAAATGTTGACGATTTGAATCATCCATAGTGAAGGGCCTGAGTCGACTGGCATTATGTCAGCCGTCTGTTTTTGTTTAGCTGCGTCAGTGGCAGGCTGGCAGGCTGTGAACTTGTACAAACCAAATCCAAACTGAAAAAAACAAAAAACCCCAAAAAGCATTGGTAACCAATTGTCTTGTGATAGCCGTTAACGCCGGTAACAGGAGTCGGTACCTTAAACAGCTCCTGTGCTGCTGAGGGCAGCAAGAGCTGTACATTGGCTTAAAATATTGCCTGAAAACTAAATGAAAATGGATCCCTCACATGATGATGTATCTTTCATCTTTGCTTTTCTTTGAAATAAATGTCATGACGACCTTTTCAGAGATCAGCTAACTCCACTCAACTTTCTCCATTTTTAACTTTCATTTCCCAGCAAGTATTTTGTAGTACGCTGCTTCAACCTTTGCTTGCAAGTGTTGTTGCTGTTATTTTCAACAGGCTGAAATAGCCTTAATGACCGTATGAAATGGTTTGGTAACTCTTGTGGCCTTTTACTTTAAGTCCTCCACATTATCAACATTTTTTTATTAAATACTTTGAAAATTAAACTTGTTTCTTAATGGCTTTGTTTTGAAGGCTTTCTATGATTACTGTTTGCATAATGACTGTATATTTCAGAATAGGTAATTGAGGGAGTGATTCAGCACTGACTCCTACCTTCATGGCTTTTCTCAGTGTTTTGCAATACTGCAGTCATATGCCTTTCTGTAGCAGACTTATATCCACTGAGTCATAACCCCAACAGAAGACTAGAGACCAACACACATGTTTCTAACTTGTCTTTAGTTTAAAATTGTATTGTATATTCAAAAATAATTAATTAAAACTATAATAAGTACATAATATTCACATATCAGAGAAGGAACGTAGAGCATAATATTTTACACTGTTTGTGTAGTCCTATTATAGAGTCAACAATTTATCTCAACCTGTTTTCTAGTTCTACAAAACTATTCAAGGATCAGTTTGTATTCCCAAGCATATTATAATACACAAGGTTTGTGTATTATAATATCTCCCGCTCAGTGAGAGGCCTCCTCTTGCCAGCATTACACAGAAAAGACACCGTGCTTTTGGCAGAAGAGCCGGTCAAAGGATTACTCTGAGCTTGAATTCAGATAAATAACATTTTACTGTGTTATATTCATATATTTCTCGCTTTTTCCCTGACGGTTTGAGTAAGATGCTAAATATGTTGCTCGTTTTATAAATAAAGTGGCTTGAGGGTCTGAAAGTTTGCTGAACCTAGCGAGAGAGTGGGCAACACCGTGTGCGGCTGTGACAATAGTCGCTTACTGTCTGTGTCGGTGTGCGCATGACATTAACCCTTCTGCGATGCGTACATGCAAATTTGACCTGCACAGAATTGTCTAGATTTGAGACCAGTCCTGGCGGATCAAGCTGAATATCAATCGATCGGTGCATCTTCACAGAAGACGGCTGTTGTCCCCGCACTTTGACACAAGGTGTGTCGCTAAAGACGCCACACGTATTCATTGTGTGTTGTGTCAATCCAGGACAATTGGCACCGTCCTGTAATGTAATTGTACCATCAAAAGGTTGAAGGCTGCTCAGTTCAGTTTGAATTGCTTGAGTACACTTCAACACACAGGAAGTTCCCTCCAAGAGTATATCACATATATTTATTTTACCAATATTAGAAAAATGCGGTGTAAAAAGTGACCTCTGCTGCGATGCTCCCAGACCCTCAACAGGGTGATTGGAACCACCAGAGTTCTTTGTTTTTGTATATGAAAAACAGGAGGGCCCCCTACCCAAGAACAATCACAAAGTCAGAATAAACACTCCTCGTCTCCCTGTAGAGTCTGTATTCATGCATGCTGGCCTCATTGTCTGTATCACGTAGGCTTCAGGCTCCATCATAGCCTCCGAACACCATGCTGAGATCTCCCACCAGCTTGTCTAGTGCTCTGAATTCTACCAGTAAGGGGAGAAGCCGTGGTGAGAGAACAGACACTGCTGAAATAAGAAGTGAGCTCACCCCCCCCTCCCCCCCTCCCGCCCTCCCGGCCCCCCACACACAGAATTGTTCACACAGGCACTACAAAAGAATTTGGGTGTACAAGTCAAAACAAATCCTATTTTAGACCTAAAGTTACTTTTAAATTACATATTTTGAGTTCCACAAGGATGACTGTAGTTTAGGTTACCAACGCTTATGTTTCTTATTGGTGTCATACTATTTAGTTTCCTCGCGTACCACTTCCGTTATTTCTTCTCAGTGGCCACTAGCTGGTTTTCTTTATCCCGCATACACTGACAGCGCCCGACTTGTGGAGCTTGGGCATCTGGATGGATGAAGGCAGGGGGAGAAGGGAGACAATTTGCTCCTGTTATGGGTCTATTGTGTCCCCACATGCTCTTTTCCTTCTCTCTTGTGACTAGAGGAGGCATGTGTTGTGCCGGGAGACAGATGGTTTAAAGCAGATTTCTTTTAGAGCCAGGAGAGAGATGGAGGAAGGTAGCGGGAAATGAATGAACAAAAAGTGGGAGGGTGGAGTGAGGGTTAATAGAAATGTAGTGAAGAGATTATTTTCTGAGTCCAGAGCTCACCGTTAGAAATCCTTTGATTTAAAAGCACACAGACGTTCTGGTAAATCTTTTACATTTTGGACAGGATTAAACACAAGAACCTCACTTGAATAACAGTCAACAAGATAAGAGTCCACAGACACAGGAGCAACCAGTGTTGTTGCTACCAAGGAGCACTCATTATTATTATGTCATTATTATACATTCACATAAGTGATTAAGTAAAGGTTACAATATGTGGCACAGTTTGATTTTGTGCTGGAGCACTTCCCTCAAACACCGTGGCCTCAATATGAATTTTAAGTTGGAAGTACAGTCATTGCCTGCAAGACCTTTCCTGGCATTAGTATCCAGACCAACACCGGCCATCCATAATACTAGTTTTCAAGTGAAATATGTTAAATGTTGCCAAGTTGAAAAGTGCTTTATCTAAAAGCCACAACTGGCAACTGTTGGGCACTTAATTTATTTTGCAAGCTACACAGCAGGTTGTTTCCGCCTCCAGAGCCTCTTAATCATGCTCTCATTCGCCTGCAGAAGTAAAATGGCATTTCTCTACTGCTGCTTCCTCCCAGGTGGTTGGTAAAATAGCACCCAGAATTATTTCCGCATTTAACACTTTTAATCGAGCTGCCGTGTGCTCTCGAGAGCCCCCCCTCCACCCCACCTCTCTGCAACTCGCCAGTCTGCTGCGGAGGCTCTCTTTTGGTCATCCATTTGTAATCCACGGCTGTCGGCAGGTCTGTGAAGCTTTCAGTGGGAAGGCTAAACGTCTGCCTGGGATCTGAACTGTGTGTCTGTAATGGGGTTAATTGAATCAGTAATCAAATTACACTTTGCCCTCAATTACAGACTTAATCAAGTACTGAGTCACTGTGGAAGTCCAGTAGCCCTCAGACAGAATGCTAGCACGTATTGCAGTCAAACCAAAATGCATGTTATACAATCCTGTTTACACTTACTACATTTTCCCAAAACCTCTACTGTGGAAAAAAAAAACAACTGCACTGAAAATGTCGTTACTCCCACTTTAACTTGTCCTGTTTGTGAATGTGTTGCATGTTAGGAAACACAAAAGCGTCTTCCGGAATGTGTTCAGTCCGTATTCCACAGTGTCAAGGTTCTGTTTCTGGAATTTCCGGAGTCTGGAATGTCCGGGTTCCGTTCCGGAATGTCCGGGTTCTGGGATGTCCAAAGTGTTGAAAATGTTCCTAGTGCAGAAGGAAAAGGGGTCACATCTCAGTGCCGACTGCCTTGAAGCTGCAGAGTTGGCAGTACAGTGAGGCCCAGCTCCCTGACAGGGAGGCAGAAGGGGCTTGACAAGTTATGTCAGGGCAGCAAATAAATGTTTGAATGGGAGAGTGGGCCCAAAAGAAAATAAGCGTACACAAGCAGACAGGCTGACACCAGCCAGATAATGGAGCTGCCAGAGCCTTTCCCATATTACATCTCACCTCACCAAAACACAATCACAAGAAACACTTCTACTTGCACATGCAGACACGCTCCTATACACAGGCGTGCCACAGACATACACTCCCAAGATTTGTATTGAGCTCTTTAATAAATGGATCTCAGTAAGACAGGGCTTGGATAGGTGTGCAGAGAGGATGCAGCTAAAGCATAGGGCTGTAAAGACAGAAAAAACACCTCTCCTTCACCATGTAGCGGTAATCTCTCTTGCCAGCTCATAGAAACAGGCTGTAATTTGATAAATCGCTGGGCTGAGATGAAGTGAGAATAGGCTTGACAGTGCGGGGGCCTCCTATACTGACACTGATAATCTGATCCCTTTTTACAGCGCATTAAATATAGAGCCCCTTTCTTCCATGGTTTCACGTTAGGAGACACACTAACATTTTATGTTGCCAGGAAAAGAATGGGATTTAAAAGAAAGAGAGGTTGTGGTTGTCACTAGATAATGATAGCAAAAGTGCAGGCCTTTAGGCAGAGGTTAAATTGGTCTGAAACGATTCAGAGCTGTGATCTGCAAGTGGTTGTTTCATTCGTTGTCATTCAAGTTTCATTGCGGTCCTAACAATGGTGCTGGGATATTCCTGTCTGAACTAAATCGGTGGACCAACTGATCAATAAACCAACAGCCAGTTAAAAAAACTCCTTGATGATGGACAATCTCGTATTGTCTTGCAGTGTATATCATCATATTGCAAATGCCTATATTCCAACCAATATTGAGTTATAGGTGGGCGGCTGGAGCTGATGGGTAGAGCTGGCATCCTGAAACAGCAAGGTAGCGGGTTCGGTCTCCATAGTTCACATGTCAAAGTGTCTTTGAGCAAGACACTGAACCCCCAGTTGCTGCTCCTTATTAATTACTAAGGATGTGTTGGAATGCCGAGACCAAACATCTGAAAGATAATCATATATATTATAATCTGATAATATATAGTATGATGTTTGTAAATTAAAAAAAAAGGATTATTATTATGTTTTGATAATTGCTCATTGAAGTCACATACATTTACATTTCTCAAAGGGAGGTTTTGCTGTTTTTCCATATCTTTGTATAATTGCTAATTGAATATCTTTGGACTTTGATTTGTTGCACAAACTGGAAACTAAAATAATTGTTAGTTGCTGCCCATAACTGTCTACAGCACAGTTAAGATACAACACCACACAATTGGGTTTCTTAAAAGTGACAAGTGGGAGTCAACATTGACAGTTTTAGGGGGAAAAAAAGGGAGAAAAATAACCTTCAAAAGATTTTAAAAGCAGCATTGTTGCAAAGGTATTGCATTGGATTGCATTGTTTTTTTAACAGGTTTCCCAGTAACAATTGCATCGACCTGCAGCATCTTTATTGTCAGCGCACTATAGTAGGAACCATTGTGTATTCTTTTCTATACACAACAGTAATATCTGAGATGCTGTGTGTGTATTTTACAAAAACAATAGCTTTCCCCTTTTCAGAAATGCCGGTTGAAATATCTACAATGCTAGCTAAAACGGTGTTGGTCACTCTCCAATTTGAATCTCACAGGAACTGTTGCTGCTGTGGTAAATACAAATGTGTCTCCAGTTTGCAAATCACAACTAGTTTGAGTCATTTGTCAAAGGAGAATTTCATATTTTTTTTTTCATCCTGAGAAGATATTTTCTGTAATAGTGTGTGTGTTTCAACACAGCGTATGTTGTTTGTGATACACCGTAGCTCGGGGTGCTCCATACATATTCTGTTGCTACAAAACACGGTTGCATGGAGCTTAAATATTTAGCTAGCAGAAATAATAACAACTGGTGTACCCATTGCAAAGTTTACTTACAGAAGTCCTACATTGAATCATTAAAGTATGACGACAAACACGTTTACATTTTCTGTAGTTAGAGTAAAGCTATTTGTTTACCACTGAAGCTGCTTGTTAGAAACAAAGCTGAAACATATGCTCTCCCCGAGAGCAATGATAGGGAGTGTGTGTGTGTGTGTGTGTGTGTGTGTGTGTGTGTGTATTCTCCTTCTGGCATTATTTATTCTGTAGATCTTTTACTGGCATTTATTGGCAAATCCACCTACTTACCATAAACAGACACAGAGCACATAGCACACATTTGGTGTCAGCAGCGCTGTCTCATTATATTCGGAGTATCTGCTGGCAATTTTTATTGAAGCGTTTGAACATTTATTTTCCAGGGGAGTCTGACTAAAAATACACTGCATATGGTTTATTAATTGTAGTTAAATTAGTAGCAGATGTAGACATATTTCTGTGTCAAATACTGTTATACAATCAGATTTCTATGGATATTCTCTTGCTCAAGGTGCTGCTTTGCCCGAATAACATCCATTTACATGCTGAACACCAGCCAACAATCCCAACAACCTTACATTTCTCAGCCTCTTACTATTGAATATATTAAAGATTTTTTTTTTCTTTTTTTCTTAATATATTTTTTGACAGGTAGTGAAAGTGAGCCCTTCTTCTTACAGTTTAGGACGACAAATTGTCAGGAGAGGCAGGCGAACCGCAGCACTAATAACATTTTGTACCAGGTGCCAAGCGAGAGGCTGAAACGCTGTTATCTGTACGACCATTTGGACATTATAAATTAAAAAAAGGGGTTTGCAGTGTATGATAGATTACCATGAAAAACAGAGTGTACTTTAGAATTTCCATTCCTGTAAAAATAACTGGCAATATTGCGAGAGACAAAGAAACACGACAAGGCAAAATTATAAAACTGACAGATTTGAGGCCATAAAGTACAGAAAACACTTATCAAATCTAGTCCAAACAATTTGTCGGTTGCCTGTTAAAACGCAGGATTGGCACTCAGTGCAACCTCTCTGGTGACTTCTTTTCATAGGACTGAAGGGAGGCCGATTTGCAAAACAGCTCTCTTATCTCTGGTGTCAGTATTTTTTTTTCTATTCATAAATCCTGAACTTTTTTTTCTTAAAACAAATGTAAAAAAATAGAACAAATAGAAAATAGACATTTTCTTCACATTAATGCATAGAGACACCAGCTACCAGAAATGTGTTGATGTTTTTGCAGTGTGGGACATCCATCATAGAAAATGTCACGTCATTGAGAACTAGTAGCCTCTGCCATCAGTGTATGTGAACGTTGACATGGAGAATGAAGCACATTGAGGGGTCGGACGATTAGAAAGGCTATATAAATTCAAGTTTATTGACTATTTAGTAGATGCTGGATAGTCTTAGCTCTGATGGATGCATTAGATGACCTTACGACACAATTATCTCGCCAGCTACACTCTGACAGACGGACAGATGGACGCAGAGAAACCCAAGAATCTTCTCCTCTCAATATTTGGCAGCGAGCACGGATAAGAACATGTGAGTGCGACTAGGGGGTGGTTTCCGAAAATGCATGTCACCAGTAATTCAGCAGGTGGCTTTAATTCACTGCCAGTCATTTACATTGTAGGAAATAACATTTCTAATTCATGTTATGAAAATATAATTCGTTGGGCTTGAATACAGTAAAAGTTACATTAGTAAAGTCCACTGTAATTTGCTCAAAATGGTGGCTTAAGGATAAAGTAAGCCAAATGCCAGCGCTCTAAAATTGTATCAAAGCTCAAGCTCTCCTTGCTCATCAAGCACTCTATGCAGACTCTCTCTCTCTCTCTCTCTATATGGTTTCGCCAAGAAAGTAAAATCTCGAAAGTGTCAAATGGAATCACAAATCCACCCTGAGGGACAGGGCTGAAACAGTTTGTTTTTTAAATGCTACACAATCCAACCAACCAGAGGGTTGGAAGCCCCCCTGGGCTTCACATGCACATGCTGCCCTGCAGCTGCTCTAAACCCAAGCAAAGTTCCTGTGTATTACTCCTCAACTCCTGAGTAAAGTGGAGGGGGTTAGCCCCGAAGTGAGCACTTTGGCCCTGAAGGCAAAACAAAGTCTCCCTGTGCTTCCAAACCCCGTTAACAACGAGTGTTGGATTGAGGCTTTGAGTTGTAAACATGTTTTTAGAAAGGTGATGTCAGTGTAAACTTCAGTTGGTGTTATTTGTTACAGACTGGAGATCAGTGATATTCATATTTTTTTATATTTACATTTCTGTTTATACTGAGATTGTGCTGTGTATCAACATGTTCCCATATTCACATCATCTGGTGCTCTTCAACATATATTTATTTCTTGCACTTTAGTTTGTATTTCAGATACATATTTTTTATATATCAATGTTCCCGAGGCTTGTTGATCTCCATGCTTGGTTAATTTATGATGATTGTATGACATGTTTCCTCACGCTTGAAGTTTTGAAGTTATACTATTCTACTGTGTAAGGTTTTTACAATGCAGTTGCTGAATACAGATATGATATTCATATCAATTCATGGATAAATCCATCTTATCTCATCATAATACAAAGGCCTGACTTACATGAGAGTAGTTTATATAATGTTGTGTTAATCCCATTGTAGACAGACGTATTGCTTGGTTATAGTGAATAATACAAAAGATAAGGAATTAAAAAAAGACAATGCATACTGGAACACAATTGTCGCAGGCTCCAGCTGGTATTTCATTGTGCCCAATACTTTTTTAATCAACATTTAAGTGAACATAAGTACAGATCAGAGCAGGATATTAAAGTCCTAGGATCAGGATCAGGGCCAGATTCATTACCAGATACCATTCATTTTAAAAAAAAACTGTTCCTTTAACAGAGCAGCTGTTTAGGTATATAAATATTGAAAGTAACTTAATAAAACATTAGCGACATGCTATCCACTGTTGAGCGAGCCACAGCTGTTTGATGTTTTCTTGATTCCTGAACTTTCTCTCTCTGGAAGCCTGGTCTGTCAGATTGGCATTGTGGTGCAGAACAAAGAAACCAGCGAGCAAGCCATCATTATCACTTCAGGGACCCAGAATACCCATTTCCCCAAACACGCTACAAAAACACAGACCGAAAAACAAAAATATAATCAAAGATGAAATAAGCAACAACAAAAAATCCACAGGGTAGAAGTGGTGTATTAACAGCTGCAGCCCCGTCTCTACTTCACCACAAGGATTTCTAATGATCAACTGCATGCATCTGAAGATGCCGCGACTCCTTCCCTTAATAGACTATAAGTTGTTTCACTGGCTGCATCAATGTGACATTCTCTCAAGCCTCTGCCATCTAGTTGAATTGTTTACAATTCTAGACGGAGCTCGGTCAAAGGCGTCTTGATGTGTCCTTGGGCAAGACACTTAAACCCAAACACCTTATATGAATGGATGTGAATGGTTCGTTAGTCCTAAAGGGCCCGTGTCACATTGTGTGGTACACCCTGCCATCGGTGTATGAATGGGTGTGAATGGGTGAACGATGACAGGTAGTCTTAAAGTGCTCTGATTGGCTGGAAGACTAGAAACGCGCTATACAAGTACAAGTCCATTTACCACCGATGCTCTTGTCTTTATCTTTACCAAGAGCAGCGTTTCAACGTCAGCTGAATAAAGTAAACAATACCACATTCAAACCTGTTTTAATTGCACCGCTCTCACCCATAAATCACATTGACACACAAACACACACATATGCACAAACACACACATACACACAGAGGATAATTCTTCTCAGTTTATCTACACCCACCCGATGACAAATAAGCACGCAGTATGCCAATGAGAATCGGACCGGCCGGTGTACGTATGCGAACAATAGGGACTTGGAGGTCTTGCAAACCTTTTTACCTTTTTGTACCTTGACCTGGACACCGATTGCTGCCAAAAAAAAATCTGGCTTCAATTAATGAACTGAGCAACAATGCTTCATTTTGATGTGTCTTGGAAACAGAGAGCAGAAAATAAATTGGTTCTGTGAATTCAAAAAGGAGGGACATTTTTGACAACCGTCTTTGTTAATATTTAACATAAAGCTGTGAGATAAAGAATAAAACCATAATAAACCTGAGGGTCCTTGAACATTTTCTTTCTTTCCTTGAGTAGACCAGCATAAGTCCATCGACTCTCAATTGGATGAAGAAGGTCTTTCATTTTTAACTGCTTGAATATGGAGCCGTTTTCCACTTTCCCAGCAGAAGTTATAGGTGGACAGACTGCATTTACGGTATGCCACAAAGTGTATGATCTCTCTATAATCGATGTAAGAAGTGGGCAGAGACTATACAGTTTCTACTCTTTTTCTTGCGCACCGACACTTCTCACAAGTTTCAAGTACCCTCCTGGGTGATTCTTAAAGGCGATTCATAAAGGCACAGAGCAGTGTTTTGGCACCGCGCCTCAAAAGCTGTATGATTTTACAATTGAATGTTAAGACAAAGGCTGTGAGGCTTTAACCTGCAGCCAAAACACACCAATATGTGAATAAGGGCATTCTTCCCACCTCAAGCCCTGCTTATAATGAATATATGATGCCCAACTGTTACATATTTAGTTGAGTGTATTCAGCTCATGCCTAATAATCTTGGTGAATATGCAGAAAGGATTACTTTCCGAGCAAAAGTTGCAGGGGGAGATACATTCTTGCTAGCTCTGTCCTATGCCTGGTAGGACAAATACCCTTATCCTTTGGTAATATGTAATGTGCTATTTATGTAAATTAAATTATTATCATGATTATTCCTATGATTATTATTATTTACCCTTCTTAAAGTTGTAATTTGTAAGATCTGGCCTCATGTTCCAAAGCAATGGGGTCTCATATATATATATATATATATATATATATATATATATATATATATATATATATATATATATATATATATATATATATATACATATATTTTAGTCTTCTTGTTCTTATCTCAAAACTCTCCAAAAGGCTTCATTTGCAGATTAAAATCACAACTGAATTTTAGTTGTGTGTCTTTCCTCACCTTTTCCACCACTGTAGAGTGTGCACGTCTGGATAATGTAATGAGTGTAAAGATGAAGGGCAACTGTCAGATGGAAGGTTGAGAGGTGACATCAGGAGTGTAATTGGTGATGCTCGCTCCAATCTGCAAGGAAAGAGATGAAGAGGAGAAAGAAAGGAGTAAAGGTCATGTTGAGGATTGTTGGCATCGCAACGGTATAGGGAAGTTGTGAATAGGATCACTAGTAATGTATAGGCGGAGGGGATGTGTCAGTGGAGATGTTTTGTAATGGTTACAGGGGTCTGTTCCATTATACATGACAGCAGCTGTCAGATAGTTAGTTAATGCGGATCCAGATCCAGAGATCCTCATGTCTACAAGGCGATACCTGGCAGTTCATTGCCAAAGACAGGCCCAAGTCTAAGAGGGTTCAGGAGAGAAAGGCAGGTGAAGAAGTTTGGAGAGCTTCAGTTGCAGGGAGACAATTCTCAATGGGGCCCAGTGGGCTGTTTGTGGTCGGCTGCGATAAGAAAGTCCACTGAGTCGTTTCTTAAAGGTTCGGAGATTTTGGAAAGGAATGAAAGCAGCAACACCAAGCCGGGGCTTCAGAAAAAAGCATTAATTTCTTGTGACGGTGAGAAGTGAATGATTACAGATGTTTGGTTGCAGCCTGATGTCAGGGAGGAGTTGACGGAAGTTGGCAGAAAATGGGACAGTTAGTGATGGCCTGGAGGAGTAAAGAGGGGTTGAAGGAAGGTCCGGGGGCAAGTGCTCTCCCTGTTGGAGGAAGACAAGCTGGAGACGGGAGAGAAAAATCTGAGCAACAGCTGTAACTGTGAGATACACAATAGTTAGGAGAATGACAACAGGGCCAGCGGCTCAATAATAGTCGTCAACAGAAGCTGACAAAATTGATCTGAGTTACTTACATTCTCAGCTTCAACCAAGTCTTTTGAATGCTGCAGGAATTCCAGTTGACATTAAGGCCTAAGGCCCTTAGAGAATGTGTAAAATATATCACGTATACTGAAGTTTATTTGTGTAGACACTTCATAAACAATATAAAAAAGTAAGAAAAAGGGAAAACAATAGAACAACATAATGAAACCTTTTTCAAGGAAATGAATGCATTAAGAATAGAGAAATGAAGGATCAAGACAGCTGGTACTGTAGACTGCGTACGATGCTGTTAAATCCCCTCCCCCCTTCCCCTCCTCCTTTGTGCTGCAGTCAATAGCATAACATCTTGTACATTTTTCTGGTTTCCTTCCCTGTGATTGAAGATGAGTATTTTTTTTTGGGGGGGGGGGGGCAAAGACAATGACATTTTAATGGCTGAATTTTATTGCTGAAGAAGTCAATAAATTCATTGCATATGTCCGTGATAAGCTGTTCATATGCAAGGAAGGCCTGCTACGTCCTAAATGTTTTACGGGTTGATGATTCAACCCCAGCAAATACAATGCCGATATTGACGTTCTCATTGTTGCAATTGAACTTGTTTAGAAGGTCATTGACAGAGGGCAACGTGAGGGTATGAAAAGATAGCTTCCATGAAGAGTGCACCAGTATCCTCACCGAGGTACCACTTTTTAACAGCTGCTGATCTTGTGTGGACTTTAGGAGGAAAAGACAAATCAGGTAAAACACAAAATTGATCAAGATCAGCTGCAACGACATTAGAAAGGCTTTGGGCTGGATCAATAAAATACAAATGCACAAGCAAGCATCCTTAGACAAGGTTGCAACTCCTTCTGCTCTTCTTTCTCCTCTGATTACGTCTGTTAAATTTAAATTAGGAAGGCCTGGTTTAATAAGAGCGGTTGCACTGCCACTTTCATCGAACCAGGTTTCTGTTAGAAAGACAAAATCAAGTTGAAACGTAGTGATCCGATAGTTGATTAAAAATGATGTTTGTTAGAGCCCTAACATTAAGCAGGGCCAGTGTTAGATTATTTTTGACAGGGTTGTGGACAGATGGTACTTGATGAGGATATCATGGTTGGTGAATTTGCAGTGTGAGTTGGCTGTGTCTCATTCACTCCATAACTTGGGGCACGGACCCTTGTCCTTGTGGGCATCTTCTCCCTCCTCTGCGCCTGGCAGATTTGCTTTGTGTTGATATAATTGGCAGTGTTTAGAGATGCGGCACTGCAACTCAGTGCTATCCAATTGCATCCCATCCAGTTCCTTTATCCGTGATCTCAGCGTGTCAAAGAGAACCCGAAGAGGGGAGGTAGGGGAGATGAGGCAAACATTTGGTGACCTCGCTGGCCTCATCAGTCTAACCAGCACAGACAGGAGAGAGCTGTTTTCTCGTTCCGCCGTCTTCATTATCGTCTAGGTCGGTGTCAGAGAACGTGCTTGTTTGGCGCTGAAGTAAACGACATGGCAGAGCTGCCTTTTATCGGGTGAGGCAGGGAAGAGGGAAGGTTTGGAGGGACTGGCTTTCAGCATGTTGACGTCGTGGCTGTGTGGAATTTTGTCTTTGTGGCAATGAGGCGGCTGTAAGTGAGGTTATGTCATCTTAGGTCTCGATGGGTGTCACAGGCTGAACCAATAATAATCCATCATTACTTGAAGTCGTGGAGTTAAGTTGAGGCCGGCTGTCCTAACTAGATACATACACCCCCAGAACAGATCAAAGTTATCAACATTGTAGATACGTTTCAGATCACAGGTTTGGCTGAGCCATGTGTTCGATGATAAAAGTCTGCCAAACCTGTTATCCTTCTGTTGACCATTGGCAGCGGTCCACAATTAAACAACTGGGCTTCCAGTTTGCCAAGGCCTTTAAACTGTTAAATGAAACGATTGTCCTCTGCATTGACTTCCACATGTAGAATAATGGCATTCATTTTGGGGTGTTGAAATATCTTTTTTTCCCCCCATATGTCACAGACCATAGCACCTTAGAAGCAGTATGTTTCGCCTGGCGGCTAATATATCTGCTAGCAGCTGCTCTCACAACCAAATGTCCCTTCTAGATTGCCCTTTCAGAACGGGAGCATGTCTAGGATTGTGTGGAAAACAACTTTTTAGGGCTCTGGTAAACTTGCATGGAACCTTTTTCAACATCTTATGATACAAAACTGTTACTCAGGTATTACTGTATGGTGCTTAATGATGGTCATAACAAGTATTATACGATACTTAACTTCATTCCTGCGTCTACTGGCAACAGCATCTGTTTATAGTTGTATATTTATTCAACATATCACTGATTTTTAGACTCTTTACTCCCACAGATGGAATCTGAGATGACAACTTAAAGATTGTTTTTGCTTTTAATAGTTTTTTTGTAAATAAGTACACATGTGGCTAAACTTATTTAGCAGATACAACTATTTTATTTATTTATTTTTATCTAGCCACAGTGTAGAGTACAGCAAACTAATTAATGATTTCCAGTATGTATAATTTCCAAAACTGGAATTACAAACTTGCAGGTATTAAACATTTTTGTAAAATTGTCATTGTCAATTGTTATGGCCAAAAAGGTGCTTCGTGGGGTCACAGTGACTTTGACGCCCCACTCCATTCTTGAGATATGACGTTCATGAGAATGAACCGAACAGACAAACATACTTACTTACCATTCACTGTGCTACGACCCATGGTTCATGGACTGCCGTCCTAAAGCCTGGAGTCCACCATTTACACCGTTGCCATCTTGATTTTTGGCTGTCGCCATTTTATTTTTTGCGACCAGAAGTGACACAAGAGGGTGGTGTACAACAAAACGCTGCACAACACATATGAAGGTGACCAGGAGAAGAATTCAACAGCCAGACCAATGACTCACACAGCAGCATGATGGAGAAGAGTCACCTTCAGTTTTAATTAGTCCAGCAGCCAATTTTAAAACATAGATAGAAAAGGATGTACTTCACTAATACCGACATATTAAGTCAAAAAAGTGAAGAGGTCAGAGTTTGGGCTTTCACTTCACATTTTGTCCACTCACTGGCGTGACACTTTACTGGAATCCAAAATGTCACACAGTAGTTTAAGAAATTAACTATGTTTTCTGATCTCCACCTGGGCCTTACAAACTGTAAAGTGGACGGATTTTATTGTACATTATATATGAAGGGGATTGATCCTTACATTATCTATGTGATTGTCTGTTGATTCTCTTGATGGTGATCACTGTTTTTCAGTTGAATGTGACTACTGCCTTTTTGGATTTGTAATACCAGGATTTTAAGGAGTGTAAAAAGTCTGCTCTATGTGAAGTATGCAACTAAATAAAAGGGGACCGCATGAACAATAACATTAACATAAGGAGGGTTAAAATGTACGGGCTAACAGAAATTCTTAACCCAATATCAACATACTGAAACCAACCCAAAGCTCAGCTCCAGGATGAATGAATGTAATAATATTAAACAGACACGTCTCCAGAGGTATTGGTATTAGTTATCTACACACTGTCATTTCAGGTACCAGATCAGACACACATGCCTCCTCTTAATAACATCATGCATGGATCTGGTTTCTGAAGACAAAGCAAAAACTAAGCTACAAAAAACTAAAGCGAAACCAAACAGCACTTTACAAAATGTTACTATACATATAATACCTCCAAATCAAACTATACAACAATACAAAATTGCTTTTAACTCTTCTCTCCTAGAATCTATATTTGCTGACATATGGTACAGAGCATACAGAAACTTTTATAAAAAGCAACAAAGCGCCAAAAAGTACAACAAATACAACAATAAAATGATGAATTAATAAAGAAAATGTAAAACAAAGTAGATGGCGCATTTAAAAGGAAACTAAACCTCAATTAGAGACAAACAACATACAATAAAGTTAAGCAACAATATCAAGTTCACATTTTCCCTTCATACCTATGCTGTGGTGTCTTGGCAAATTATGTCTTGTTGTGGTCCGTTGCCTAACACTCTCCGGGTAATGGGAATAACAGAGGCTGAACAGACTATCCTGTTGTTACGGTGAGAAGCAGTTCATCTGCAGTCCCAGTCTGTTTTCTGCACACCCTTTTTTCATTTCCCCCCTCCAACCCTCATTCCCTCCTTGTTCTGAAGGCATTCAGGTGAGTTTCTCTTTAGTTCATTGACAATACCCAGCACCTCCTACGCAGTGTTCTTAATTGCATTCTCATTAAGCTTTTCCATGTAGTGCCTAAGATCTTGTGAGTCCCCGAGCTCGATGTCCGGACATACCCATTTTATCTCACTGGTCTGCACTAGTGCTAATGGGCTGAGCACAGGACATCCATTACTGGACTTGACATTGGAAAAGGTGGTAAACTTCACCCTCTTTCTCTTAGTGGTTGGCGAGTTAAGGGACTCATTCCTGTGATCCCTGCCACTCGAACTACAGCCACCAACACCAATATTTCCACACTGAATGCCCCCGTTCAGCAACTGACTACCCTCCTCTAGGGCACCGCCCAGCTCCTCCGGCTGCTGTTGCTGCAGACATAGCCCCTCGTCTTGGCCCAGCCAAACCCAGTCGTGGGCATGGGGCATCGCCTCTGGGGCCTCCAGGGACAGATGCTTGCTACGGTACTTGTATGCATAAGAGATGCAGTTAATGAGAAAAACCAGGATGGCCAGGCAAAAGACTCCCAGCAGGGCATACATACCGATCTCCAGGTCTGTAAGGCCTCGTCGGGATGGTAACAAGTCGTCTTCAGTGCTGCGGCTACGAGGCAGCTCTGCCTGGCCTGGATATTCAGAGAATTCATTTGGGACCCTGGCCCCGCTATCCGCTGATAGACGGCCTCCATTAGGTCTCACTGGGACATGGCCCCTAATTGTAGTGGCTCCACGATTGATTAAGCCAGTTTCTACATCAGCGATAGACCCGCCATAATATGGAGGATCCGGACGTGTTCGGCGGTCTCCTGGTTGTCTGTATTGCTCCTCCGGCTGACCAAACCTTGTCTGTATGTTGGCCATTCCACTGGCTAAGATAGTGCGTCGTTTCCCCTTCTGGCACAACTCCGATGGGCTCATTTCAACACGCACAAGCAAACCCTGACCCTCCCCCTTGGCAACAACGATTGGCCATTTCCATGCTGCACTGCGCTGCACCTTCACCACCCGTTCATCCAAAGAGGTGGCTGTCAGGGTAAAATGGGCAGGGTTGTAGTTGTCTAGAGCAGTCATGGATCCATCACTGAACTGGAGCCAAGCACTGATAAGTGACTCCTAAGAAAATAAACAAACAGAAAGTGTTGTCATTACAACAGCAAAAATAACTGTGCCTCAGTAATCTGCACAATTTCAACTGATGCACAAGAATGACTGTATAATTAAAGAGAGGAACATGGCGGAAGCAAAAGTGAGCCTTAATTACGGTAAAAAGGCTCATAGAAACAATTGGATGTGAAACCATTATCCTGAAAGCCAAATATTCTTTTCTCTCCAAGGGAAGAGACAGAAGCCGTTTTCCATTTGAAATTCTAATTATGGGAATAACAGTGCTGTTCAGAGGTTGTATATGCAAATCAAAGAGATGGCTTCACTATATCAAGAGTGAATTAATTATAAAAGAAAAATTGCAAAAATACCATAGACTGAATATTAAATCGGATTCCGCCTTGAACTTGTAAGCCAAATACAATGAACAGTGCTAATACAGTTAAGACTATCCTCTTGTGGCAATTTTAAAGTATGATTAATAATGTATAAAGCAACAAGGTATTTGGAGACCGTGGATTAGTACCTGTTTGAGTGATTCGATAACTTCCTGTGTGGTTGCAGTGGCAACGATTGCCCTGTTGCTCCCTGGGCTGAGCTGCAGGGACAAAGAGAGTCCAGACACCAACTGCACCCCCAGCTCTGTCACGCTCACTTTATCATCTAGCACCCTGATGCTCCTCTCAGCTAGGACCGATGATGTCAGAGGGGACAGCACCTGAAACAAACAGAAACACTTGCAACTCACGTTGGTCCATTAGGATATAAGATGACTGTGAATGAAAAGAGAGGGGCTTTTTTTTTTTTTTTAGCAGCCACTGTCATTGAGTCCAAACATGCGCTCTAATTTGAGTTTTTAACAAGGACTGTCTTCTTCTAGTGGTCCACAAATAATGAAATATAACCTTGGTTCAGTTCTGTAAATTAAGTCTTTAAGAAAAACACAAACGGAACTAATATTAATTTATACAAACGCTCAAGAAAAACCTTCAAAAAACAAATCCCGGTTGGAAATATAAATGGGATTTATCGTTTGACGATGCTAATGTGCAGTTACAGTTATTCAAACAGTGGAATGACTTGGTGAGGGTTTGGAAAATATCTTGTTTTGGGTTAAAATGACTGCCTTGTTAAGGTTAGGAGACCTTCACAGTGATGTGATGAAACGTGTACGACAGTAAGCACTTTGTTAAGGTTAGGGTCATGGGTAAAAGAAACCAAGCCGACTCATAAGCAGTGGTGTAAAGTCTACTACTTACTCCATTACATGTATTTGACCATTTACCACCTACTTTGCAGATTAAATTATTAACACAAAACATAAATCTAATGAATTACTTATTATGGATTAAGACACCCAGCAGTGTGTAAAGTATACAAAAATTAATTCCACTTTACCTACAATATCTGAATACTTCTTCCAACGCGACTCATAATAACTGTACTCAGGCTTTACTAACATAAAAACGCCTCAATCTCACATGCAAACATAAACCCCGCCTCACTAATACATTCTCCGCCTCAGTGAGGTGCCAGAGGTGTAAGCGTGTAAATAGTTGTGATTATTGTTATGAGATGAGAATCCCTCCCATCCGCTCCAATTAGGGCTTCAGTCTCTCCTCCAGCCGCCCCCTCATGGCCGCATTTACCAGCCATAATCAACTGTCAGCACCTATCAGTGCTTCATTTGTACGGACCCCTTTCCCTGTTTTCCTCCCTTTGGTTTACCTCTTTTCAGTTTCCCATTTGCCTCCCACACAGTGAAACTGATACATCCTTGAATATTAGGCACAGTCTCGAATGGAAACGTGGGCATATGTTTTAACCTCACCTCTGAGATGAGTCCAAAGGTTAAACAGGCAGACTGGTGGTGACTTTCCCTCTAATTAATAGGCGTGCAAACTGATTGTCTAAAAGTGTTTTCACTTTTTATGAATAAAATAAGCAATGCCGCAAAGTATTCATTATAAAATGATTGGCTTCTGGGTCGCGAGATGTGAAATAAAATCAAGCTGGATTCAAAAGATGCTACATGCTTTGCTCACTAGGAATATAAACTACTGAAATCTCAGGAAGTGAACGGGTGCCAAAGAGTAAAGTTCAAGAAGTTGTGTATATCAGGAGAAGTTTCCCAACTTCATAAATAATCGTTCTCCTCTAAAGATGCCAGGAACTCCACAAGAAGCCGAGAGCATTTTTTGCATCCCTGAAATAGATCTCCCTAAACCAAACCAAGACGACACACGAACAAATGTCCAAGCTTTGTGCTGATCTCCGCTCAGAGATGTCAAGGCTCCTGTCCTTGATTCTGTGAAAGTAGTCAGACCCCCTATCCTCCCCTCTATCAGAGTCCTCCTTTGTTCAATTTTCAGAGCTGTCGTCTCTCTCTTCTCAAACCCGCTATAGAGAGATTGCAGGTTCTGCCTTTGGCGTACATTCATGGTCATGGGATTCCTCTACTAGTAATACCCAACACAACCCTTCCTCACGCCAGTCAACAGGTTTAAAGGTTTGCTTCATTCCACCAGAATTAAAGACCCCTTCTCGGCTTTCCTCTTTATATTCAGAGCTGTCTTCTCTCGTATTATTTCTCTCCAAATCTCAGAGGGCTTTCACTTCCTGACCCCACAAAATCCTGTTTGCACCAGTATCCAGCCTAATGCAACTGACAATGTTGCAAACAACCCGGCATTGGCCAAACCATGTCTCTCTGACTCATCATACTGAGACTTTTGCAAAGGTTTATAACAACAATATGTTTTGCATGCAAATAGTCTATTCATAATATGTATCCAAAAAAAAGTATGCATTCCCGACACCCAGTACATTAATGATCACATTACCAAGTCTACGGCCACTATGGAGTCGTTAAATGCCCCAGTGGCTTTTTGAAATCCTTGGCTTTCATTTAATTATAAAATCTAGGTCCTTCATTGTAATTCTGAACAGTTTGATCAAAAATATATCTCGAAAGATAAAGGCTTTAGAAAACTGGCGCTGTGTTACTGGTACTTGGATGATTGTAGCTTTCAAATGAACATAATGCTTTTCACAATGTCCATATCTGCTTGTACCTGCACGTGAACATACAACAGGCCGTCACTATTATTGAAACAAGTCCACATTTGCAGTATTACCATTCAACAATAAGGTTTTACTATAAGAGAGAAGGTAGACTCACAATATGATCAAGAGTTGAAGTAAATGATTGTAAACCGTTGGCTGCTTTAATGGTAGTACTCAATTATTTCCTTTAGGAAATGTCACACATCAGCTTGCTCTTATGAGACAAATGCAAATAATGCTGAATTCGTTCCGGAAAAACAAATGTAATAATATATAATATTGTTTTGTTCTTTTCATATCTCTTTTGTAATGTTTGAATAGTATAGGACCAAATATTGGAGAAAGCAAAATAAACATGTTCTCTTCTTACCCTAGTCCATTCTGTATGTTACTAAAAGGCCAATGCTTACATGCATGAGTATTTCAGTATTTCCGATAGCCTGCCTCAAAGGAGTCAAGCAAGGGAGGCGTGCAGCTGTCCTTCACAAAAAAACGAGGAAACAAAGGTCACAGGAAATGGCAATATTGAATTGGGTTTTTGATGTTTTCAGGAAAATAAGGACAGCTACTGGAATAAAGTAACCCTTGTGGTTCATGGAGCTGAATTCATGCTTTTCTTTGTCTATTTCACGTTGTGTTTACATGATTTCTCTGGATGAAGCCAACAGCTTTGTGCTAAATCAAGAGCAGGTTTTCATTGAGAATGAAAACCTGAGCAGCATACCAAAGACTTGGTTGAAAACATAACTGACACTTGATTACATAGAATTACATGAACTTCTGCATTCAGTACAATTAACCTTTATATTAATTACATAATTTGCATTTCAGGGAGCTGCACAATTAACAAACTTTGTCAAAATTGCAAAAAGAGTTGCACTTTGCAAAATATTTTTTAAAGGAGAAATACCAAGTTTAACTTAACTATTGTCGTGTGGCAGAGATATCCTGGCCTATACATCATATGCCCATGCAGTATCACTCCAAATCATCGCTATGAGATATGTTTTCAAAATCGTTTAGGCCCACATATTATAGGTACCAGCAATTTTAACTCACTGAGTAAGAGCTAGGTAAAGCGGTTCTTTCAAGAAAACAAATGACAGGACATTATTCATTCATTGCTATGATATATCTCTAAATGAAGGAATGAAGAAAAACAAAGAAAATCGGCATCACTTTTGATTGATCATTTATCAAAAAAAATTAAATCCCCAGCCTTTTATGCACAGCCATTTCAAAAGTGCCAACAGTTCTTTCAAATGCAAACTATAGCCTCAGAATCACCTGTAGTTTCAGTAGACAAATTATTTAATCAAAAACCTTTCTGACCAAGTCTTTATGGAATCGTAGAAGCTTGAAGGTCTGCATAATTTAATTCACCCCTGAAGTGCAATCATGCACACGGTACACTAGTGAGTTGGTCTGAGCTGACTGTGTCAAAAGCAGGGCTGGATGTATATCTCGTGCTGAAAATGGAGCATTTAAGGCTCCAAGTGTTGAAATGCAGTTTGTTAAATGGCTCCGAGTGCCATTCCCCCGTCATTGTATACCATCTTCGCGGATCAGTAAGATGGAAATCTACCACACGATAACTTTGAAGTAAAACGAGCAATCTAAATTTCTACACATTTTCAGTTCCTCTTTTTTTCTCCATACCGCCAGTAACAAGTCAATCTCACATATCTTTCGAGTGACTTTTCCTTCCATTTAAAGTGTGCCCAGGCCAACAGTGAAACAGCACTCTATCTCACACATGTAGCCACCCCTGCAGTGCACACAACTCGTCTATTGATAAATACAGAGAGGGAGATTATGATTCCAGTCTACCGCTTCAACAATGTGTTGTTCTGTGTTGTGCTATCTTGTAAATGCCAGATTGATGTTGGTTTACGGGGATGGTGGGCGCATGTGTCATCTGAAGTAAGCACCTGGTTGTAGTACAACGTAAATAGGATTCTGAGTGCTGTGTGAAGGAGGGAGGGAAGGAGAGAAGGGGGATGGTTCTATCACTCTTTCTCTTCCTGCAGAGGTGCAAGCTTGAAGTAGACGTGCTGTGAGACCACATTTCTCTGTTAGCTCATGAAAGGCTTAAGTATTTGTGCAATCAGTGTTGTTTTTGTAACCCTTTACCTGTTGGCTCCTAGTCCACATTGTCTATATGTGAAGCTCACTTGCAGCCCATTTTTTGGGACATTTTTGTTGTTGTCCAGCCAATTCAGAGACATGGTTCTCATTTGAGCAAAAACTATTGATTTGTGGAGCTAATCTCCTTTTCTTTCCATTTAATATTGTGTTATGAACTGGAAAAGGTACGCTCGCCATCAAAATCAGAATATTGAGAGAGATTATTTTTCTGTAGGAATTATTATTATTAAAATACTTGCCTAGTTCCAGATCTCTGCAATACCTTCTATGTACATATCCGATTTTGGAGTAGTGCCTGCTGGCTGTTTCCCGAGTTGGAATCACAGCCGAGCCAATCAGAGCATTGTAGGCATGATTAAAAATGACGTCATCATCCTGTGTCATAGTCAAATGACAACAGATGAATTGCCACTAAAATGGCAGGTTGCTTAGTTGCTTCTGTGTCGACTGGAAATTCTGTTAACGTGACGGATATGTCAGTCACCCCTGATTGTTTGGGGACATAGTCACTTAACAAAACAGCTACGTGAACAAAAACGGGATTTCAGACCAAAAAATTTAACTGAAACAAAATGGAAACGCAGTCTGCTTATCAAGCCAAAACACACACAGATACACATAAACATACACACACACACACACACACACACACACACACACACACACACACACACACACACACATACACACACACACTACCTGCAGTTTGGTGATTCCAGCGCTCACTCCTATAAGAACTTGGCCCTCCAGCAGTTGTGCAACCTTTGGGACCTCCACCCTCAGAAAGTCCTTGACCAGTTGTGTCACCTCCACCTGCCAGTCACTACCCAGCAGGAAGCTCTGCTGGCCCGGGCCGCCCTCGTCCGTGGCTCCTCTAACTTCTCCCGTATCTGCCACAAAGTGTGTGAGGACACGGAGGGTGGTGCTCTGATATTGGGCAACACAGCCGCTGTCCTTCCTGTCCTCCGCTGCATCGTCGTCATCCCTGTTATCAGTGACCCTCTCATACCTGTATGAATGATAAAAGGATGGCAGACGAGCAATGGTATTAAAGTATGGATCAAATGACTTACAATTGCGCGGAGTATGAAAGCCGATAGCATAAGTATACTTCTGTTTCTGACATAAAAAGCACTCAAAGCTCTTTCTGTTTCGAGAAGACCTCAGGTGAAAAATGTACTTTGAAGGTTATCACCAGTATAATTCAGTTTCTTTCTATCATAATTCAATGTAATTCATGTTTTCCTTATCACTACTAATGCTCATGAAGTCTAAACCCTCAGATGTATTTACTGCAGTGCAGTCAAAGCCTCTGCTGTCTGTTGTGCTGCAGGTTTTCCCGACCTCCCGAAAGTCATAGGCTTCCAGTGTTTTCAAAAAATCCATTAAAAACCGCTTGCAGAGACAAACTGCTGCCTTGCTTGCTTTCTCATTTTCTTTAAAAGGGCAACTGATATTTTGCTGTATGTCTGCCATTTATTTGGCCCGTGGCACACACTTTGCGGATCCAGCCATCTCAGGAAGACGTATGTTTTGTGACAAATGAAGTTTTGCAAATCCAGTAGGGGATTATTTTTACACGTCTGTTCCACACTTTTCCTCCTAGTTAAGTGAAGTTTATATGGCCCTTTATCACGTTAACAGGACCACATTAGAGTGGGGAAGGTCGGACAGGAGGGACGAAGGTTGGCAAATGGAGAAATCCTGCAAAGAATTAGATAAGAGATCTTACGTGGATCTAAGAAAACATCCAACCATTGATACAAATGGACAACTTAGAAAAATATAATATGGTGTCAAAGCCGTGGTCTCAACATCTCCTTTATACTTGGCTGCTTTAAGAGTCCATTTGATTATATTCTGCTCTACTATATTATATATTCTCAGCAGATTGTCTAACGTCATGATTAACTGCAAGTTATTGTACCTCCCAAAGGTTCATATTCTGCTCCCTCCCAAGAATAAAAAAACATTAAAACTGCTTGTAGACATAAACTGCTCCCTCAGCTACTACAATATATCATTTTAAACAACAACATATTGTATTTTTTGGTCTCCATGCTGGGTTGTTGGAGCTGCGGTGACGGGTGAAATGTGGCTTTGGGACACAGATCCATGTTGTTGACGATGAAAAGAAACATTGCTATGGCTATAAGGGGCATACATCACTCTTATTCATCCACATCCTTCATCTTCCATCACTCTTTACAACTTCATAGGTCTATTTTGTTGTTCTGTGCATTACCATTGTCATATCTCTCTCTCTCTCTCTCTGCACGCCTGACTCTCACTCTATATTTTACACATCAATTTTTAACTTGACTTGACTTTAATCCATTTTTCAACTCTCTCACTCTGCTTTTCTCTCTCACCTTTTATTCTCTTACACTTTCCAGCTCTGCCTGCATCTCTGTCTCTAACAGTCAGCTGGCCGCGGGGAGTGACAGTGACAGTTCCCATTAGGTTTAATGAGGCATAGCCGGTCAGGCAGAAAAACGGGCTGACAGGTTAACATGCTGGGGCCCAATGGCCTGGCTTAGTTCCTAGTTCCCTCACCGTGCCCTCCCCCTTCCCTTATTCCACATCAGTGAGGGGACGGCAGTCTAAACCAAGGTGACATTTGTGGCTGGCAACAGAAACATGAGGTCAGGTCATGTTTGTAGCATTGAGTGACAGGTCAGTCAAGGTGTAATGAGGTGGATTTGGAGCTTATGTGAATGTGCACACACAAAGTCGGAGCACACACACATTGAAGCACAACTGCAAAAACCCCAAAACATAACAAAAATATATATATATATATATATTTTTTATTTTTCTCTTTGCGTACAAATATGCAAAGAAACTTCCCATATCATGTGTTCTTCGTGCAGCGATGCACTTGACAGACATGACTGATGGGACCAGGCGTGGATAGCAGGGCGTTAGAGTGCCACCCTGTGGGGTGGCGGCCAATGGGACGCGGCACGGAAGTACTGTAGAAAAAGATCTAAAGCCAAAAATCTCATATCATTTAAAAGTTTAAAACACTCACTGTCGGTGCTAATTGGGGTCGAGTTTACTCCAAATCTGGTTCCCCAACCTAAACCGCCAATGCATATCAAATTAAACTTGTGATTTGATGTTCTCAACCATTATTTTTTAAATAATTACTAACAATAAATACCACATCATTTAACATTTTATCTCACAATATGTAAAATATATTCGCTCTTATCAGGGGCTGAATACTGGGGCATATGCAATAATCTAATCCCTTTTTACAGTACGAACACCGTGTGCCGTGTGTTTACCATAATTACTGTATGATCACAGTTATTTGTAATAATAATATGTATTTGTAATTGCAAAATAGTGTACCTTAATGATTATCTTCTTCAATTTGAGTAGAGTTATTTATTCAACCGTATTCATATTTGAAGGACAAACTAATATATGAATATCACAAATTTAAATATTGCTTCTATAAATAAAGATATAAATATCTTTATTGTAACAGCACCGTACAACTTGCGATGCAACGCACAGATCATGCACACTGTGTCACTTTTCAGCCCCAGGAATTTTGGCCACGCTCTGTAATGCTCAAAATTATAACACATTTCATATTCAGCATAAGTACCTTTTGGGAGACCAGTGGATCCAATGAATTATGAGACACTCATTATAGCAACTCTGCCGCTGCACCTGCATTTTCTGCCTCGTATGTCTGCACCAACATTACCAAGACAATTTATTGTGGCCTCCATTTATTTAAGTGAAGAATGCAATCGGATTCTCATGCAGGAACTGTAAAACATCCCTCAGGTTAATGACCAAAATAAAGAAGTTTAGACTTGTCCTGTATGGCCACCGTATGCTGTGATATATGGGCAGTCACCAGATGAAGCCCACAATCTATTTAGCTTTTAGCCTGTGCAAGAGTTTAGTGTTTGTTTTTACAATGGAAGCATTCATGTGCTGGAAAATGTTGCCTTGTAGCTGTTGATGTGCAATTCCAGTTCAAAATAAAGCAGATGCAATAGACATTCGGACCTTACCTCCTGTTCCCCATACTAGGGGGCACGCGCCAGCCCTTTATCTGGCTGAGCTCGGGGTCGGCCACATCGATGAGCAAGGGCAGCCGAGGCATCCACACACTCATCTCCAGCTGGGCACTCAGGAAACTGTAGGTAAAGTTGAGCATCACCCTGCTCTTTCCTCTTGTCTCCTTACCGTTGACATACACATAGTCGCATCTCTCTGACACCTGGAGAGAAAAAAAAATATGAAAATGAGGGAAGCAGCAGGGTGTGAGACAGATTTAAAGAGATAAAGAAAGAAGGACAATCTATTTGGGACTGGAAACTTGAAGAAAAGTAATTTCAATTCCAATAAGGAGTCATATAAACGTAATAATGATTCTAAAATGTGTCGCCTTTTTCTGTTCTTTCCCTCCAGTTGATGTTTGTCAGCAGCCTCCTCTGAGATGCTGGAGCGCGGAAATATTTGGCATTGCTTCAATAAAACCACAAGTGTCATGTCTGCTGAGTTTCTTCTGTGTGTGTGTGTTTGAAAGATTGGAAGATAAGTCTTTAATGCGTGTGCAACAATTATATCTGTGCAAGTAATGTGACTTTGGTTCCAATTTAACAGATGGATCTGAAGAAAAGACGCAAGCTTGCTTCATCCAACCAGAGAACCAAACCTCAAACCGAATTATGATTGGCCGCGTAAAATAAAGCTTGAATCAGCGATTGAGGTTTTATTGATTTCGTGTCCAACACAGAGGAAAGATATCGCAGGACTGTTTTAGATGTCCTTCTATTATCGTCAAAGCACTAAAATCTCCATATGTTTTGTTTCCAATCTCTTAAATTTCAATCTCAAATACCATCATGAACTTGATTGGCACAAGTGGTAATTTCAGCACATGTCCCCATTACTGACAATTGCTTCTTTGTAACAAACCACTCACAAGAAGACTGTCATCTGTCTCCACGTCTTTGCATATAACTTGGCTCTATCTCAAATGATGTCAGACCAGCCCACTATCTCTGGGGAACTAAACTGACAGCTTGGTGTCTGTCAGTTCTCTCTTCCTCCTCCCTTTTATGTCCTCTTTCTCTCCCACCTCGCTCACTCTCACGCGCATCATACTAAAGTATTACTTTGACTTCTACATGTTCCGCCTTCCTGGAATGAGAACAGGTTGTGCTTCAGGAAGTCCGACTCTCAGGCTGAAATCAAAGTGTGCAAAGGTTCAAAAAAGTTACGGGAACATTTGGTCGAAATTATCAGTTAAGGCTCATAATCAAGCCACCCACGTGATATGTTATACATGATGATAAAGGAATATCCACTCAAATTTAGCGTTAATATCAACATTATGTTGCCATATTTGATAGGATTAACAGTGCATACGGCATGCAACTAGGGCTTCCATTACTCACTATTGAATACATCTATTGTCACAAACAACAATTTTGATAAATTACTTAAAAGATCAAGTTAACAAAAAAGTTGAACATTGACTGTTTCCTTCTCAAAAATGTAGGATTTGTTCCCTTTGTACTTGTTTGTAAATTAATAATGTATATATGTGTGAATTAAATGTGTTTGTTATTTTGACTATTGGTCTGACCAAACCACATTTGAAAGCTTTGACCTTTGGAAAATTATTCGGGACAGTTTTCACTATTAGCCTAATCATATAATTGATTAACTATAAAACATATTTGACCGAATAATTAACAATAAAAATAAAATAATCATTACTTGCAGCCTTACAAATTGTTCAAACACACTTGATGGCATGGCGAAAAAGTCACATCCACAAAGCGCGCCACAAGAAACAGGTTCCTGTTGGTTCATTATGACTGTGGCTGCACAGGAAACACTTTTCTTGTGAAGCAGCTTAACTGAAAAATTATGAATCTATTTTTTTATCTAGAGTATAGTGCCTTAAGGACATCCAAAGTGTGGCTTCACTTGTCGCCTTGATAGCATGTAAGAGAACATTACAGAACAGAGGAGTGATGCACGTGTGTGTCTTCAAAAGTATTTTACACGACAATATGCTAACAGTACATGTACAACTGCAGGTTGCTTCTTTATTTGAGGAATTAGAGTTGTCCGGTATTGAATAGTTGATGCGAATTGATTATGGTATGCAAATGAATCTATTTGGGAGGCGTGTGCACGTGGAAGTCACAGGAACACGCACACACACACATACACACGAGCACACAACATGCACTAATGTGCAGGGCTTCTAAAGGCAACCATCCAGAAAGTGAGCTGAAAAAATCCACTTCACTCCTCATTGAGTCTCTTAAGCCTCACCTCTATTTTTGTTCCTTTTTCTCTGTTCATTTTCTCCCTCCCCCTTTCTCTTTGTCTGCCTCCCCCATCTGTGCCACCTCCATGCTGAAATCAGTTTATGTCAAGTTGTCAACCCATCTCTACCTTTCTAGTTTTGTTCCACCATGTTTCCCAATTCTCGATCCATCTTCATCTTTCCTTTTGAAGGGTATGGAAGTTGATAACCATAAAGATTTAATTGAGATCTGCTGGAAGTGAAGCCGCATAACAAATGTATCACCGTGAATGTGTCACGAAACCACGCACATGTCCATGTCACCTCTCCATGGAAACAACTCATTGTGTTGCTAATCATGCAGGCTTTGGAGTGACACACACACAAGCACAGACAAGGACTCCACAGGAACTAATTCATTGAGCTATGAATGAGATAAATGATGAATGATAACGGAGTGAAAATGTCCAGTTTGTGAGATACCGAGTCTCTACATTGCACTGTAGTATTTCAGCCGTGTCCATTTGCCAAAGGATGTTAATATTTTTGTAATTCCTTAAAACCAGTAATTGTGTTCACACTGAAATACAGGGCACTGTCTTAGGTGTTATTTTTCTTTGATATTGCTTAAAGCAGTAATTAAGTGGGAGTGTTATTATTTGAATCGTTGAATGGAACTATGAAGTGAGATTTATTGAATACACCTTGGGGCTCTAAATCACTGTGATTAAAAGAAAAAAAACATCAAGTACAACTCACATTGAAACAGAACATCAAAACACAGCCTTGTTTTGTTTGTGTTCACTTCATTTTACTATTTGTCTCGCTTTGTATTAAAATCAATCTGCCTTAGTTTTATACCTGTGGGAGAATATATTGTAATCCATTGCTTTCAATTTAGTTTTTAGATTTGTTGAACATAATTACATTATCCCACTGTTTATTGTTTTTAACTTTTTATCTTAGGAGAAAATATTCGATCAGTATGTGTTTTGTCCAGTCACAAAGTATGAGTTGGAAGCATTGGCATCAGGTTTAAAGAGGAGGACATTTCAACAATGGAGGGCAAATCACGTAGAATGTCCACAAGATGCACGTTGTCTCTGTGATGTCCCCCATGGCTCTCTGAAGAGCCATTGTGAAACTCAATGTGGACGCAGTGAGCAGCTAGCAACAACAGTACGGCATCCACCTGTCAGTCAAGACGGCCACGCCCTCAAGTATGCATATTATGAATTAAACGGGTTCGACATATACATTAGCTCTAGAGACCCAAACTGTCTTTTGTACCAGCCAGTAAACATGTTTATTTCAGTGGCAAAGTTGGGCCTTCTCACATGGGGGGGTCTAGGGAAATTGACTCCTATTTGCCTTTAAGCCTCAAATGATTTGAGCTCCTGCAGTTTTTGGCACTTCTGTGTTGGCTTCGTTTTTCAGCACCTGGAGGTTTATGTTTGGTAAATCCACAACAAAATTGGCTCTCTGTCAGGTTGGCGGCAACTTATAATCAGCATTGTTCTGCATTTGCAAATACGAACTCTTTTCAAACCTGCTGTTGTCTTCGTGTGTCAGGATGACGTACTGGCGGCAGCCTTTTCAATGAGAGATACGTCCAAGCTATGCTTATCCTAACCATTTTAACAATGTTTTATTTTCCAATAACATTGCTCTTGACTGCAAAGAGCATACTTGAATGCCACTACAGGCAGTCAAGTAAGCTCTATTACTGCTCACCACAGCAATAGCCTGATAGGCGATAGTGTCACTAAAAATAAGCAAAAGGAGTTTTGAGTGAGTGCTTACCGTGATAGCATGTCGACCCCTGAAAACTCGCGGGGGACATTTTTTTCCTGCACTATTCTGAACCCCTTCCCAATAGATTTTGCATCCCCCCACAATATTTTGCTATATCAAGTAGTTTGTCTTGCATTTCCACTTCAAGACCTGCGGGGCTTAACAATGCTGCCTTTGCAAAGGTTAATAGGAGCAGCAAAGAGTAGCCGCAGTACAGCTCATATTGTGGAACCGTAGATGCTACAGCCGTAGTCTGATCAATCATCACATCCCCAGCCAGGCAGAGCAGCTGCAGCTGTGCTCACAGCAAGAGGCTGTAAAACATTCCAGTCCATTTGACAGTAATGAGCAATAAATGCAATAATGAGCAATAAATGCAGGAATGAGCAATAAATGCACAATGTGAAGTGTCACAACATCTATCCTTCCTGTAGTATCCGCAGGGTGTTTCCCTGAGCAGGTCCAACACACTAACTCTCATGATGGACCAGGGTAAATACAAACATTACTGCAAGTGGCCGCACAACTTCCCCGCACAAATAAAATCCCACCGTGACCCTTCAGGGAATGATTCGCTACGTCAAGCAGCTTTTAATGTCACAAGATTATGTTAAATACCGCTGCGCTATAAGAATCAACGTGTTAAGCAATCAATTAAGGCCCGTTATATCAAACATTATCTCTTTTTACAAGCGAGGCCTTTATGGGAGTGATTAATCTCCTGATTATCTTCTCCATTAAGCGATTAATCATTTGGTCAGAAAAGAGGGAAATAGGGACAATCAAGTCGTCCTCAAAGTTCCAGTTAAAAGAGTTCTAGAGGATGGAGATGCGTTCTGATCAAAAAGATGTTTTATTTTGAGTTTTCTTTGAAAATACGGGGGGGAGAGGAGGGGCACTGCTTACGGTTCCCAATCTAGACGGGTGGGCATGGGAGTACGCTACCGAGGTCAGCGTCACAATGTGCGGTACTTTTTCAGTGGATAATTAAATCCTTTGAGAGATCTGTTTCTTCTCTTCTCTCTGATATGCATGTACGAAAACACAGAAACACAAATCAGCTTCTCGATATAACACAGGCACGCTTGCTACACTCTTCTTTTTCTCTCGTACTTCAAACAGTTCATTCTCTCACTTCGTTTTTTTTTTCTCATTCCTCCTTTCGTATTAAACTATAGGGACATGTTGAAGGGCAGATATTTAATCAAAATTTGCCAAAGGAAAGAGCTCTGTCTTTTACTTATCGGATAATACTTATGGTTGTGTGTGTTTTTTTTTAATTATAGATCAGACAACAAATCCTGTGTAACATTTCCCAAAGAATTCAATAACGTTTGAGATTGATTACTTAAGCTTTCAGAAAGCCAATGAAAATCAATTTACAGAGCCCCATTTTGAACTTGCACAAGATAGGGAATCAATCAGGGTGAGCGTTTTGTCACCTTTTATGGTTTATCAAAGCCATGTTATTGGCAAGGGGTAATGATGTCGCAAACAGGGGCTGTCTTGTTGGTGCATACAGTTAGCTTACAACCAACGACCTCTTTAATGCAAGAAACAACCTTATTGATATATATTTTCTTATATAATCATGCTCTATATGTGATGCCATAACATTGCTTCAACATTATCTGGAGGCAAGTATAATGAGCAGAGGGAGATTGGAGTTGCAATGTTGTCTCATATGTTTCTGAGCTGCTGTCTTCTTGAATTTTAGCTCCATATCAGATGAGTAAGTACAGGTATTATCTTACAAGATGAGCAAAAACAGGCAGACTGTAGTGGTTTATTTATGAGATATTTTTTACAGCTTCTGTTCTGACGTTTTGTACATTCTGGGACTGCATACAGCTAAAAGCGACGAGGAGAATGTTTCTCTTTCAGCAGCTTGAGCAATGAAGACAACTAATTGTTGCTGAAATCTTTCTTTTTTCTATTTTTCTTTGTGTCTTTCCTATGTATCACTCTGTGACCTGAGGAGAAGCTCTCACTTTTTGACACATCATTTGACAAAGAGAGGAAAAAGGCAAGCCCTATTTCGCTGGAGGAGATTCTGCACCTGGCTTCCTAAACTAATGTGCACAGACTAAAACTACCTTTTGTTCATTCTGCTCACCCACACACCTATCACTAGACAATAAAGACACATTGGAAAAAGGTCAAACAACAAGCAGCTGCTCAAAACACAATCTCCACTAACCTTGATAACCTGTTCGTCTGTTGACTTGCACTCTACCGACTCCGTGACATCAGAGACGGTTCCGTCCGTTCCCACGGTGACTACCTTTACTGGCACGGCAACTGTTCGCCCATTGAGGACAGCCGTGTTGAGGATCTCAGTGTCCTGCGAGGGGAAATATGAAGACACAAATCAGTACAACACACTGACTGCTGGGACTCAAACTACAGCAACGTTGATTCAGAATTTAAGAAATGTATTCAATGTTATTATATTTCCAGCGTGGCAGGTTATTATTCTTCTTTAAAAAAAACACACACAACATACAGCATCATTTATGATAAAGATTCCTGATATTTGATCGGTTGAAACAAATAAACAAGCAAAAAGTCCTCCTAAATAAATTATGAAAATTGTCACTGCTAACCATCAGCATCAGCAGGATGACGTCATCATAACCACTCGATTAAGGTCAGATAAACAATTCCTCCTTTGCTCCCGAGGGACAGGAGTCATAACTAATATGGCCGCCGCAGGGCTTACGACAGCATACGTTCATTTTGGACATTTGCTTAAATTAATGAGTTGGGGATAACGGTCTCTAACCACGACACCATTTCTACAAAACCTCAGCCATACATCTGGCATGTCAGTACGGCAATGTACTTACAGGTGGACACATGTATTGAAACTCATTTATTTACAAAAAGATGATACAACCGACGAGCTGGTTTAACTAGACTTTGAGAAATGAGTCTCAAAGTAATACTCAACGATATCATTGTGAGTGAATTCAGCTCTAACCTGCTACACAATGTAAATGTGTTACATACACACCCACAGCATGTGCATTACAGCTGTGGAGTTGTTTCCAACCAATTAAAGCACTATGTTAGCCGTTCACCCTGTGCTTTCTGTGCTAAGCTAAAACAAGCTGTAGATATGAGTGCGAGAAATACTTTGTTTTTCATTTCAAATGACTGTTGCAAATAACTTGAAATACATACATTGAACATTGCTTTGGTTTTTAACAGCTGCCATCAGCTGTTTCCCCATTAGCGTCTCATTCATCTGTCATTATGAACTTAGAGTGCAGCTCATTTCCATTTATTTGAACTGTGTAACGTTGAGATTAATTCCTGAAGTGTCTTTAACTGATATAGACATATTAAGTGTAATGACGATTGAGATTTAAACACACTTGTATATGTGTGTGTTTTGCTGTAATCACGTACACTATTTACTTATTGTTGCACTTAAAACACTAGCTACTAAGTGTCTTATATGAACAGAAGAAAATATATAAATATTACACAGTATGTGTAAATTAAGCACGCACATTGCAAATTCACTAAATGAAATTACTCTAAGTGCACAATGACAGCAAATGAAACACAACAATATCACGACCTGGCGCTTTCATTACCCACAATGACACTTCTATGCCAACAGTTTGGTTGGAAATGCTGGTGTGTTATGCTAGTAGCAACTAATGCAGACTTTAATTCATTATTATTAATGTATTTTTAACTATGTTTTAACAATTCATATCTTGCTTGTCATTACTCCAATTTTTATCAGTTATCTATCTTTTATGTATCTTGTTATTTAAGCCTATTTAAAGCACTACTTGTGTTATCGAAGTTCTGTAGAGATAAAGGGATCACTATTATTTCCAAAACTATAATTTGTATTATTTGAATCTTGAACAGCTAATCTCCAAACTCCACTTTAGTGAGAAAATAACTACTTTGACAATAATACTGAATGTCAAATTGCAGGCATTAAAGATAAATCACAAGATACACTTGAGATTTGGAGGCCTTAAAGAGGAGAGGGAAGACGATAATGAGGTTAATTAAGACAACATCTGGTAATCATTGAACTTTGAGTGTGCTGCTTGTACAGAGGATCTGCTGTGATAGTGTAACCTGCACATCGCAGCTTAGGTTCATTAAAAGACTGCTAAGAGGCCTAAACCTTTGAAAGGCAAAGGAAAAGGGGGCGTGGGCACTTGGTACCGGTCGTGAGGGTCGTCACCACAAGGGCCACACAACAGGCTGATGGGCAATTAAAGTCCTTTTGCCTTTTTGTATTCCCATGAATTGTAATGCAGATCAAAACCTTGAGCACGAGAACTATACTCTACCATATGTTACCAGCTCGAGTAGGACTTTCCTCATTCTGTTTAAAAGCACTTTTTTTTTTGTGAGAAGACTCAAACAAACTGAATATTTAGAGCACTCACGTAAGAATGTGGTGTGATCGGAGCGCTAAACATATTTAGAATTTATGAATTCAATTCTCTGTCAAATCAAAAGGGAGACACAAAGAAACAGCTGTTTGTGGCTTGCGTCTCTCTCTCTCTCTCTCTCTCTCTATATATATCCCATTGACTGTCACTTCGCGTTCTTGTCGCGCTCCTTCTGTCTGCGGATTGCCACAACGGAGAAAATAGAATTATGACCAAAAGTTATATTTAGAACTATGAAAAGCACGAAGACTAAGAAACTGTGTATGCTGCTCCGTTTCAATACTTTTGGGAAATGACGTACAGTACACACACACGCACACACACAAAAACACACACACACACACAATGATTTGATAGTCAGTCAACAATAGGCCAAAAATGACCAATTACATGTAGTGTCTTGAAATGAGGTATATTGGGCAGGTCTGTTTGTTGATGTAAATGATGCATGGTGACGTTGGTGTATGAAGGATGTGTTAAAGTTAATATGTATCTTGGTGGTTAAGAAAAAAACAAGTATTCCATTTCTCCATCTCTCTATAAACTATAGTGAAATGGCATTTATGCTTATTAAATGCTATAAAACCAGCACTCACAGTCTGAGACCTTCCATCAAGTCTTATACACCTATAGAAAATGTTGTGTGTGTGTTCTGTACATCTCCATGTGATGGGAAGTGCCATTAACGAGCCATTACCGGAACACCTCGATGACACGAGAGGTCTTAATGAACTTCAGCATGTTATATGGGGTCTGTTAGTTTGTGCCACAAAGAGCAGAATATTGAGTGAGTTCAGAGGTAATACACACAATCACAAACACGCGATTTCTTGACTGGAATTAAGTGCGATTTCTAAGTGCGATTTAGCGAGACAGCTGGAGTGACCCATGAGGCATAAAAGGCTTTTTTTTTCCATTATATATGCTCATTTCTCACTGGGCATCTCCTGGCTGACTAATACTCTCCTGGAGTTATAAAGGATGCACGCCCTTATTTATGAAGCCTATTTGTACACACACACATATACACACACACACACACACACACACACACACACACACACACACACACACACACACACACACACACACACACACACACACACACACACACACTACTAATTCCAGCATTAGGCAACAGTTGCTACAACTAACTAAAATGATTTCAGGCAAATGTCAGAGGAACCATTGAAGTTTATTGTTAAACGGTGTTGTTTAAATCCTCAATATCAGAATCAACATCTGCCCCTAAAATCCTGTATCAGTTGGACTCTACTACTTATATACGTCAACCCGCACATAGGTACATATACACAATAGGGGCGGGCAAACTACGGCAAAAGATAATAACAAAATAATTACAGTAAAGACCGCTTCTCCGTTCCCGACTCGAGTTCCATAGCGGCCATCATTCAGACGCTGTTGTGGGACTACGGATAATATTATGAACCCAGACATGATGGAGTTTGATGTTCCGACCAATGTGGAATTTACGCGACGAGTATAAAGCAGAACTCGTGGTTATTTCCATGGTGGATGGCGGAAACGGGATCTGTTATTACGGAGATTTGGCTACAGAGATAAGCCACGCCCCCTTTCAGGCGCGAGTAACATTCATTTAGTCTGAACGCATCTTTACTATGCTAGCCCCGGCCCGTCTGTCAAATTAAAAAAAACGCACTGTGGCCCCTGAGCACAGAAGTTTGCCCACCCGTTATATACATGATCACACAGTAAACACAGGCACAGATACAGCCTTTCTGCCCAGCTCATAGAAGAAGAAGAAGCATGGCTCCCTCGGAACGCAGCAGCTTATCTTAACAACCTCTCATTGCAGTGCAGCGAAGACAGCAAGAGAAGAGAAGAAAGACGGCGAGAGAGAGAGGAATCGATAAAAGGCCATTACGCTTCTGTGCAGCCGGGGTAGAAGAGGGTGGAGTGTGTGGGGGCTGATATGCTTGTGGATGAATGATGTGTAAAGGTAGCAGACAACCTGCAGAAGCACCTTTTTTTTTTAGAGAAGCCAGCTCAAGGACACGGCAGACACTGCTGTTGGGGAATCACAGCAACAAAACTCTCAGCGATATGTTCCTGCGATCTGGTGACTGGTGGCCATGGAGGAGGTTTGAAAACCCTTTTGTTTTGTGTCGTTTGAAGGCTTTAGGCCTCCCTTTCAAAACCAGAAGTGCATACAGAAATATAATGATAAAGGACAACTCATCAGGCAATATTAACTATCTTAAATGCTTATGGCGTTAGGCTTTTTTATAGTCAAATCTAGTATCTTTCTACTCTGGTCACGTGTACAAGATTCAGAGCTATATATATGTATAAATATATGTCAGTCAGCTTATACTTGCAATCAATCATGTTCGACCCACATGTTGTAAATGACTGAAACAGTTCACACGTCTTTCTTGCAGCATCTGTGAATTTATTTTGCTTGCTATGAGGTGCAAACTGATCTGGTAGCCATCCTAACATGCATGTGAGTATGGGGAGTGTCCGTGATTAATTATCAAGTTAAACAAGAGTGTCACTCTGCATCCATTGTAAGTGTTACCCCATAGAAAAAGTGTGTTATGCATTGAAAATATCAACAAAATATCAACTTTCTGTTGCCATTTATTCACTCTTTATGATGGATGAGGTCCAGTTGCAATCTCCACTAATGATGCTCATAATTATTCAGTTATTTAATTACTCAGTTATTTCTTTGTGAGTCAAGAGAAGATAAATATGCATAAGAATCAAAGGTCTGCATACCTTGCTGTCAGTCACTGAAACCTGATTTCCCTTGTTGCCACACAGCCTTTATCCAATGTTTCTTTTACAGAAAGCCAACGTGAACACAAACTGTACCAAAACTAGAAGCTACAGCAAATCCATTATTGTTTTTATATATACAAAATAAATCAGTCCTGATACACCGTGGACCAAAGAAGGTGAACTATAAGACGAAGGGGTTACAGCAGAGAGGACCGATAACTGACAGTATTACTAATTCAAAAGGGAAGCGGGGGAGGTGACAACTGAGATATGTTTAGCTTAGATCAGGACCCACACTACTGCTAAACACAGGCCCGTAATTTATTATTCATTGAAGGAACAGATGCCGCAGAACCTCAGCTCAACCATTCACTAACCGGCCGTGGGTGACAATAAGCTCACAGGTCCTGCATTGTGTAGGCCTACAGCGCTCGTGAGTAGGATTTATTTTGCCAATGCAGCACTCTCATCTATTCAGTTCATATCAATTATCAATAAAATAAAGTCTATTCCCACCAGCAGCGATACAGTGTCCCCCTTGCCACTAACATACACCTGAATATCACCCAGCCCAAAGCTGGAGATAAAATGAAGGCAAGGGCAGAGGAATCAACACTGAAGCCTTTTTTTTTTTTATAGAAATAGTGATACGACAGCAGAGGAGAGCGGTGTTCGTAGTATGTAATCTTTTTATGGTTATGGCTCGGGAAAAAGCCACAGGAGCCAAGTTATTCTGCACCGCGAGGTTGGAGCAAGGTACTGATAACGGCAATGACGAGGGATGTGATAGAAACGAGGAAAAGAGATAGAAAATTACTTTCCCCCCCCCAGGAGTGTGGAAGACGTCAGTCCATTCACGTGCAACTGTTGGACTTCTGTAATTGCCGGGTTCGAGAGGACTTTCAAGTTTAGCGTTGAGGGTAGTTTAATACAATATCAGTCACACAATCATTTCCTATGATCATGTTGTCTCCCATATGCTGCAAAACGTCTTATTTGAATCTATTATTTTGAAAATAAGATGAATAATTTATTCTTGAGTCTCCACTGGTGAACAAAAACAAAGCAGCTATAATTGCAGAATTAGCAAATAAAGCGATGGGGCCAGTGTGGAGGCATTTTGCCATGACCAGGAGTAAGAAACACCATTATTGATTATTAAATCAGGAACTGCGGTGATTTATACTCTCCTCATTAATTAGATATTGATTCATTATGTAACCTGTTGGCCTGACAATCTGTTGAGTTTTGTTATTGTGTGCTGTGAGCTCTGAATACTTTTAGTGAGATTAAATATTAGGCCTGTGTTGTTTTTTCCCCCCCTCATACTTTCTCACCCGTTAACATTCGTCGAGGAAACCGCCGAAGTCAGCAGTAGTAAACCAGCTGCCCCTGATAGAGCTTGTCCATATTCTGAGGGCTCCTCTCTGGTTTCTGGGGGCCATTTGATTAGAGTAAGCCAGCTGAGCTGCGCTGAACCCCTGGCCCCAGCAGGCCGAACAGAAGACTTTCAAGCCAGACAGACTGAGTCGGGGAAAGGGTGATGGAAGGCAAGCCAGCAACGAATAAACAAACACACAACAACAAATTACTGAATGGACAGACTTAGCTTCAAAGTAAAGCCTGACTGACACACATGGAAGCAGCATCCTGGGCCAGAGAGGGAAGGGAGAGATGTTGGGTGGCAGGAATGAAATGAAGTGCATGTCTGTGTGTGTGTGTGTGTGTGTGTGTGTTGCTCTTTCTCTGTAACACTGCTTCATATTCACAGGTACAAACACACACGCTTTCGGAACATGCCGCGGCTTCTCGTTCGGCCACAATGAAACGGCCGGGGAGCAAATGAGGATTATCTAAATCCTCATTCTAAGAGAGTCAAGCGATTTGTTTCTGGTGTTTGTAAATGTTTGGATATATATTTGGGTATTCACGTTCATCTGCACATTTTCTCAAAATATATATTCCTACATTCATCAGGTAGCAGGATACGTGACTCCAAATGTATGATTATGTAGCTCTGTATTTGTGTATTTGTGATGAAAAATAGATGTAGTTTCCTATATCAACTTGACTTTACAGTTTGTTTCCGTTGCCCCCAAATGGCCCAAAAAAGCAGTAAAGGCAGGTTTTAATATATGTACTTTATACAGTTAGTGCCTCTAAAAATCTCTTATATGATTTTTGTTCATTAAAGATGTATTGATTTGGGTTGAACCACTTGTATTGCATTATTGATTAGTCAATTAACAGAAAAGTTATTTTGCTTGTCGATTATTTGCTAAAGCTTTTCCGATGCCTTTTTTAAGGGTTTTTTTTCTCACAATTTATAGACCAAACAATGAATTGATTGCTGTAGAGAACAATCAGCAGATTAATCAATAGTGAAAATATTTCTTAGTTACAGCCCTAATATAAATATATGCACATGCAGTATAGGAGTCAATAACTAATGTCGATGAAGTGAAGAAGTAAAGCGGTGCAGAAACTAAATGTTTGAGGTATGTTAGAAAATAGTGTTGCCATAATCTGATTAGTATCTGTGCTATCAGTTTAAAAACTCAGGTATTAGTCTGGCTCCAATCCAGGTGTGTTCATAACTGAGAGCGATATGAAAAACACAGCCTTCTAGAGTCAAGTAAATCACCGTCAAAGTGTCTCTGTCTATCTCTCAGACTTGCAGTATATAGGATAATCAAGGCAAGGGATAAGGAACATGCCCGCTGCGAATCCACCAGGGGGTAAGAGCGAAAGGGAGAATTAATGTTGTCAGCATGCACAGGAGAACAATAGAGTGGTGACTCAGAGGCCCATATATACACAAGAGGACTTAATTAAGCTATACGGAGCATTATGGCCGCATGCAGATGGCTAATGCTGCCTTGAAGACACTTAGCATGCCGGTGGATAGCCTCTCCGCGCAGCCTATTAGTGCTCTTCCGGGCCATTTCCAAATACAGTTTCTGACAGCGTGACAGTGTGACTGATGGCAGCCTGCTTGAATACCGCTGACTGGCCCTGATGCTGTGATAGCACTGTGTGTGTGACTTTCAGATATGAGGACTGCTTGCTTTTTGACTTATTTGTTTCTCGGTGCCAGCCGAGGACACAGTACTCTTCTTAATTCTGTTGTCCTCGCTGCTTCGGCCTATCACTAACCGTCCTCTGCTGGTATTAAGAAAGCTGCAATTTGGCCAAATTCTAATTATTCCGGACAAAGGCGCTCACACAAGACCCAAAAAAAAAAAGAACAACAAGTTGAGCATCCTACTAATGGCTCTGATTGTAATGTGATGGGACTGTGAGAATAAAGCTAATGTTATTGAGTTTGAAAAGGGGTGAGTTGATTCAGAGGCAATGAATAAAATGCAAATGATAGCATTTGGGATGTACTGTAAAGAGCTATGGGGCCACACTGTCTCTTCTAATGAGCAAAAAGGAGAGACACAGCGTGGCAAGAGAGCGAGATCAAAAATTCATGGGTGGATGCAGTAAAAATCTCTCAGTTGGCGTGTTCTCTACATGTGCTGTCTTTAAAGCTTGTTAATGAAACACTTTCACTGCCTCTTGTCAGTCTACCCAGTTGGTTTCTGGTTGCTTGTTCGGTAGGATATCATGTTAGGCATATCAAAAATATATACAGGCATTTGTCTTTGTGAGCATTCACAAGTGGAGTTGAGTGAGTTCAAAATATGTCAATAATGTACAAGGTGTCTGGAGGAAAAGAGTACAGCGGGAAGAGTATCTCTGCAAGAAGTTTCGCAGTTTACACCTTTGATCATTTGAGAGTTTTGTTTGGGGCTATTCAATCTATTGATTTAAAGAATGTCAAAGGGTATTGTATGCTCTAATCTGAACCACAGAACCACCGGAAGTAACAGAGTCTCTGAAAGAAACTCTTCACCTGAACCAACCATACGATCTGTTATTGAATCTTTAAAATTTGTTCAATTTCCAATGATATCGACGGAAGAATGTTCCAATATAAACTGTAATTTCTGATATAATTGCCACAATCTTGCTTATTCTGTCCTGTTTGAAGATACATTAAATCTGCTTGAAACCTATGTTATCGTCTCATTATAATGTCCCAGTTCTTTACATTTTAAAGTGAATGTTAAATGTCTTGTCGGGAATCAGGATGCATTTTTTATGCCGTCATATTCAGCATTGAACCTGCATTTTAAAATATCTAGTCTGGCCTCATTGATTGGACCCAATTAGCCTGGAAAAGCACTTGCTCTGAAAAGATTGGCTGGGTCCATAGCTGCAGGGTGAATATCCAGTGCTGATTTTCTTTACTTGTACTGTATGCAGTGATCCCAGTCACTAAGAGCCTGCAGTTTAGGAAAAAAACCTCTCGTAACAAATTATTTAGCAGGTTATTCCCTGGACTGGCCAAACCATTTTTTTTTTCTCCTCTTCCTTAAACTCTTCCTTCCTTCTCTTTTTGCCTCCTTTTCTACCTTCTAACTTTTGACGTTGCTGCTATTAGCATACTCCTCACAATTTCAGTCAGTCATCCTAAAGGACAGTTTACAGCGGCTGTCAAGTCAAGACAGCAACGAGTCCTGCATTTCTTTTTTTGGCAGACAGATACTGTAAGTGTGTGTGCATGCTCGGGCTTCTCTGTGGGAGTGAAGGCCAGAAGCGATCACAGAGAAATGAGAGTTTTATTGGACAGAGGTGTCTGGCATTCTGAACACAGGCGAGCATTGCTGAGTGCCAGCAATGATTGGTGTCTACCTACGAGTTTTGCTGCAGAGGTGAAGATTGATGTCAACCACTAACTCCCCGTTTAATCAAACTATGTGTTGACCCCGACTCACCTGCTTTAAAACATGTGTGCTATTTATTCAGAGGCACAGTGTACTCGATGAATGAGAAGAGATATTGTTTAAATGGGGAAAAATGAAAACATCTACGGAGGAATGTAGGACAGTTGACATGCTTGGAATCTAATGCCGACAACAAATCTGATTACACACTGAGCAGTTTGTGCAGAGGTGTTTTAAGAAGTTGTTTATGGACTTCTCAGGTCTTGGTCAGCAACGTTTGGGTGATGAAGAACATACTCTCTGGTTTATGTCGCGTGAAAGCGGCAGTCTGTGTTGTTGCTGCGTTGTTTTGTTTACCCTGTTGATGTGCGCGAGAGCGATAACGTCATCAACACATATGATCTGCATACAAAACATTTATTTATTGTCATCTTGTCATCAGTTATTTATTGTCATCTTGTAGAAAAAGCTGCGGTTTCAAGGGTTACTTTGATGGTTGCCGTGTATGATTTTAAGTTACGGTAGCATTACAAGTAATAAAGTAAAGTTACTTTGACCTGAGGCAAAAGTTACAAAGTTTTAAATAAAATAATGATTCTAACTTGTGACTTTTTTTATTTTAAGTTCCCCTTACTAACGAGGTAACTTGTGTAAGTTAAACGAGAAGTCTAAATTGGAGGTGCTTCAAGGCAAACTGAATTCATATTTTCTGACAAAAACGTTTTGAAGCTTCTTCTACAGAGCAGGATACAAGTGATCCTGCATGAGCTCACAGATCATCTCAGATAAAGTTGAAGTGTGTTTCAGATCACACTGCAATGCCTTCACAAAACCCCAGACAACCATTATGTATCATATATCACAGACTACAAGCAAAAAAAGCATGTCCTCCATCCCTCCCCTACTGATGTTTTGATATTCAGTTTAAATATACATGTAACTTGTAACCGTAAAGATGATTTCATCAAAACATTTTAATCAATGTCATTGTCCCTGTGTTTTTATATATTGCTCCACTGACTATTTTAAATCAGGATGTCTTTGTGCAGTTCATGCACTCTGTCAACTAAGTTGATTTAAAATGCATCCTTTCAGCATGTTGCTTTCTGATTCGCTGAACACTTAGTTTGTCTCTGTATTCAATTTTTTTTAATCTGTCATTCCAACATTGTTAAAAAAAAACTGTTACTTTTAAAAAGGCATTCAAAGTTGAAAAAGTTGAAAAGTCCAAACACTACTCTTCTGACCAGAAGCCATAAATCGGTGGGGAAAGTCTTCCTCACCAAATTGTCATAATAAAGGTTTATAAAGTGCTCAAGAGCATTTGATTTTTACGTATCCATTATCAGCGAGGGAAATTAAAACTATTCTTATCTTTGCCGCGTACCGAATGGTTTTTCTTTCATTTTAGAAAAACAATTTACATTGTCATTATCATAATACAATTAGCAATCTTAAGCCACTGTTTGGACTGTCTAAATCCAAACTCAATTAACTTCTCACTCAGCAAACTCTTGGAGCTGTATTAGCCAGATTACTGACAATTAAAACGAGTGTGAAAAGACTTGGCCCTGGCTTTTTAAGGGGCCAATGGATAATGGTAATTTTGTCATATTTTCTTCTAGTACTATCAATAAATAGTCTAAACCCTTCCCACTGTGCCGTGCAGAGATCAAAGGCTCACAATAAGAGACAATTTGCATGTTGCGTGGCTCTGTAAATACAATGACTTCGAGGCTTTTAACTTCATGATTATTGTAAATTAGCATTATTACCAACCCAATGATATCATAAAGGTTATGCATCCTTTCCTATATGTCCTTCATGGAAGCTTTTTATGGAGAAGCAGCAGAATAAAGGGACATGTTTAAGCCAAAGAATAGGGAAAATGAAGGCCTTTTAATGCTGTGTTATATTACATTACGTTTATTTTAGCTGATGCTTTCATCCAAAGCAACTTACAATAAATGCATTCAACCGTGAGTACAAACTCAGAACAAGAATCAATACATTAAGATTTCTTCAAGAATGCCAAAATACAAAGTGCTATAAGTAAGTGCCATTTAAGTGCTACTGTCATACTGTCACTGAAACAAAGAAGAAATAGTTCTATATGGAAAATGTCTCGCTACAGAAAGGCGGTTGATGACTGCACCAGGAGGAGTTCAACTCAGTTAAGTCGTTTCTCAATTAATAATTGAATGAACGCCGATCATGTCATGCATATATTTAATACATTTCAAATTCAATTTGCCTATAATGCAAATTACATAGTCAGACAAAATAATGTCAATATTATTATGGAGTGTCATTTATATGTCTTTTTTAAACTCCAAATGTTTTTGTAAGAGAAAATTACAAACACAAGAAAATTGCCGTATGAGGCCAATTCTCCTGAATCACTCCCACAAACCACTTCTGAACAAATCCATGGTTCTTTCATGAGGCCCAATGTGTTTGTTCACAATCTTTGTTCCTCCTTGGATAAATCTCACAGCATCTACTTCTCCACAGGTGGAGTAGCTGTTGCCTTTGTCCTTTTACTTGAGCAAATTATGTCACTTTGCTTTCTTCCCCACTTTGTATTGCTTCTACAGTTTGCAAGTTAGAAAGTATCAGGACAGAGAATGAAAAAAAAATGATGTTTTTATTATGTTTGCTCTGTACTGCACACATGAAACAATCACTATGTGTGTTTACATGCAGATCAGGTGAAAAGCATTGGGATTAGAGGCTTTTTTTGTAAATACAAATCTGGTTATATAGAAAGATGGTAATTGGAAAGGTTATCGGCTTACATGAAGTGTATTTACTGTAATGTTCAGTAATACTGGCGTGTACAAACACTAGATGTCGGAAGACATTGGTAAATTCTCTCATGATGTTTTTTTGGCTTTTTCTCCTCAGTCTTGTCTTGTGAAAAACATTCTCAGCTGGATTTAGGACAATTGACACTCATTCCAGTGTTTGGTCATAAAATGATCCTTGGCTGCCTCGTCTGTGTGCTTAGGATCATTGTAATGGGGCGACAGCACAATAAAGACGTGAACACCCTCTAAAACTCTGCAACATGAAACCCAGCACTTAAATCTAATAGTCATTGTTACGTTTCATACCCAATGTCCTTGAAGGGAATCAAATGAATGGAGGACAACAAATACTTTGTGGCTGCACAGTAGGCTTTTTACTTAGAGATCCTCACAGGTCCACTTGAATTCTAGTCAGCAAGACACAGCCCGAATTAGGGGTGAATGGGATCACAAAACTCGCAGTCATGATTTTATCATTGCTTTCATTCACAGACTGGATGAATAAAAAAATAAATAAAGGAAGCAAATATAACTTTCATAAATGCCCAATTCCAATTGCAGGTATTCGATGAGCCATATTGATTAAATACTATATAATCAAGAGGTCCATCCACCTCTACTAACTACAACAATACAGTTTTGCCTGCACATAATGAGGAATACTGCAGTAATGAGAGTATGTATAATAGTATCACAGTCCCATGAGACATTTCAGATTAGAATAGATTATTTGTATATCAGCCACGCAACTGAAAATAAATGTACTTGATAATGCTAACATACTTTTGGCGAATAACATTTTCAAAGCATGATTATTTATTGAACCGTGAGTGTGTATTTTTACACACGTCATATTCATTTTACTCTTAAGTAAGTAATCTGAATACTTCCTCCACCCCGGCGCACGTCACAGGTCTGTGAGACATAATCGTTGCAGGGGAGAAATGTGATTATGGGCCGAGGTGGAGAGTGTGAACTCAAGTGCAGGGAAATGGACACGTGACAACTAAGGTCTATTGATCCTCTCTTCCCTCTGGGCCGTATCTGACTGTCCTCTTCGGATCATGTCTCCTTTTTTTAACAGAACGTGTGGTGCGTGTGCATGTGGATTTGTATGTTGGTAGGTTAGAATTGGAATAGATGGACCATTTGTGCAATATTCCTTTTGTGCCTGCATGATGATTTTGAAAGATGACGTACAACCTGTCTGATATTTTGAAAACAACACATGCATCCAAGCCAATCAGAATCAAGTGTTCTATTTATGGCGTAATCGTGTCTTAACCTGGATTAATACAGACTTTACTGGACCACAATGAATGATTGCAACACACATATACGCACAAATGTCTGCCGACACACTTCCACAGCTCAACCACCCGCTGCTCACCATGGCTAGTGGCACGATGCCACCCAGGTCCTGCGGTGCCAGGCGGATGAGAGTTGGCACCTCACTGGTCAGGGTACGTGTGAGCGGATACTCAACCTGCCACGTCACCTCCCTCCCCCCCTGAGTCACCATGAGTCCGTTCACCTCCAGGTCCACCTGCAGCACTCGCTGGTAGCCCGGCGCCTCGGCCCTGCAAGTGCGGAAAGGGAGAAGATGTGTGTCAGTAGGGGATTTTGATAAAAGAGGAGGGCACCTGGAGGCAGACAGCAATCGGAAACAAACAAAAGAATGACGAGACAGAAATAAGGTAGGCGTCAAAAGGAATGAGGAAGTAGCAGGAAAAGGCAAGGAGATGAAGACAGTGAGACGTTGAAGGGAAGGAGACGTGAGGATGAGAGTGAAAAGAGAAGATGGAAAGAGGATGATGAAAAAATAGAACAGAAACGGGAAATAGGAAGCATGTTAAAGATGGTGGAAATAGAGAAAGATTGAGGGAAATGGAAGGAAAATGGTCTTCCATTAGGGAAAAGGAGTGAAAAAAAACAGCCGCTGAGAAATCACGCTGTAAATTTTAAATCAGGTTTAATAAAACATTCAACACAAATGTTGTAGGCCTACATGCATGAAGATGGTTTTGCTGTATTACATGAAGACGTTGCAGAGGAATATGCCATTTTTTAAGCACGATATCCCTCATCTCGAAGTCTGATATGAAACTAATCGCGATTGAGATTCATTCTCACATCCACAGAGAATCATGATATGACAGGAAAAAAAAGAAAAAGCAATTTATTTCTTCCTCTTGCAATATGGAGCTTCTCTTGCAGAGATTGTCAGGACCAGGCAAATCATTTTCTCCCAGCTGATGGAGATGCAAACAAAGCAGAAAAAAAACAATGAATGCCAAGCGAAATCCTCTAAACTTGTTTGATTTGCTGAGCACTAGGTTTGATCAAGCTGGCGCTTCTCCCTCAGGCGTTCTTTGTCACAGTCGAAACCCGACGCAACACCTTTTGCAACAACCGCGCACAGATCTGCATGCTCTCTTGAAAAGTGCAATTTGCACTTGGTGATCTGGAAGTGGCTCACAGGTAAACAATCATATTGAGGAAAAACAAAAGCTAAAGGAAATTCAGGAGGGATTATATGTACAGTGTGTGTTTTGGGCTTAAGTATAAAGTTGAATGTATACCGTAGACTTTTTATTTCCGTCCTGAGCAGAATGTTTGTTGTTTGGTTGTGTCACAATTAAAACAAGCCTGGAGAGAGCCCAAACTGAACATGAGGAGGGGGGAGGGAGTGTCGGGGGTAAGATCCAAGGTTTTCCTTGAACATATTTTGGCCAAGCCTCTATTTAAAACTCCCCCTTATGTGTTCGCACTTCAGACGTTAGCCTCACTTCAAAGTGCAGATTTAAGGACCCACTCTGGTAGAAAAGTATAAGAGAAAACTGTTTGGGAAGCTGAAAATTGGTGTGGATGAAAACAGCTTTTATTGCAATTCTGGGTCAGGCAAAAAAAAAGAAAGCTTTTATTTTTCAGTGGGTAATGCTCTGAATTATACTAAATATGTTTCCAAATGCCACTGAGAAGCTTTGGGATGGGGCGATCAGAGGTGAATAACGGTATGAATCTGGCCACTTAGTGAGCGCTGTTGAGGTATATTTCTGTTTGAACACAGAGGAATAACACAGGTATACTGGGCGTAGTAAATCGCAGTAGGTGGAGGTTCTTTATGATATTGTTTACACCATTGAACATCTTTCTGTGATTTTCTCTCCCTATTTTGACCGAAAGCACATCCATAACACTTCTGTTACGGCTGAAAATAGTCCCCACCAAATGCAATATTATCCTCTCCTGTTTGAACAATGCTTGTTTAAAACTAAAGTGTCTTATGTGAGGAAATAACAAAGCCTTCTTAAGAAAAAAAAAACTATATTTCTGTGACCTGCTTTCAACGATTTGCATCTTTAGTATGAACAAGTGGCCGTGGAGCTAGGCAACAGAGTCTGGGTGTTGAAAAATATTGAGATTTTGTCTTTAATGGGTTGCTAGTTGTATTTGAACTGGGAATGTTGCAGTTCATGGTCAACATCTTTACTCCAAACTCACACTTAACAGAATGTGTTGACTGTAAAACAAATACAACGTAATGCCAGCCTTATCCCTTCATGTTTATTGGCCAACATCGGAATGGAACATTTCTCCCACTCTCATTACCCTCACGTTCTGCTTCATTATGCACTAACCATCACATTCATGTGTAGATGAATACGTTTAAAATGATAAACAGTTCTATACTGACATTGTTTTGTACTGTAGAAATACTCAACTCTACACCATGAAAAGGGATTTATCAAATAGTCTAAATCAAAAACATTGCCAAATATTACTGCAAAATGTAATGACATAACCAATAACAACTTGATATTACTCATACATGAAGAACATTATGTTTGTTCTATTCCAACCATGTTTTCATGTGGGGTGCCGTTTATAAATTTCTAGACACATTTTTTGCTCTTTGAAATCCATTTCCTTTTTATCAGAGCAAAACATCAGAGGCAAAACAGATGAACTGCTGAGAGTAAACATCTCCCACAACCCATATACCCTACATCCTAGATGAGAACCCTATATATGTTACCTACATTTAATGTTCTAAAACAGTGTATTACTTTTAGGTTAATGGCTGTGGACCTTAAGTATCAGTTACTTGCCAACATCCATCACTCTTTTCCTTTTCAATTTCATCAAAAGAGAGAAGTTCAGAGTACTGTGGCGCCACAGCGGGATGTTCTCTGCTGCCTGGCAATATGCTGCGCTCAGGAGAAGTGACTGCAGTGATTATGTGGTTTACGCTTATGGTGTACAATTACAGCCAAATCAATTGCTATACAATGAAGCTGCAAACAATCAAAGCTTTAGTGCTGCATGCTACAATACAACTCCCCTTGACTCCCGATTTAATCTGTCTTCTTCTGTTGTCTTTATTATTGTCTCTTATTGTCTTTTTTCTTCTCCTTTCCACCACCCACTTTTATCTAAATCCTCTGCTTCACCTGCAGTGCAACGTGGCTCCCAATAGAGGGCAGTTCTCTCTCTCTCTCTCTCTCCCTCTCTCTCTCTCTCTCTCTCTCTCTCTCTCTCTCTCACCAGCGTGGGTCTGGAATGATGAATGTCTGCAACCCACTGGCCGGAGAGGTCAGCCTTCTTCCTCCATGTCTCATTAGGAACACAACTGCAACGTGTGCCCTTTCCTCAGCGAGATTACCATACAATTCAATACACTCCCTGGCAACTATCCCTTCTGCCCTGAGGTGGACGTAGCGATGGAGACAAAACGCCGAGCGGAAACCGGGTTAAAGGGACTACAATAAAAGCAAAATGCCTCCAGGGATCAGAGAAGTGACTCTGCCACTACTGTACAAAGGCGGACAGTGACAATGCCCCGGTATCGCAGCGGGTTTGTTGTGGTGAAATGAGGTGGAAAATCGGTCATGTCATTTTGAGGAGGCTTTTGAGGTATCTCCATTTGTCAGTCCTATTGTTGTGTGTGAAAGCACAATCAGAAGAAGGTAAAAGAATCCACTCAGAGGAAAATGCACGCTGACTTTCAATTCTGTAAGATACATTTCAAACACAGCCTTGTAGTAACAAAGGGGATCTGAGCGGTAAGAAGTGGAGTAACAGCAAGAAAAATGACAACAATGAAATTCCTTTTGTTCAGAAACAGGGAAATGAAAGTGCAGCTAAGCAACACAAAAGCCCTGTTAAACATGCAGCCATGTTTTCCTCTTTTCACTCTTAACACCTTCGTGGGTTCCTGGCTCGGAGAAAAGGTAGAGAGAGAAAGAGTCTGCTGTCTCTTTTGGAGACCCGAGGGGGTTCCTTTCATGCGTAGCAGTGATTTGGTTAGCACTGACAACAATGATACATCAAAGACCTGAATCTATTTCAACACAGTGAATCGACAGCGAGTCCAACAATAGAGGGAAAGACGGTTTGTGTGTTTGTACGGCAGGTGTTTATAGCCACTAAAACCCCCCAAAAAGCTCCATTCAAGTAAAAGTGATCATATTTGTGTTAATAATGGAGCCAGAAGACAACGAGATTCCCATCATGACCACTAACCAGTGTGAGGACATGCTAAACATACACTTCCTGGCTTGCCCATGGCCACGCTTTTGTGTGGTCAGATTTCTGTGCTATATTTTCCTGGCAATAAGAACTAGTTTGTTTGATTTGCTAAGAATGGGATGTTTGTGTTTGTGACCTCGCACTCGCACAGTTTTCTGTGTTTGGTTTGACTCTGGGTCAAACAAACAAGAGAGGAGGACATCTGCGAGACAGTACCTTCCAAGAAAGATGGGTTATGATGCATACCGGTGACTCCTGCCAACATTCAATGACTGAAGACATTTTTCTCATTCTATATTACTCGCTATTTGTTGCCGTTAATCTATCCGCAGATGGTGTATCCGCCGCAGCCAGTTAATGTCTGCCTTTGGCAATCTGGCTATATTACACGAAGATATTTGTTGACTGTAAGATGGTTTCAAATGTCAGCAAACAATGCTCATCACAGTTTCCTGGAACTCAAGGTGTTTTCTTCGCATCGCTTCGCTTGTCCAAAATTCACGGATATTCAATTTACAATGATAGAATACAGAGAAAGCAAATATTCACATTCCTCAACTAATCAATTGACATTGAAATTCTAATTTTAAGGGGATTGAACTGGTTTGGTACTGTTTTCCTTTACCAAGTACAATTTGTGGTGCAGACCGGTTTTGCAACTGGAAAATATAAACCTTTAAAGGTTTGGTATAAACAACCACATGCAGAGTTGCCTTGGCATTAAATGAATCCCGGACGTGCGAGATTAGCAGCAATTAAGTAGTTGCTGGCCATCTGCCTTCACATAAAGATCCATCTTCTGCTTTGGTCTAGCCGCTGTTAGCTAAATCTTCATTTTACAATCTTAAAAAAGTGAGAAAAATTAATTAGCAATTATTTCAGAATATATATAGAGAAAGGAACTAGAAGCGATGCACACTGGTGCACACACACACACACACACACACACACACACACACACACACACACACACACACACACACACACACACACACTTTATTCAGTACCAATGCTTCACTTGGTAGATTTCATGGAAAGTAGGGGATGTTTAAGGGTCTAAAGAATATTTGAAAAATGTAACTGGGAGTGTTAATGGTTCTTACAAGCGTTTCTGAAGGAAGGAAAGTTATTTCAGTCAGAGCAACGATAAAAGAAACTTTGCCAACTTTGGGTAATCCATATACTCAAACGGAAATGTGAAAATGACAAGTTTTCCTTCTGCAGTGGCTCCACAGCCTCACGGTGATGATAAGGAAGTCACCGGGCCAGGAGGAGTTCCAGTGTGACGCTGATTTTATGTCTGTGTCTTGTTGTGGAGTAAACATGTATGATATGACAAGTAAATTAGCAAGATTTAAAGCTGATTGTGCATTTTTGTATTCTTCTAACGTACAAAGCCAGGCGAGCTGTTTGACCCGGGGTTCAGTCTTTATTCTATACTCAGCTGATTGAGTGGGATCTTATTTCGGCACGAAAATTAAGAATCACATCTCCAAAGCGTCTTTTATTTTCCTATTAAAAGAAAATTAGTTTATTTCTTATTAAAATACACTTTTATTTTATAATATAATTTATATTCAAAATATTATATATTAATATGTACTTGTTTTAAACTACTGTTACCTGTTTGTTATTTATAAAATGTATCTATGATTGCAATTATATGTTTATTGTTTTCATAAAAAATGTATTTTATGCCCATGTTTTTTGTTATACACCTTTCACCGAGTCAAATTCATTGTATGTTCAACGTAGCCAAATACACAATTCTGATTCTGATTCTGAACTATTGCTTTAACGGCATTGTCACTGTGCAGAGAAGATGTTCTGGTGAGATGTAATTACTGCTCTTTCTTGCTCTCTGAGTGCTCTGTATGTGGTGACATGGATGATTCACTTTTGCAGCTGTTTTAATTATTTGTAGTTCACTTACCCTCCAGCTGTGCTGCTGAGTGTTTTCTGTGTTTGGAGTCCGATGTCTTTTAAACAAATACAATTTGATTCAAAGACCTCGGGGGAAATCGGATGATATCTCCAATGAATGGAACCTTTTGTCAGCAAGAGCTCCATCCTCTGCTTACTACAGTGGAGTTATAAAGGTCAGTGCACATTCGCAGTGGAAACTACTGTAGTTCATCCCCAGTGTGTGCGTAATGAGGTAATTTAGCCTGATGTAGGCTAGTTGGGGGTCATTGGAATATAATGATTAATAAATTAGGATCTGGTACAGCAGAAACCCTATTTTATGTGTGTGCATCCCAAGAGAGTCCCGGCTCCTCTCTAATGAGTTTCACTAGCTCAGGTCTAATATCTCTCCTCGATGATGCTAATGAGATCCTATTGAAACCAGCAGTACTCCCTTCTCTGTCGCACCGATGAACAGCAGACCTGAGATGCAACTGAACGTGATAGTTTGGAGTGTTACAGGCGAGTTATTCGGGGCCGTTGGAGGCCCTCTGGGGCTCGGGAGAGTTGATGAAGCAGGAAAGAGTGGCAGAGAGAGAAAGCGACCGCAGAATAAAACTGAATGTGCAAAAATGTCTCAAAATTGTGTGTGAATAATCATGACTTAGTCATCGTGAAACGACTGAGACGAGGAAAATTTGTCCCCGAAGACAGCTCAGTGAGCCACATCACAGTTGTTAGTAATACATGTGTGGCGCTCATAAATCATTTGCACTAACTTCCTAACCTTGTGCTGTCTGGGTGGACTGGTGGCTCTCAATCCAGGGAAAGCCTGTTTCATCTGTGCGGACTGGATGCGTTTATGGAGCGATAAACATTGACATATGACAGACAGATAATGAAAGAGATCATAAAATAAAACCATGTCAAGAGGCAGATCAAACGTAAAATAACCAATTTATGTATGCTGGAGATTTCCCCCAGGATCTATCAAACCTGCGACGTCAGCACTGGCCCTGTCAGTACAGATTAGTTTACTTTCACAGTAGGCCTGCAAAGGGACCTGAGTGCAAATCGCGCAGGGGTGCAGAGGATGAAAAAAAAAAAAGAAGAAAATAGTGCAATTCTTCTACTAAATTGCCTTTTTAGTCTGTCTCTTCTTTAATATTTTCTGGAATAACCCCCTCTGTTTTTTTTGTTGCTGCAACACATTACTTCTTCAAACTGCCTACTGGTCTATTTTCTTTCTTTCTCTGTGCGATATTTTCCCTATGTTCCTCTCAAACGGTGTGTGAAATGAGGGGATTCGGGCGTCCTGCCTGAAACAGATGCGGCTCCGTGCATCAACCAATCAAAAGGTTGTGTAGCCACTCTGCACCGTATCGAAGCTCAAGCAAATCAGAGCCTAAAAAAAGTGGCAGACAAACAGACATTTTCTGAAAAATTTGAGATGTTAACATTGTGCAAAAACACTCCGTTGAGCTTGTCTTCTAAAAGTTGAATCCAAGTCAGATCATGACTAGAAAGGAGATGTCATAGCAGCGAGTGAGCTCTTTAGTTTTACCCATGACCATAATCATCAGTTTGATTCGGATTGGCAGGAATATGGGGGAAATTGTATCACCATAATAGCAACACGGTGCCTGAAAATGAACATAGATGTTAACCTCGAACAAAAATGGCAAAGACCCTCACCATCAAACACTGATGCTTTTAACCAAAACCCATGTCTCAGTTCAAATGCAACTACACATGGATGCAGCCCACACACATGTTTTTACTTACCAGAGTTTATCTTGAGAATATTAAAAAGTTAATACTGAACACGCCTGCAAGACTTCCACTGTCAAGAAATTGCGTTTTGTTAGTCCATCCATCACTTTTGTCCAGACTGAAAGGTCCTGGGCGACTATTTGACGGATTGCTTTGACATTTTGTGCAGATAGGATATTCGTGGTGCCAAGAGGATCCATCTTACTGACTCTGGTGACCCCTGCCTCTTCCTCGATCACCACCAGCAGGTCAAAACTTTCACTTATTCCTTGAAATATCTCAACATCTACAAGATGGATTGTTACAGACATGAGACACTTTGCTGAGCCTATAACTTTTCCCCTACTGTCATCATCTACTTGGTGGAATTTTAGATTTCTCCAGTATTTTGGTTGATGATCAAATGTCTGCAAAACTAATGACTTTGCCATCAATGTCAACTAGAAAATGTCAACATGCTAACACACTGTGGTGGACACGGTAAACCTTAATCCTACTTAAAATCACAAAGGTGTCATGGAGTCGCTACGAAATGTAGCGGTTTTAAGTTTTTTAAATTGCATACGTTGACTTGTTTCTATTTACCAAAGAAAGCAATTTTTCCTGAGCAAAGCGTTTTAGCCTAGAGCTAACCCACAGGACACAGGATACAAAATTCTCCTACGTACACCTGACCATCCATTTTGAATGTTATCAGCTGATTGTATTTCCCTTATCAGTGATTATAAGCCTCCTAGAAATGTGTTAGGAAGGACCTGCTACACCTACTAGCGGGTTCAGTGGGCCGTCTCTTTTCATTTTCACCCAAGAGGGCTATATTTGTGTCTCATTTTGAACAACAGCTCAAGTTTGATTTGTTTTACTGTGTGTTAGGTTGCTTGGGTAGGTTGTCTCCTTTGTAGCATTAGAATGGTCACGATAACAATGTATCGCCTATTAATCGGCTGATAACGTTCAAAATGGGTGGCCAAACCACCCATCCTGTACTCGTTTTAGATCTACTATAATAAGGACACATGCTGCCAGTGAACCAGTGAATGTAATCCAGATGGCGGTTAAGGTTTCTCGGAAATCAGATTTTTGAAACAGATTTAATAGGAAATGGGGATGTTCACAGTTTTAGTGGGAGAAAAAAAAATCCTGCGTATGGTCTAACTGATGTGCCGTACAAATAGATTTGAAATAACACTGATTATAATTTGTAATCAGGGAATAGCACAGCTAGTTTTGATTTTTTTTTTTTAATATGTCTTTAACCTCTGGAAAGAGAAATAAATGCGGTCTGAATAAACCCTTTGAACATAAGTGTTTACTTTTACCTCTGAGTCAGCTACACTGAAGTGCGAGATTAAAGCATTTGCAGAGGTGAGGGAAAACTTGTTTTTCTTCCAGTCTCTCTGGATATGTAATATCTCAAATGAGTGGATTCCTTGACAATCAGGGCGCTGAGAGCCCACACAACGCCTGCTTCACAGCCACAGTACCGCCGTCACCTTTTAGCGTCTTCTATCCCCGTATTGATTTCTGTGAGCTGCAGTGTTAGTAAAATTCTCTAGAGAGCTACGGGGCTCATCCTCTTATCCTGGACAATAAGATCAACTCAGTGTGACTGGCTCATCTCCCCCCTTGGAGTTTTAACTCTCCACCAGAGATGACACTTATTCCTTTCCTTGTTACTCACATATCCACACAAAGACGACAAAGGATTAGATCAAGTTTCTCTTCTTAATATTTTCCACTCAGTGGCTGGCTGCTACTGTTGGATCTCATGATGAGTAGGATTTTAAGGCTTTGTGTACTGTGACCTGGTCCCACTTTTATATTTCTGTATTTTCCTCTTTGTTTTTGCTTTTGTCTTACCACTCCACACTTGCTTTATTCCCCTCTCCCACCTCTTTTTGTCTTTCTTTGTGTCAATCTTCCTCTCAATGTGCCACAACGTTGAGCGAGCAGGGGAGATTTGCCAGGCTGTCCTTTTCGTCTTTTCTCTTCTGAACTTCAGTTGACATATATTTGCAGCATCTACACAAAAAGGCTAAACAGAGCATTAAACAACTGAAAAAATGATTGTCTTCCCCCCGCTGAACTGCCTCTGATGTTCTTTACTTTTAGCAAGGTGATATGGTGCGTACAGCATTGGTCTGTGGGGGTCTGTCGACCGTCGAAAGACGAACTCAACAAAATGCTAGCCACAAGAAGACTGGCGTGTTTGATTGATACGTTCCCGTAAGAGTACCTTTTCTCTATTAAAAAAATGAAAGGCTACAGTGTTTACTTTTGCAGATGGCGGTGCCATTCTGCATTTACTCTTTATCGGCGATTCAGGAATGATTAGTTTTTCAACCTCAGGTTGTGCAATGGTGAAGCAATGACTAACAGAAGAGCAGGTCAAATATGGTGAATACAGGCTAGCAAGCGCCAAAAACCATGACTGAATGAGATAATAAGATGCAGATCCTCTTGTTGACTCGCTGTGGGCCTCAACGAGTGAAAAATTATAGTGTTAAAATTGTAGTGAAAGCTATTGCTTCAAAGTGTGCATGTTGTCCATAGACACTACGTGCATGTTTTCTGCAGTCCATGGACATGAGTGTTCTGCTTGCTTTTTAAAATAATTAGCTGTAGACTATGACAGGACAATCTTGTTGTTTTTAAGGTTGTCCTCCACGGTTTCTTTTGTACTTGTATGCGCAAGGCCATGTGACATGCATCCTTTGTGTTAGCTAAAAGAATTATTTAATAATATCAAAATGAAAAAAAAAATGGTGTTAGTGATCTTTAGCCACGAGAGAGTTTTGGCTAAAATTGCTTTTTGTATTTGAAAATTCAAAAGATTGTATGAAAATGTTTCAATTTTTTCCCCCGGCTGGCCTGATTTTCTATTTTCACATTACGCAGCGGAGGGTAGCTGTGCCCTTGTTGCAGTAGCCGCCTCTTTGTCCGGCCTTTCTTTGCCTCTCCAGTTCTAATGAGGTCTCTACTTCTCTTCATCCCAGTTAGGCTGACTCATCTTGTTGTGTTATGGGCTATTTTATGATGAGGATGTGTCATTGTTAGTCATTTTTAACCTGACACTTTGTTTCACTTGTTTCTGACAGTAAAACTAACTTCCCATAGCATTTTGTGTTTCTGTCTTTCTTAGCGTCCCTTGGAGATCATTGAAATGGTTCAATACACTTTCAATGGATTGAATGACTGGCTCATTTAAATGCACCTGCATCTTGTCTCTATTGACAGGGTTTTACATCATCTATGCAACCATCGTAACTGCAGCCTTCGCCAAGCTGTATCACCTTCAACCGCTCCAGTTTCATCAGAGACACCGGCCTAATTTGTATCTGCAAAACACCCCGTCTGCCTCTCCGTCGCACACTCCAAGGTACAAACAAATACCAGAACAGGCAAGAAGCCTGCATGCGTGTACACAGCCCAACACAAACCTACATAAACAAACTCCCTGGTACAGTTTATTAGATTGGTCTATCTGGACAGGGTTAATAAGAATTCTGGCCCCTCTGTGGCCCTTTACTGACCTGGACCCTTACCTCTGCTCGCTTGCCTCATTATTCTGTCAAGTAAACAGAACCCCTCTCCTCCTCGCCCTCTGGACGAGGGAGAGAGTTGCTGAGAGAGGGAGGGCCACAGAGTTACTTACGGTGCTGTCCCCTTCATTCCTCTCCCCCTGGTGTTAAACCCAAAAGTTAGAAAGCAAACAATTCTAACAAAAGTCTAACGATATCTCTTCACTTCTCACCTACACACTCATAAACACAAATAATATAACCCTGAGTTTAGAATGGATGAAATTGAATGAGACAATAGAATTGTCTGACCTTGACTCAAAAACCCAAAGTTTATTTCATTAACAATATGAAAAAGAACAGCGACACAGGCTTACATTTGTGAAGATGAAACCAGCTAATGATTGATATATTCCAGCAAATAATGATTCGGGGATTATTAAAATGCTTTCATTTTCATTTTCTTTAAAATGACCCCCCCCCCCCCCAATTAAGGAACTAATCTGTGTAGCGCTTCAAGCAGCATGTTTAAATTGTCTGTAAAAGTCTGTGTGCAGGAAATCCTTTGACAAGTTCTTGCCGTACCTCAAATATGAAATGCACCTCAAAGAGAGCTGTAAAGCATTAACAGGAGGCAGGGATTCAGCGGATGATTTATTAGAAGATGAAGTGGATCAGAGGGTTTGAGCCGAGGGTCCCAAGGCCAATAGGCCTGCCTTATCAAACGGCACCAGGCTCCATGGCCAATCTCCAACTGTGGGCAACTCGACCAGTGCTGGCTCTGGTTGCTGATACAAGTCAGATTTATTACAGAGCTTTATTAGGAAGCGAAAAAGACTTGGATTTACTTTTGCTTATAAAAAATATGAGTAGCCTCAATTCCTAAATGTATACTAAAGGAAAAAAGAACACTTTACTCTTTAATGGATCACCAGGTCACATCAATTTGAACAAGTTGAGGAGAGTTTGCACTGCTAAGACAGAAACTATGACGTTGGTTCCAATCTGATATTGGACCTCACATCATGAAACGACTATTTGATAAATGTAGGCCCTGAACACAACAGAACGAAAACCCACAACAGACTGACATAATAGATAACCAAAGACTAAACCTCCGGTTGTTTTCCAGCAGACTTCATCCCTTGGATTAGCCAAAGAGCAGAGGCCTGATCATAGCCCCGGAGGGACCAATCAAGCATGTTTTACTTCATGCAGGTTTGGGATATCATAGAATCTACACTAAATATCTGATGCATGCAGAAAAGGGGGAAGGCTAGGAAGAGGAGAAAGCAGTGAGTAGGAGGATGTGGTATAAATCATTCTTGCAGAGATTAAATTAATTATATTGCATTAGTGGCATTGCGTCCATTTTGATATCCATTAATGATGACAGGTTTGAGGGAATAAATATGACTGGTGTTTATATTTTGATCATGTTGGAGTCTAGACTAAGAAAGCTTTTATGGATCCTTTATGATTGCATAAAGCATGAGAAGGCCCTGCAACACATAGGACTCACATGCCACTCATGCTAATTAAATTACCCACGATCAATGTTGCCGATCCATCTAGCGATCACATAGTTGCCTGCCTTGGACGGCTGTAGAAATCTTTTTTAATTTAAGGGAGACAGTGAGGGAGCCTTCCGGCAATGCATTAGTGGCCCTCCGGGTAAACACCGGGAAATAAGATGTCTGGATGATTGCTTAAAAGGATTACGAAACAGTCCTTTTTTTTCAAATCCAAATTGTATGCTACCACCTGTACATGTTGTGATTTTAAAAAAAAATTGAAGGAAACAGCAGTTCACAAACATACTAATTAGACCACCTGGAAGGGTGATTGCTTCATCTCCCCTATCCATCATCTACAACATTGTACTTTTACAAGACCATTTACACATTCAAGGGCACGCTAGAAAACACACACACACACACACACACACACACACACACACACACACACAGTCTGCTAGAGCGTTTGAACCAGTGTTAATTAAACAGATTACAACACAGGGCTAATCAAAACTGCCACGCTCTTCAAGGCCCAAACTAATGGTAGTCTATTCTTTAATTTCCCACTTAATCAAATACATATAAGAAGGTGCATGTGTGCGCGCACAGATTCCCCCAGCAGGCAGGTCATTAACATCCGGGCTTCTCGCTGATGCATGGAGAGTTCCTCCATTGGAATCAGATTGTACTGAATGGACCTTTGATTTAACTGCGGTTTGAAATGCAGTCCCACTGGTCCTGCTCGCTCTGGCCATTGATTGTCTGTGTTCATTCACCATTTGAGTTAAGCTCGGTGCAATCAGAAAGAACAGCACAAGGGCCTTTGACCCCACCCTGCGAACTGAAGAGGACTGCATATCGAACTCCTTTCCCGTTCAATCTTCACTCATCATTGTTCTGTCAATTATTTCGGCCCCTAACGACTCTCCGGCACGGAGTAAAGCTGCCTTGTAGACACATATCCACTAACCCAAACAATGTACATTTGCATGCACTCACGGTTCGTGGGGTGTAGTCAAATGTCAGCACTGAATGAACAGCCCATTCTTTATTCAAATCGACCCTCATGTACGTATTCATGCCTAAACTGGAGCTCTGGAGGCGAATTTTATATTCATGCATTAGACGAGCAGCCAACATATGGAATATTCACCATATCCAATGTAGGATGACATTATTGCTCATGATAAAAAAAATGCATATCTTATTTCTACTATTTTCTAATGGCAGGTTTTCCATAAGAGAAGCCACATCATAACTGCCCCGCTTTTCATGTAAAGGAAGGAGAAAGTATGGGCAACCCTTCATTGTGAAGGGGCAAAGATGTGATGAGAGCCGGAGAATATTGCATCCCATATAAGGCCTCAAGCTATTATCATCATATCATGAGAACAATCAATCAAATTGGGTTAAAATGTACATGCTGTTTCAGAGCCACTCAGATATGTATAATGGGATCATGAATACAGCACATTTCCATATGCACCACAAAGTGGGTTGTTCAGACTCCCGGGGCCCCAGGTAACCTTATGTGAAATTGAATACAGAATACAATGCAGGGACTAACACCCCTGCATATATTTATTCATATATGTTCACATTCTGGTTGCTTGCAAACCTCATCTGGTTTATTAAAAAGATGAATTTTGGTTTCAGAACAATATGGTTGAAATAAGCTCTATATCAATAAGAATATGTTCTGATACTTGCATGTATTGCAATATGGCAAATGTAGACAAAACAATGAGCTGTGTTTCACTCTGCTTGCTTTTGTAGTGGCAGAAGTTGATGCAAATTCAGGTCGACAAGAAATGAATCAAGACATATGCACTTGAGGGGTGTTTATATGCATAGAAAGACTGCTGCTATGGTGCCCATCCCTACTAGTATAACCTTCTTTGTGAGTGTGAGTGTGTGTATTTGTATGTGCGTTTACATGTGCACCTTTTGGAGGAACTAAATACGATCTAATATGGCGTGATATTGGCTCAACTAAATGTTACCAGTGTGCATTTGTAGACAAGCAGCTGCAACATGAGGAGCATTGTTCCCCTGCAGGATTGTTTACCTGCTGGAATTATTTGCGTGACCAAGGAGGAATAATAAAATGTTCTGCTGTAGGGCCAACGCCCCGGGCAAAAACATAGGGATCTCAAGTGTCACGCATTGAGCGTGACTGTCACTCATTTCGGCCTTAAGTCACGCCCTCCTGCCACACATCGTATTTCTCAGGCTGAAAAAAAACTCTAGGCTATTTAATGTGCCGCAGTGCGCTAACATGACCTGGTGGCGCTGCCCTCACCATGGAGGAATCAAGCACGTCTCCCCCAAATCCCCTGGAGTTCTGCCGTGAGGTGCCACTCGTAAGCCAATCAAAAAAAGAAATGAGCTACACGAATAGCTAATCATAAAAACATATCTTTTGTACCTGTTGTATCTATATATTTAACAAATACGAAGAAACAAAAGGTTACAACAGCTCTTCTTAGCAAACTGGATGAAATGTGGCGATGAATTTCTGCTGATGGACCATTGAAAATATTCGACAAATGTAACTGCAGAAAAGTCTTTGAATGAGTACAAGTTGAGGAAAATAGTATACTTGTTTAGGATATTTCTCGATAATTCAGAGATGGAGATGGATTTGAGTAAAGGGTTTAAAAGAGAAAAATCTGTGAATGCAGCCAGCACATAAGACTTAGCCAGCTCATGCGATTGGTCTTCTGTAAACACAGTAGTATTTGAGAGTGTTGAGGCGTTCTGTGAGAGATACCCAGAGGTGCACAGCCCAGTCTATGGAAGGTGATGGGGATCAAAGCCAAACTCCATGTAGTACCAGAGGCTATTTATACGTTTTTCAAACCACACTTCGTGCTTTATGCACCGAGAGGAGCTGATGGTGTTATTACGCCAAATAATTCTAGTGAATCTTACACTGAAAGTGAGGAGAATTTGTGGGATATCTTTAAAGCAGCAGCATAGCAAGCCCGCCACAGCACATTGCAGACTTGGAAATGGGCTACAGGTTCTTGAGAGAGAATACACCTTGATTTTGCAGAGGATAATAAGCAGATGTGTTGTGTTTTTGAATGGATGCATATGCTCGCTTGCCTGAGGTTATGCTTTCGAAGACCACCACAGTGGCAAAACTATTGAGGTTTTGAGAAACCTATTTGCATCATGCAGATTGCATAAAAAGGTATTGGCAGACAATGGACCTCAATTTATTTCAGCAGAAAAGGGATCAAGAAAGTTATGAGGAAAACACATGTACGTCTGTATAAATGTTCATAGTCATATGAACATTTGACTATGAACATTCATAATCAATCATGTTGACTCACCGGAGCCCTAAAGACCACAACTAACTGGCATAACAAGGAAAAAGGATATATGCAGGGATGGAAGGACATTTTGCAAGAAGGCTTATCAGCAGCATTTTTAACTATCAAGAATCTTTATGGACTATTTTTTATGGGAATTGTGGCTTTCTTCTTTCCCCAGCACTCTGCAGAGTATGCTAATCACTTCAGTCTAAAACAAGGTTGGGGTTTCCATTCCCCTCATTGATGCTCACTTCCTCTGTTTCGCAGAAAGACCCTCAGAGGCTCATGTCACCTCCCTCACCAGATGGCTGGGGCAAACAAAGAATGACAGGCCTTGATTTCACTGATGCTTAAAATATGATTTCACCAACTGTTGTAGAACAATTTGAATCCTTAACCTATTTTCACACTGGGGCTTGCGCACTGGGAAGACTTTTCTCATCAAAGACTCGGCACAACTCTTCGATTTTTAATGCAACTTCCGTGCAAGATTTGTTTTTTAAAATCCTAACCCTATAATACAATTGTCACTATAGCTGCAATAAGTGCAAACGTGATGAAACACACACTGTAAACCATATGTTGTTGGCCCGAAAATAATTCCATTTACCCTGGCTTTGTCACTCAGATATAAGACTATGGTGTTGTTTTTAGATAGCACCACTAAGAGCTTTGGTTTACAGACTTGCATCATGGAAGGTGTTGTAAGGCTGTCTTGTCAGTCTTTTAGAGCAAGGCTTACTCCCACTCTCTCACAGTGGGAGACCTCTCTGGCAACAGCAGTCAAATTGAATGTGGTGGCATGTTTCATGATCACGTAGACTTTGATGGGTGAAAATATGCTGGAGGGTTGCATTTGTTCACTTGTTTGTTTGTTTGTTTGTTTGTCTGCTTGTGTCTTTGTGTTTGTGTGTGTCAAAGAGTACGTGTGAACGCACACAGACAAGACTCATGTTTACAGTAAGAAAAACATTTGAGTATTAGGATCCTCACACCAGTCAAGCCTCTCACCTTTTCTGTTGAATGAACAAAGACAATAGGTTGTTCTTAAAGCTCAGTACAAGCCAGAGTTGCATTTGGTTTTATTAACAGAAAAGATGACACAAGAAAACCAAGGAATATAATAAATGTGTCTCTGCAATATGTTTGTCCTTCGAGCGACCGAGAGTGACACATTTAAGGTCTTATTTCAGAACAGTCAATACAATTGTATTCATTGATTTCTAATCTGTTTTAATGTCAATCTCCATCAGTAAACTCTCAACAATGCCAAATGCTTACAGTACAAATATCCAGCAAATTCAGCGTGCGAGCAAGGAGGATATAAATGTGAGTCACAGCCTTACGTTTTATGATATTTTTTTGTAATAAAGAATGGAGAAATATGATCCTGATATCTAATAAATGACAAAACGTATAAGAAAAGGAGAAAATTCACGAGGGAGAAGTATAAGTGAGTGTCCCTCAATCTCCCAAAGGTCATTGATTCAATATTTCATGTTATATCTGAAATGTTTAGTCAGTAATGGATGCTTGGCAGAAATTTAATCAGTTCCAATTTTGATAATTTGATAATATTATCATGTTTTCCCACCCAGCAAATATGCCAAACATCAAAGATACTCAAATGTGAGCATCTGCTGCTTGCCTTTGTCATTTATGATAGTACAATTATTTTGGTGTGATGCTGTGACATTTTATAGACAGACAAAAATAGCAGATTCATTAAGTTCATATACAAAATATGTTTTAAAAACCATCCCTGATGCGGCCTGTGAGAGAACAGAGAATTCTTGTCTCACTTTATATTTTTATTTTTCTACCCAGCACTCCCTTTTGTGTGCCAGATGCTGATTATTGCACGAGCATTGCAGCTCTAACCATAATAGTTCTGTCATGTTTAAACACAGCCACAGCGCAAAAGATTTTAGGTCCTGTGTCTGCAAAAGGGCTTATGTTTGTCATCACGTCTCCTTGTGCATGTGTTCATTCAAGGAAATGGGCAGATTAAGAAATGTCAGCCATCAGATCCGGTTTATTTTGATTAGTTGTTAGATGCCTCGCCTCACCTCCTGCAATTACAAATCGAACTCCCTTTGCAGCTTGAACAACTCACTGATTGACACGCTGATTACTGGGCCACAGAATTGCCATTGTGGTTCTAAAACCTTCATTTGTTTCGTTTTCTCAACTCTTCCCCTCAATCAAACAGGACTCCAAATTGTGTTAGCTTTTATTAAAAACAAAAAGGAGCCAGAGGCAGCATGTATACCTGGCATGCATGGCTGATGACTCTCTTTCTGAACTTGCAATGCGGTAGGGCCAAGACAGTTAGTGAACTCGTACCGCACTGTCACGGCATGTCATTGGGGAACCAAGTGCAACATTTACCTGAAAACGTTTAGCCATACGCCACTAGCAACACATTCTGTGGCAAAATACACGCGAGTCAAACTATGGCGAGCGCAAATTGAATGCATTAGCTGGGATACACTCCCGTCGGCTCCTGGTCAGCATCAGCAGCATCGGGGAAAGATTTGTGTCAAGACACAAGGTTGAGACAAGGAGTCTGTCGGGTTTGTGGGTACGCATGATCGACAGCATCACCCAGATGTGCCAATCACTGGGATAATGTGTGGGTTTTGTGCAAGTTTGTTTTGTATGTACATTTTTTTATGAAACACAACCATAAAAGACGCACCTCAAAAAATGAAGAGAGGATATAAAACAAAACACAATGAGAGACAGACCAAACTAGCACTAAACAGGATGAGATCTAAAGACTTGTCTAGAAAGACTTTTAGAAGCCGCTCACAGTCTGGTAGCGTTGGGAAGATGATTCCAGAGGGTTGAAGATAAATCAGCAAAGCCGTGGTCACCTCTTGTTTTGCAGTTTGACCAGGGGATGGATAATAGGCAGACATTTGAGGTTTGGAATGATCAAAAGATAGAATGAGGATCAAAAGAGATCAGAAAAGTAAATGGGTCCATTATTTAATCAGAATTTTACAAAAAGCAAATGGGATGACTCAAGAACAGGAGTAATTCAGGGGCTAATTCTAGTTAATATGCCTGGCAGCTGTATTTTGACACAACTGTAAGAAATTTAGAGCAGCTCGACAGAGGCATGTGAAGAAGTAATTACAATAATTTTGATGGGAGAAAATGAAAGTGTGAAGAATTAGTAGTTCCAAGACAAGTTTAATAACATAATGGTCATGGGTCATATTCTGGGCAAAGTTGATTAAAAGATTTTTAGCAGTAGTAAAATAGACCAATAAAGTGATCAACGGCAGTGGAAAAGTTATCAGGTCCAATTAACAGAATTTCAAAATGAAGACACTTCAAATATCTTTTGCCGTTTTCGAAGCAATGTTCAGATTATGCAATCGCTCCTTCATATGGAGGTTCTGATTTTCAACTTTTGATTTTTCCATCTACGTTCGGCGTTTCTTTATTCCCTACCTTGTCTGATTTTGGCATTGATTCCAACCTGGAAGTGAATGGAGCGGCCCAGTTAAGGGTCATTGTTCGGACTAGAAAAGAAGCTGTAAAATTTTACAGCGGGTGGCTCACTCATGTCCAGAGGAAAAAAAAAAGTCAAGGATGTAACCACAGTTGTGTATGGGGAAAGAGATATGCTGCACAAGATAAAAAATAAAATAAAATGATGTTTGAAAAATTGGAGGCAAATGAGTTCGGATTGTCCATGAGTGTTAAAGTCACTAGCTATGATGGCCCTTTCATATGTGAGAGAGGACTGTAAAATCACGTAATTGGGTTTTCACTCAAATCGGGTCATCAATCTTAATTTTAACAGCTAAGACTTAAAAACGGTCACCAAATCTGAATGAAACACACGTGAGATGATTTTTTAAAACAGCTGTAATACCCCCTCCATGGACCGTTAACCTTGATTCGTTCAGCAAATCGTAACTGGGAGGGTAGAGCTCCACTAGAGGGGAGCGCGACACAGGTTTATGCTAGATCTCAGTAAGTAATAGGGAAATCAAGGTTAAGGGATGAAATTGGATCATTAAGGATTAAAGATTTATTAGACATGTACTGAGAGTTTAAAAGAGCAAAGACACCTGGAATAAGGGGCTCAGCTGAACTGGAATTACTACAGCAAACTATAATCAAATGATCTAAGCAGTTGAAGACCCAGAATACATCGGGTAATGGGTATCAGGCCTAGACACGATCCGAACAGATCGAGGGAGGTTCAGTCAGAAGAATGCTTCTGAGTCAGGAGGCTTTAATGAAAAGAAAATACTTTTGTATTGGACTGTTACACCCGTGTGACTATCCTATAGGATCTGACAATCCTATTTACAAGGAGGACTCACCCCCTTCCCTCACATCAGCATGTGCAGACACAAAGGCAATGTGTGCATGCATCCCAAGAGAGTGTGGATTCCCACGCTTAATTATCCCAACAGCTGATGAGGATTTTGAGTTCACTCGTACCTGAATTAGCCCATTGTATGGTAACAGTGAGGACACAGAGAACTGACTGGTGAAGGACAACTCGTAGCATTTAAGTGTCCTCATACATCTTCCGAACAGTGCGGACAGTATTATCTCATGACCAGTGGGCCACTTTGAGATTACATCATTCAGCTTAAGTACAGCCTGGAGACTTGCACAATGTGCGCAGCAGCTAACATGTGGCTAAATCGGCTGTACTCGAGTAAAGAGAGGTGCAGAGACTGGATTGGGGTCCTGCGTTGAGTTTATTGTTCACAAGCTGTTTAGAGGGGCTGTGAAGAGTCATGACAGCTTAGTGGACGAGACATGCTGCCAATTGCCTTAATTTAGATACACTTCAGTTATTTTATTCTGCTTTAAAAAAAAGTGCATTGTCTAAATGTGTCTACCACGCTAAGCCTTCTCTGCTGGCCGAAACAGGGTCACATTTATTTGTGTTTTATAATTAAAAGTTATATCTATTTTATAATGTAATTGTTTTTCACAAATACGCTACATGTATTGTAATATTTGTTTTCCCTGTTAGCTCTTTTTCTCATTGACCAGCTCCTGCCTTGTCCGGCTGCTGCTGGCTGCTCAGGGGCAGCTGCTTAAGCGCTCTGCTTAACGCTCTTGTCCAATCAGATAAGAACTCTGTTTCTCTCTCTGCGTCTCTCTCTCTTCTTTCTCTCTGTCTGTTGAACGACATGGTGATGCTCAGATAAAAAAAAAGGGGATTAAATCAAAAACATGCCAAGACTTTACGATAATTGACTTGTTTTCACTGTGATGTAGACAATATCAGTAAGGTAATGAAACAGTAACGTGTGTGGACTTCCACACACACTGGAAACATACATTTGTCATCATATTGAGTGTGATAGCTGTGGTTTGCAGAAAGAGCTGCAGCTGTACAGGTAGAGAAAAGAGTTTACACAATGAACACCCACACACGTGCATAAACACAACCATGTTCATCATTTTACGTTGTTCATGTCAGTCTAATTGAAGCATTCAGAGATATCACGTCAAACAGCAATCTCCTGGTTTACCTGCTTCAAGTTTTGTTATTTTGTGCTTTAGGATAAGGCAAGGGCATATATTGTAAATACAAAAGCATCCCGCAGGCTGCAGCCGTAAGCACTTGGTAATAGCTTTTAGTATCCAGCAAGAGGGATGATAAAATGAACTCTGTTATCATCTCACATGCTCTTTGTCACCCTACACTCGGTTTCACCGCTTTTCCTACTAAGACTCTTGTCATTTATTGTGTCACACCTCAACTCTCAGCGAGAGGTGGACGTGGCTGCTAAAGTAACAGGAATACTGTTCTGCTGAAGGCCCACACATTGTGCACACCTCTGGGACATGGGTATGTTGTTTTTTTCACCTCCGCGAAATCATTACACCGAGATACAATGTCTGTAAGTCCACAGTCGCCTATTATATGTCACCTCTTCAATGTGGCTGCTGGGAGTTTAGTCATCCACCCTGTTGGAATCTCTCACGTGGCGCTTGCAATATTGGCTGTAATGTCGCACTCTCTACCTCGAGCCAGGGGAGACGCGTTCTGCTCCCGGTGTTTATCTTTCAGCTTTGGGAAGTGATGCTGTTTTAATGGTAGGCCAAGTGAGCTTCAATTGACATTAGGAGACATTTTATGTTTTCAGGCACTTGTCTTTTTAAACTCCTTGGCTTTTATCTCCAAGTATCACCATTACCCCCATTCATATTCTGGCTAATGAAGATCTTTGTGCACTTAACCTGAGCATTGGGATAGCTCCTACCCACAGGAAAGCAGTAGACTAAAATGAGTGTGAACCTGTTAGTGGGGAGTTAGAGAAAGTATGTCAAAAGGGAAATCTATGCAGATCTCAGGAAGCAAAAAGATTAGATTAATTTGGGAAATCACTTTCAAGGCTCTCAGACTTAATGTAACACATCTTCCTCTGTTGTTCCCCTCCAAGGCAGCCTAAATCTTACAAGATGTACTTCTTTTTCTATTGTAGTCTGGAAAATAGTCTGGAAAATATCTACAGAGCCCTCCAGGTGAAAGCTCGACCAATCAGAGAGCTATAATAGATAGACGACGTGACCGGGCCTCTCAACTCCTAAACCTTGTTTTGAGCTAATAAATGAAGCAAGGCCTATTTATCTTCGAAAAGTAATATAAAAAAGTGGGCAATGTACGAGTTCAGACAGTTCATTTTGTTTTCAGTTTCGAGAGTGTGTTTGTCCAGTGGAGGAGACCGCAAAAATCAAAGGTTCATTTAATGAGCTGGCTTCACAAAGATTCGCAGGAATTTAAACGCAAACTGCGTCTTTCATTGTTTTGTTCATGTAAGCATGTTTTTAACATTCAGTAAAACAGAAAATTGCATGACTACTGCGCGATCTGTAAGCATTTAACCCCCTCAAAGAGATTTTCTAAATCAAAGTTCAGTGTTTTGATAGTCCGCATGTTTTGCAAAGACTGAACGATGCTTTTACGCGCTATTGTTGCGATCATTATTCCATTTTATGTAAGCCAAAGAAACCTAAAACAGGGTCACGGCCGGTGTTGCTTTATCATTGCAATACTTCAAGGTAGTCTTTTGTCGAGCACAGAATTGCAGGACATAATACCAGCTTCCACATGTATGACCTTGATTTGAGCAGTACTGTATAATTCAATGTCTCTGCTCCTCAGCAGGTGTGCGAGAGAGATGCGTCTAAATGATAGATGACTTGTCATTTATCACTGTCGTCACCTTGGCACTCAGAAGGAAATAACACCCCAGCCAGGGTGTGTCACTTCCTGTGTGCAGCTACTTTGTCTTTGCCTGAAACCGTTTAGCTGTCGAGTTGAATGTCAAATACTGTAAAAATGGCACACACTCAAAAACATAATTATTATGTATTAATGGAAACACCTTTGTGTAGACAGCAATGCCACACACTAGCACACATGCGTACTTTAGCTTATTTCGTCATGATTAGAAAGTTGCAGATGTTTCCGCCGACGCTGGAAACGGTCAAATTGGACACACAAGTTAAGTGAGTTTAAAGGATTGTACATGTGGTTTGGACTATTCCATAAAGAAGACCGTTTGTGGATATGGCTGGCTCATTCTAAGTTATTGAAACACTTACTTAAAACACATACATGTCTGCCAAGAGATCCATCTCCATCCTACAAACGGCACTTTTAAGTGTAATCAAGCGGCGACACAGTGTTCCTCAAACAATACATTTTAGTGGGTACACTTGTGAGTGGCTAAGGACCTTTTTGCCTGGCAGTGCCAAGGATTAAATGCTTAAGATGCTGAGTCATGTCCTCTTTCCTCCTCAGTCTTCGCAATCACTCTCTCCTGACAGCTGTCAGAGAAATGAACAAGTGCGCCGCTGCTTTCTGGTTGTTCATCAGGGTGTCCACTTCATATTTCATTCACACATTGATTAATTCTGTAGGAGGGAGTCCGACGTACCTTTGAGTGTTCTCCTTCCTCCGACAGTGGAGGGTCACAACCCTGTGACCTTCGCTTCTGACATCCTGACTCACTGTCCACACAACAGGGTTACTCGCTCGAGCTCCCAGAAACGCCACCCCGTCCTTCAGCTTGACCCTGAAACACACAGACGTGTGCAGGATAAAAGAAAAACATTACATTAGATGCTGGAACTGTCACCAGGACAGCTCGCAAATTAAGTTCCGGAGCTCCAGAAACTCACCCGACCTCTTTTATTCTCTTTCTCTATCTGACACAAACAAACATGTCAAAAGACAGAAATGGAATAAGGTTGGATCTAATTTTCTCAAGGTCTCCGAACAAACTTCAAAACACTCATGGTCTTTCTATCACACGTGGAGAAGCACATTATTTATTACAAAGTATATTATTTTGGACGATAGTAACCGATCAAAAGAAACGCTTTACTCACATTAAAAGCACTAAACTGGAGCTAAAAAAATATTTTAAAGATAAATAATGGTAATTGCGAGATGATGAGGACAATCATTACACTTCCAACTAAATTGTGTTGACAAAGAAACGCCATTATCCATTTTAGATAGACATATTTTATTTATGAGCAATATTGATTTCGGGAAGTCAATCTGGCTGGGACAAGTCAAAAAATATCATGAGCAATAATGAAACCTGTAATCGTGATTTAGGGTCAGCAAGGTCAAATGAACCGCTGGGAAGATGCGTTGAGCCACCATGAGAGTTCATATTCAGGACTCTCCAGAACATCATGACTCGCTGGAGCAATAAATAGGCAGCAAGCTCCACTTCAGACACACCTGGGGCTTTGCCAGGATTCAGATCTCTGCAGCCTTCATGCCACCTCTGCCCCACCCTATTGTTCCTCTATCACTTCCATTACTCCTGGTCACAGTCTGTGGGAGGCCATACAGGTGGCGAAGAACCATGACCTCCTTCTCTCCCAGTGTACTGACACGCTTTTGCTTTGTTCCTCCTCCTCCTCTTCCTCTGTCACATGCAATTACCGTGAAGTACGTGAACAGCTTTCAGTGCCTTCTCTTCCAACATTACAAATTGCTCTTGTTCGAACCACTGCCATAAAACGCCGCAGAATATGCGTTTTATGTGGAGAAAATGAAGGCACGAAGAGCCAGATCTGAAGTAAAACATCAACAGCACAAAGAAAGGTGAGAAGAAAGAAGCATTTCTATTCAGTGAAACATGAACGCAGGGGTAATTTCTTCCTGGCATCAATCTAATTGGAGACTGTTCCCGTTGTAGAACTGCAGAAAACTTGTCAAAGATGAAGAGGAAAAAACTGAGTATTAACGGTGGGATAATGACATGACAAACCATGCAGCAGTCCTTAGAAGAGTGCAGCCATTACATCTTCAGTGTTCCTCTGGTCTTCTTTGATCCTACCCAGGCCGCTGAGGCGGTGATAACTGGCCTCATGTTGGCCGCTACTCCTGACGAGCGAAGATAAAGGCCGTCGGTGTGGAACACACAGACAATAACTAGGAGGAGACGACTGATTGCCGCCTGCCCTCCTGTTTTCTCGTCATTACGGTAGCCACGGTAATTACAACAAACCGACAAGCAGATTCAGCACTGACACGGACTAACGGGGCGCGCGGCAATCAGCCGATATGAACTTCAGTCTTACGCTGGTGTATTGATGAATTATAGAATCCCAATTAGAGAGGGGCATGCTTTAGGCCCCATGATGACGTCGAGCAGCACCTTCATCCTCTCCTTTTCTTTTCTTGCTAACGTTCATGACAGATGCCATTAACTTATTGTGTTTGCATCACTGCTCCTTTTTCATCATCAATTAATGGAGTAAAAATAGTCAATACTAAATGCTATCCACGGGCCTGATACTCTTTTCTTTCATTCTTTTTTTCTTTCCTTATACGCACTCAACATCGCTCACACACAGTACAGACAAACCCAAGCGTGTACTGTAGCCAACACATAAGCAGGCTAAACTACCAAATGGCATGTTGTAAATGGGATGGGTGTGGCTAATATGATTTCTGGTGAGGGAAGATGAGTTGGGGGGAGAAGGGAGGGGCAATAAAGAAAAGCAATTCGAAAGGAGCTCCCTTTCACATGCATCAGCACATGAAGCTGCCTCATTAATTCCATGAAATCCTACATCAGTGGGATGAGTATTTACAGATGAGATGAGGTTGTCAGAAAGGTTTTCAACTCTCCCCTGATTGATGCTCAGAAATGAAACCCCAGGATATCCCCCGCATAAATGACATGTCACCCACCTTGCACTCAGGCACGCCTCTTGTATGCTGCATGAAATACTAATGTACATTAATGTCACTTTGCACAGCAGGGAATTAAATGGAATACAAACAATTCTGAAAAAATAACATCTAGACGCCATGTTTTACAGATATTAAGCGATCAATGGATCTAGATTCCGAGAAGTCAAATTTAAATTAGTTCTTGAAAACAGGTTGTATACAACTGTACAGCTGACAAATGTATACAACTGCAGATGAGAGTAATGACCTGAGTAGTGGCTGAAAAAGACTTGTACAGAACTCCATTGACGGTGGAAGATGCCTATTTGTTACTGAACTAAAAGTAACAATAGCACACAATTAGAACTAGTCCATCGTACAAAGAAATCCTGTATATTTAAATTATACATAAGCAATGGTTCAGAACAACATGGCAATAAAGAAATGTGGGCCACTTTTGCAGCATTTTTGCAGTTTGCAGTTTGACGTGTTAAATTTGTCCAACTGGCCAACATCGCCTAACAACCGGCAATTGGCATTATATTCACTCAGGTGTGTGTGCAGATTAGCTATGCACATGAAAACAAATTAAAAACAACATGTTTTTGATCCAATTTCAAAACATCCAGCCTGTTTTAGAACTAGTCCACGTAAAAGTCCTGTATTCAAATTGTACATAAGCAATGGTTCAGAACAACATAATGTACATACAGTGGCAATAAAGAAATGTGGGCCACTTTTGCGTCACTTTTTGCAGTTTCAAACTCAACATTGACATATTAAATATGTTAAATGTGTCCAACTGGACAAAATCGCCTAACAACCGGCAATTGGCATTATATTCACTCAGGTGTGTGTGCAGATTGGCTAAGCACATGAAAACAAATGAAAAACAACATGTTTTTGGTCCAATTTCAAAAACCAATTTCAGTAAACCATAAGATTATAATGACTGTATATCATTCACGAAAAGGAAAAAAAAAAATGCCTGAATGATTACACAGTGTCATTCAAAAACATGTTTTCTACTTGGAGCTTAAACGGGCTCTCGTAGTTCCCCTGACTGTAGCAATGGGGGGAGCAAAGGGAACACATTCAGATTGAAGGAAAGGGAGGAAACAAAAACAAGAGAGTGTGGAGGGATCTGAGGTTGTGTAAAGGTTTTTGTGGTGAGCACAGGGATGGAAGAATAGCTTGGTGCTTCAGGTATTTGAGCAGAAAGGGGATATTGGTTTACAGAGGCCAGCCAGGCGAATTAGAAAAGTCATGAGTTGCATCAAAGGCGATGAAAAAAGACAGAGGATGAAAACATTTAGGAGAGGAGAGGACACAAAGAGAAAGCTTTCAATAGAGTAATAACTAGTTATTTGCTGTCGGTTCTGGTCTTGAATTTCCAACAATAAGAAAGAGATATGTTAATTGAATCGTGAGAAGTCATTTCAAAGGTGATGTCACCCATTGAATGTAAAGTTAAAATTATAACTAATGAACAGGATGAAAAGGATTCCCTGCATTAGATAACCAGATCATTAGTATTGCAAAGATCACACAGACATACAGTACATCCAGGATACACACAAACACACACCTTGATCTGTGTCTATTGCTGATGTTAACACATTGGTGGACAAAGCTAACCTTTAGTGGCGATACATGAAAGGTAGAACAATTGCTCTGGTATCTGCTCAGCTACAAAGAAACGCCACTTTAGTTCCGACACGACAGCTCCTGCTAAGCGGGAACCAGATGGAGAAAATCTGTAATACAGATGAATCACACGCACGGCACATTCGTATACAACCAACGGCCAGGTTCTGAGCTATCATTAACTCACCCCATTCAAACGTTTGAAAGAAAAAGCCCCGCATGACAAATTAGTCAGATGGTGACTCGAGAACACTCGCTAACTTGTGGTTGTGCATATTTTCCAAATTTATTTTCAAACAATAGTCGAGAATTCAATTTACCGAACGTGGCCCGCGTCCCTCATTTCTCAAACACCTGCAGCTAAATCCAGTTACGAAGTTATCACACAAGCTGTTAAGAACGCTGGCTTCATTTCTGCACCCTTCCTCCCTCTTTATCTCTTTTGCTCCGAAACAAAATAATCTCCATCACCTCGGGGTGAAATTAAAATAGATAGTAGCTATTGACAGGTGAACTAAGTGTGGGGCTAGTTCTATAAATTCGTAATGTAACACAGGGAGACGCTCCGAGTCGATTAGCTGAGGAATAGCTGTCGGTGGAGTGTTTTTAAGGGTGAGCAGACACAGCCAGATGCGGAGATATACAACAAAAAAAAAAGAGAGAGCTAATTCAATTAATGAGTTTGATGCTGTTCTTCCCATTATCAGAGCTAGTTAAAGGAGCTGGTGCGTGGCAACGCTGCAAACGGAGGACAAGATGAACACTATCAGATAAAGAGGGCTCGCCAGACAACGCTCATCTCCTCCCATGCACTCTGCTGCGTCTCTTTCTGTGTCACCCCTTTGTCTCACTTTCACCGTGCCTCTTATCCCATCTCCCTCTGTCTGTCTCTATCGGGTTTCTCTGAAACACTCTCCGCTTCCCTCAGCCTTTCTCCCATCGCTCTCTATATCCTTCACCGGGGCTCTCGCTTTTCGGAGCTCTGCGACAGAGCTTCTTTCATCGTTTTTAAACAGAAACCAGAGATCCTGGTCACTTCAAGTCACTTCATTTAATTATCTCATTTCAGTCGGTAAGGCTTTGTCGAGTGATTTGAGGATATACAGACCTAAACGTCTTAATTAAGTAAAGTAAGTTCAAGTGACTGCTGGTGTGCAGAAATTCTGAATCCTATTCACTTTACAGTTTTTGGCCCGACACATCTGAAATTAAGACTTTATGGTGTACAAGAACTCTGTTCAAAGCTTTTAGCCGCGCTAGCAGCTAGCAGCTAAGCTAAAGGGTCAGTCAGTCAGTCGGTCCAATCGTATTGTTAACAATTACATTTTGTACTGGCCTTCATGGTCCCCTGAGGATGAAGTCTACTGACTTGGGTGATCCCATTACTATTCATCTAGCGCCACCCGCTGGTTTACATTGGTAGTAAACAGGGAAAAATCTTGACAGCTGTTTGAAGGATCGTCTTGGAAATTGGTGCTGACATTCATGGTTTTCTTTTTTCTTTAAGTAGCTCGCCTGACTTTTCATTTTGTGCCGTTAATATGTCACATTTTCTATTTGTCCAAACAGTTTTGGTTTTCTGAAAGACTAAAAGAGCTGGAAACTATTAGTATTAAGTGTTTAGTATTAAACACTTAATACTAATACTAAAGCTTTAATATTACTCCCGAAGTGACACTTTTTTTCCTGTATGTCCTTTCTAGTCCTACATACATGTTTGAAACTTAACCTTCATGAATAATAAAAAGATGTATGAATATTTAACTTTCAGACCAAGCAGAAAATATAGGAGATGGACACACCTATACTGCAATCCAGAATGACAATCGTGCAAAACATACTTAATTGTCTCATATATATATATATATATATATATATATATATATATATATATATATATATATATATATATATATATATATATATATATATATATACACACACACTGTGGTACACTGTGGTACTTTTCTCAACTTGTTCAAAATGGAATCAGAGTTGAAAACATCTTCTCACTTTTACTTAGGAAAAAGAAGGAGGATTGAGGGGGCATCTTGTGATATATTAAGCAGCCTATCATCACCTCACCTTCACCCACACCCTCTATTTTACGCAGGATGTTGCTGGAAAAGTGCTTTTGCACTGCATGAGGCTTATCCGCTCCTTCGCTTTACCCTTGTGAAATATCAATTTTCCATCTTGCTGCTATTAACCACCCATCATCTCACCATTATCTGCAGATCAATATCTGTGATCCAAACCACGCAGTGAATGGTTTTGGAGCTGTGAAGGGTTAAAAGCTACCCATCTATCAAGGGACAAAGATGATCAAAGGGAGTACTACTTGAAGTGCCTCTTAGTTTTTTCAACCTCCAGATCATTATATTGAGTGCTACTTAATTGAGGAGATGCTGACTGTCACCAAACACGAGACACGTTTACAATCAGGTAACTATATGTGCACTCTATGTCCTGTTCACGAAAAGCACCGACTTTGCTTTTCACTCAGAGAGGGGAGTAGAGGAGTTGACTGCTGTCATCCAAATCTCCTCTTCATCTATATCTGAATGCCTGAAAAACACACCGGGCATGGGGATGCCTCGTCTAACATCTCTTTCGCAGTCTTTTTTTAATTAAAGGAAAAAGCAGACAGATGGCTGACATATGGAGCTTGGACCTCAGGTCTGGGAAAAAACTCACGCCTTTAAAAAAAAAAAAAAAAAAAGAAGAAGAAATAACTGTCAGAGGAGAACCGCTGACTTCAAATGAGAAGAAGTTCAAAATGCGAGCTGGCCATAGCCTCATGACATGAACGAATCCATGACAGATCAAGAGCAATCACATGGGCAGGAGCACTGAGAAATGAATTTGAGTCGAATTCAGAGAAGCCCCTGAGATTGTCTGAGGAAAGGAACATTTCATTTCAAAAACTGGGCAAGGTTTCATACACTACATCGTAAATACATCTCTGAGGAAATCATTATTTTACTGTCAATAAAAAAAAAAGAAAAAAATCATAATAAGGTGTTTTGAGAAAGTGTAATCTACAGTTAATTATGAGCGTTATGGATGTGTTCCCCTCATCGCATGAGAATGGTTGTGTACAGGAGCTGAACACTGAACAACATAGTGCAACATAGATAGTGTAACATATGACTGTGAGGCATATGGAAACAAACATTTCTTGTAATGGCTGAATAACTCATTTCAACGTCATTAGTGGGTTTCAGAGAAGTGTCACGCAATATGAAGGCTTTCACATTTAAAAAAAGAACAAATGATTTTGACTTCAACCACATTTTATTTAATATTATATATTACACAAATGAGCCTAATGGAATCCTTAAAACATAGTTTTGTAAGCAACAGCCTCAAGAGTGCTATAATAATAATATGATGATGAGATAACACTAATGTGGAGCCCATTTCTGCATAATGCATGGCTGCTGGTTTGGGGCAGAATGCAACACATGCATAAGTTATTATAGAGAGGGTGTGAGATGTAATTAAGGCATTATTTACTTAAAAACTGGAAGCAGAGGAAGCTAATGAAAAAGGAAAGGAAATTGTGGCTAAAAAAAAAAGGAATTTATCAAAGCCAATAGCTTAGAGCAGTCAATGACTTTGTTTTCTTTCATCTGCCCCGAGCTTTCCTTATCTCCCTTTGTCAAATTATATTCAAGCTTATTTCCAAAACTGTATAAAAAAAAAAAAAACTGTCAAAGAAAATTGCAACAAATGATACATGCTATTCTAATTAGAGACACAGGCTGGATGTGGGTGAGTATTGAGTGAAATGACAAAGAGCTGTGTGTGTGTGTGTGTGGAGAGCGTGTACAAAGCGGGCCAACGGGATGATGACACTGAGGGGTGTGACAGCGCAACACCCACTATGGCCAAGAGCAAGTCACCTCCAGTAAATCACAGCCCGCCCCTCGTCACGACGCAAGACTCCAAATGTGAAATTCAAGAACATCGCCAATCTGGCGCCTTACATGTAGGACAGTTCAGCCCTCATTTGAGTTGCTGGATTTGCAGCACAAGCACGGGATTTCAGATTAACGCAAATATGGAATATTTGTCACGGGTTTCCTTTTTTTCATTTTCTATAATTGCCAAAATGTACGCCAAGCAGTGTACATACAAATTCCAATGTTTCATTTGCTTTAATGCTAGATTTCAGGAACTCGCTACTACTGCTGTAGATTAGCTGAAGAAATGAGGTCATGCAGTAGCAGACAGTGACCTGATCCCTGTCGCTGCCATTTGAATGGACGCCGTGCCAGTTAAATAGTGGATGGGGCAAATGCATGCAGACACTGCTTCCAGTAAAACCTATTTGACATAAGGTTGCATGCGGGGGATAAAAATTAGACTTTGCATTGGATTTGTTGGGCCGGATGGATGATCCAGGACTGATCCAATATTTGGATGGACGCAGAAGGGGGCCAAGCAGTATAATCTCAGGATGTAGTGAGACAGATTATGACAAATTGGTAAACCTGCTGTCAAAAGGGTTACAGATTATCACCGATGTGACTGGGCACATGTAGTCACCCTGATGACCCTGATGAGGGCCGGAAGCTGAAAGGCGCTGGTCTGAAGTTGTTCTTTACACTCTTCTTGAGACTTTTTCCATTTCTCCATCCAACTTGGGCAAAAAGCCCGGCTCCGCTTCCATAAATAAAAGCATTGCAGTGAGCAGTCAAGACACAAATTACAACCTGTTTAGACCCTTGGTTCCGATAAGGAAACACCTGAAGATGAGCAAACGAGAAAAATGATGGAATTGAGGGTGATGCTTTAAAATCAACCAGTCACAAGGCAAACATTCTTATATATAGGCCCCGCATTAGACAGCAGGAGGCCTAGGCAAGATTTTTCACGTTGACGATTGTTAACATGAAGACACATCAGTGTCTGTCAGTATATATATATATATATATATATATATATATATATATATATATATATATATATATATATATATATATAGACTACAGCCATAGACTCCTTGTCTATGGCTGTATTATTGACATTATGAACAAATGAGGTACTTTGAACTTTATTAAGCTGGATATTTTTCACTGAAAGTTTTAGTTTGAAATAACTTTGAGACTGAAAATATACAGTACCGTCAGAAAACATCTTTTGCAGCGTGCGCATCAATGAGATGAAGAACAAAAATTCATAATTGCCATATGTATGCAAATTACATCAATCTGAAGCCATTATTGAAACAATTAATCTTTGGCAAACACTAAAACATTTTAATCACGATCGTTACAAATGGTTGACTATTCATTATGTCCTCTAATTAGATCATAAATTGTATGAATACACTGTTGTGGGAGGTTTTGAAGGATGTGACACACTGGGGACAAACACAAAAGCCAGCTAGGACTGATGAAGTGAGCTGCATTAATGGCGCTGGGAGCCGGTGTTGTTCAGAAGGTACTAAATTCCGGTTCTCTCCGGACTTCATCGGTGAGTGATTTATTGACCGAATGACTGTCGGTTTAAGCCTGCAGATGTGTGGTCAGGTGATGCAGGTGATCACGAACAGGGGTCAAATGTTACACTATATCATTCAGCCTCCCTGAAGTTCGGTACGATCAATATTCCTGACATAATTGATTAAATGCTTCCTGCTTGTGTGAGTGAGCTGACTGGGCCATGGCAGCAATTGAAACATTCTTGGTCTAAATGTCATGTGTTGTTGTATTTGTGAGCGGCGCGACGTCTGTGCAGACCCATGGGAGTTTTGGCAATGTGACAAGAAAGATGTCAGCCATCACGGTAACCCAACATTTCAGAAAAACGTCCGTCTAAAAACTGTCACAATGGTGCCACAAAATGTTTGCAAAGTGTCAGAGAATGGCCTCTTACTGGAAAAAAAACAACCTAAAACATTAGAAATAGAATAATTCCATCTCGGTTTCATTCACAGTCTCAAGGTTATGTTCCCACACAATCTCAGCCATCCTGTCTGAAATGTCTGCACACCCCTAAGAATTATTGGAAAATGCCGAGCTGCCATCGCAGGTGAATCAATTCAGTCCTGATCTGTAAAAGCTGGCATGTCAACCAGTACATTAGCCCCATTTGCACTTCATTATGTGGACCAGTGGGCACAGCAGGCTCCCCGACATATAGGGAAATGCCTCTACGTAGTCATCTGGCAAGGGTTTGTGTGTGCGTGGGTGTGTGTGTGTGTGTGTGTGTGTCTGCCCGCACAAGTATGTGAAGGAAAATGGGAGTGAAGTATGAGATGGCAACAGAGACAAAGAGAGGTAATCAGAGGAATGATTTAGAGCTAGAATAATTTACTTTGATGTTGGCTTGGATAGACGCTGTGCTTTTCTTTTGTTACGAAAGGATTCCTAAAAAAAGACCGAATAAAAGGGGGCGGGGGTTTGTCTGAGGGATTGTGTTTGAGTAAAATGCAATCTGTGTCGACACAGGTTGTGGAGCAAGTCAAAAGGCTTGGAGTCTGATTTCTAAACCTAACATGCTGTGAAAGTACTGATATAAACCATTACCATCATGAAAGGATGTGTTCACCAGGAACTTTTAGGATTTCTTTGGCACATCTTGTCGCTGTTGATTTGCATGTAAGAGTTTAAATCAACAGAACAAAACAACAACTGTCGAGACAAAATGTCTGACCCCACCGCGTCGCTGATGGTAAACTGTGATTAAGTAATCTCAATAACATTTTTTTTCCCCTGTGTTAACAACCTTGCAAGACAACTTTATCCTTACAAAATGGTTTCATCATGCACTGTTCATGGTGTGCATTTCAGAGAGGCCGCAGTGGCTTACTTACTGGAGAGTGCATGCCTTACATCACCAAAGGAGGGGGTCGGGTGAATTAAGGGCTTATATGCAGGCTGACCGTGGACTTCTGGCTGTCTCACGCTTACAGAAAAACAATCAGTCTATGGTGAGAAAATATGATTTCTTTCTTTCTTTCCATCAAAATATAAATACAAACCTTTCTGCAGCTTTATTTAACATTTTAGGATTCCATATCAATCCCAGAGAACAAATATTTGTTGTCATCATGTCTATGCTTACAATTGCATTGTGTAAATAAAAAAACAACCGCGTTCTCTAACAATCTAAGACTGTGTCCCCAGCAGCCCCATCTTTGAGTAACACTAAGTAATCCCTCAATATTCACAGATATTTATTTTACCTCAGCTGGTTGAGACAACATTTCATGATTCCTGTCAGGTTATGTTTTGACATTTGTATCTGTTGGAAGCTTCAAATAAGTCCAATGGGCTGTCTGCCGCTTCCTGTACTGGAATATAATTTATCTCCGTTATTTTTTTAACAGTGCAAATAATATATATATATATATATATATATATATATATATATATATATATATATATATATATATATATATATATATATATAAATCATGCAAACTTTTACCATAAGTGCTCTGTTCACTTTCCCTGCAAGAGTAAGCTTCTCTCTAGTTTGCTGCAGCAGTAATATGGTACCAGGGGAATGGGTGGCTGTTGGTGTTTTAACAGGGATGACCAACTCACTTCTCTCCTCTATGGCTGGTAGTGCTTATCAGCCAGCACCATGCCCTGAGCACCGCTTCCACTTCACAAGGCCACCAACACCTCGACTGCCACTGGATGTTTACACTGATCCCTTCATAGAGGACTCCCTTGGGCTGCTGTCTCTGTTTGTGTTCATGTTCGCGTGTGTGTGTGTGTGTGTGTGTGTGTGTGTGTGTGTGTGTGTGTGTGTGTGTGTGTGTGTGTGTGCGCGCGACTCCCTTGGGCCACAACACAGCTTGTCTGCATTGAGCCTCGTGGAGTGACAATGCCGGGTCTGTTCCTCCAGACCACAGTCAAACACTGCGTGCCAGGGGACGAGCGATGAAAGAGTGGACAAGGACAAGTGCTCATTCAGGCCTGAGCCCCCTTGATGTGAACAAAAACTATGAAAGCAATGGGTCAAATATAATGGCAGCATGATTTTAGTCACACAATATATACCACATTTTTGGATATTTTGATTTTCTGCCCGTTATAGAATGAACACCTCCAACACCAAGACTTGCATGATGCTTCTGATGCTTCTGTGACATTAGCCTGGTATATGGGACATAATTCATTTTCATAGTCACATGAATGCGGCAACATCTACAATTACGGTTGCTTTCGTGCATAGCATGTTCAGAATGTTTTGGTTGGTTGTATTCCTTTCGGGAAGTCTGATAAATATTATACATGGTCTGGCTGTATCACGCTTTAAAGATGCTAAATATGGCAATCAGAGCATTTCTTTTGCCTCAACAAAGCGACAGCTGAGGGGCCTGTAGGCTAACGGTGCCTCCATTACTAACAGTGCGCACAGTGTTGACAGAGCTAACAGTAGTAAACTCAGGGAGGTGCCATGTTAATGCTCTTAATATCATGCTGAAAACCCTCAACTCACACAGTGTGATGAGGATTTACACAAGTACTTGAAATATGTTGTATTGATATTTTGCTCTGTCCCATTACTAAAAAAGGAAACTTTCTGCTAGGTCTTTGCTTTGTTTTATTTAATTAATTCATAGAGAAGAATAATCAAAGTGAGCTGAAGGTTTTGAGTGGTGATGGCTTCACGAGATGCAGAAAAGTACAGAATGCAATTCATAAAGAGATGACTTCTAAAAAGGCAAATTGTGCCAAAATAGGAATCATTGATGATATGAAGTCATCTTTTAGCATCACCCACAAAGCCACGCTAAACATATTGTTAGATTTTGAGTAGTGATTTTTCTTATACACACTGAAACATGCCCTTGAATCTGTTGAGTAGCACTTAGCTAAGCGCTGAGCAGTCAATACACTACAGCCAAAGCTAAAAACCCCATCCATGCTTGAAAAAGTCTTTCATTAGTCATCCAGCAGAAGAAAAGAACACAAGCAGCAAATTGAAGTCTCAGCTGGCCACTCTGGCAGTAAGGGGCGCCTTTCTGCTTCCTGTTGCTCATTTCACTCTCCATCTCTTTCAGGCCTTGACACTAACCAGCAGGAAGTAGCCGAGACAGACCCGTAATTTTCCCCTGACATGGTGTAGGTGTGTATGTTTGCACATACGCAACTTTCACCAAGTCTTCTGATTATTGAAACCTGCACAGAGGCCTACACAATAATGAGTTAGTCTCGCTAATTTATGCTGAAATTTGAACACACCGTTTCACTAAGAATATTATTATACTATTTTGAGAATGCTTCAATGCAGCCACTAAAGCAGAAGCAGGTGGAAATAGAAGGGAAGTGATGTGTTTTGTGTCAGTTTGTATGTCAAGAGAGCGAGACAAAGGGAATCAGAGTGAGTCCTCTGGGCCAAAACACAGCTCGTCTGTACTGAGAACAGTGGAGTGACTCTGCCAGATCTCCTCCAGTCACCGATGTTGTGGGCCAGAAAATGGCCAACTTGAGACGGAACGGGGTGAAATGATCCTCCAGGACTTCACAAATCTTTACATACGTTGTTCAACAAAAAAAGAGCCAACAGAAACTGTACATCTGCACAATGTAGGTTTGCGCAACTACATTTAAACCCCAAGTGCCTGACACAGATGACAGTGGAGGCTGAAAGACTGTGAAAAACACTCTGAAGTTTGGGCGCCATTTCCGTTTGATTAGACTTGAAAATGAGGTGACATGAAAATGTTGTCATCAAGACAGCATACACACTCAAAGACTATTTTCTTTGGGGGAAACTGCCCTATCATCTGCATTAAAGCAGATATCACTGTTATTAAATAATAAATAAACTATTTACATCCTATACTTGTTCATTTCTAAAGCAGGCAGCAATATATGTCGAATTATTGTCTAGGTAATGTATGTAAGGTCTCTATAATCCAAATAGACATATTTACTAGCAATTCAAAAATGCTAATATGATGTCAAATATGGAAAACATGTACAGTTTCAATGATACAGAATATTTTTTTCTTTCAACTATCTGATTTTACAAGATTTACCTTCGTTTCACACACAGAAACTGTCACCAATCACCATTCAATAGAGCAGGGCATTTGAGTTTATGTATTTCTTATTGTTTATCCCTGTGTAAATTGAGTCTGTTTAAATGCAGTAAATCCAAATGATTATAAAACAGATCAATGCCTGGTTAATTAAAACAAGAACACAACAATCTTAAGCTTCCCTTATTGAATCTGATTGTTTGTTTGCTAGCTTATCTATTTGTATGAAGATGAATTATACTGAAGGCCCCTTGATATTACATGAACAAAAGGCTGTCTTTGATCAGGTTAGATCCACCTACTGAAGAGGGAGGTTTTGCATATGATGAGATATTCAGCAGCATAACGTAAGGAGATCAGTTTAAAAAAAGCAAATATTTAACAAATAAGGTCTGCCCCTGCATTTATCAAATCACCGGCATATAAAGCAGTGATTAATCTATTTTCATAGGAGACCAGAGTGATTCGAGGAAATCTCTTGTTAAATTAGTTCCCAACTTGATCTTATCCAAGATTTCTTCTTCTTTTTTTTAAATCTCTAACACAAGGGATAGTTGCATCACCTTCTGGGCCTTGTTAATGAGTATTTCAGTCTCCACTGGAAATTATAAGATGTAACTAAACTATTGTGAAAATTAAAGGAGAAAAAAGCCCTTGGTCTTTTATAGTTTTCACATCAACATTTACTCTTATGTGAAACTGATTGTTTTATTATTTTGTCTCATGTGTGTCATTTTACTCACATACAGTACACATTCTTTTTTTGTATTTACCAATTTTTGCAGTAGCACACCTATTTAAAGGTAACCTTTACCCTACCCGAGATCTTCAGCCTTTTGGCCGATGAAACAGTTGCGTCATAACTTAGCCGGTGCTTAAATATCTACTCTCAAGTCAAAACATCCCAGATATGAGACTACTTAGTGTCAGTTCAACAGCGGAAATAAAAGACATGAACTGTCATCCTGTCAGTTAATTACAGTTGAGGATTATTCTCTTTCGGTGTCTTTCAGACATTTTTTAATCTTATTTATCTCTAAGCTAATAATCATTTTTAGAGAGCACAAACATACATTTACCAGTTAGCCATGGGTGCAACAAAAAACAAACGATGGTCACTGATAGTTATATTATTTCAGTCCAGTGGCGAAAAGCAAATCTTACAGATCTCACACACAAACAGAACCACATCTGTAGACATATGTAGACACACAGTCACTTGCATCTTTCAGCTAATCAGTGTACACACACACACACACACACACACACACACACACACACACACACACACACACGCAAACCCCTGAGCAGATCAAGGCTTATCCACCCACAGTGGTGATAGCGCCACAGGATGATGAAGGCTTGGGCCCAAAGTACCAGCTTATATCTGCAGATCAATGGCTGACCTCCCAACGAGCCACAGCCCGACTGACCAACACTACACAGCTTAAAGCCCAGCCAAAAGGCACTGCTCCAAGCTGCATGCTCAATATTATATCAGTCTAATGATTCACCCCAGGATCCCAGACTCTGTCAACTCGTCAGTGCATTTTGTTTTATCTGTTAGTCTTTCTAGGTCTTTGTGACTGCTTTATGCTTTTGTTGTCACTACCTCGAAGTATGCATTTCTGCCAGTGTCTATAGAGGGAAGGAGACCTTCTCTGGGAATGAAAGAAAAAAAAGATTAAAGAGCAATATTTTTGGAGGTGCAGAAGGTGAATTGTAACATTCTGTAACTATCATTTCCAAAGCCATGAAAGTGCTTTGAAATGTATGAAACCAGGAATGAGTCTGCTGCTGTAACAAAACCAACTTTTCCTTCAGGCATGAAGCCACATGAACCCACTTTGGCCAAAGGCATTGATCTTGGTCACTGCATACGATCTCACGTCTGACTAATCACAAGTGGAAACACATGTTTAATCTTTTGAAAAAGCAGATCGCTATGATGATTATCATGCGGCAACTCAAATGAATGAGAATTGTTCTGCCTGTGTTTACCTGTAGTTTTAAATGTTGGTCCTGATGCAACATGCATCATAGTGCTGGAGACACACACTGTAGCAGGAACCCCCTCAGAGGCGGTTTTGAGTACTTTGCCAGATCTTTATATTTGTCCATCTGTGTGAACATTTTATCACTGCGATAGTGTCGAAACCGTGCAAGATTTACATGCGTGTCGTTGATTTTAAAGATTGGTAATTTATAACTTGATGCCGGTGGTCCGATTTGGTGTCACAGCTTTTGTGATCCTATATCGCATTATGGTCTCTGGGATGATTAGTTGTGTGTCATATTATTCACTTTTTACAAGGCATTCATGTAAGCAATTACAGTGGCCGACTATTTTCCGACAGCAAGAGAGAGAAAGCAGAAAAGGCGCTAGGAAAGAAATAACTCTCAGTCAACAGGCACAGAGGTAACAGACTTGCACGGATAACACCAGGCCAACTGCACAAACATGTCCTTGCAAATTTAGAGCTGCAGCTCTTTTTATTTGATTTGTTTTTTAGCCAAAACGAGGCATAGATTGCAGTTAAATTGGCTCGTGTTTTTGATGTCATCTAGGACACTGCCTGCCTTTTAATGATAGGCAGTGAAAAGCTCCCTTCTGTGGTTTCCACAGAGATCGGCAGAGAAATTGGAAGTTTTGTGAATGAAGCCAGGGAAGCTGTGCCATAGTTCACATGGGGTTATTCTTCATTTCTAGCAAAAAGCAAATGTTTTACTTTAAATACTTTGAGTAATAGCAACATCTCCATTTGCATGCCTCATTTTTTTGTCCTCTACATTTTTGCCTCACTTTGCACGGGAGCTAGATTCTCACAGGTCACGAGATCACGCTGAAATATGATACGAATCAAAGAAAAATCCATTACGTCAAGAGTCAAGTTATGTGTACTTCCTCTCTGGACTTAAACATACTCTCTGAAACCCTCCTTTATTGTTTCTCTGACTGCTTCAATCTTTGTGCATCTCTATCCCGTTTTAGGGTGATACAAGTCCTTTCAGTATTTAGCAGTAAGAGCATTTTGTTTGTCTTGGTGGCAGTTTCTTAACCAGGCTTGCGATATATGACAACCACAGCATTGAATCATTTCTCCCTCCCTCTATATGTCTTTGCCTCAAGTCCACATTAAAATTTGCATGCCTTTGAGTTTGTGTTATAGCTGTCAAGTCTGTGGGCTCAAACTAATCAAAGTAAATCCTTATGAGAAACATGCAGGATAAACAAGTGATTAGAAGGGCCAAGCTTGAGACTGAGAGAGAGAGAGAGAGAGAGAGAGAGAGAGAGAGAGAGAGAGAGAGAGAGAGAGACCAACCCACAGTTAGCCAGCAGAGCTTATTCTGCCAGGACTGCTTCACTACCTAATCCCACCCTGTTTGTCACCCCCTCCAGCCCTACATATATCATATTTAACTCAGATTGCAGGAGCTGGAGTTCACAGTGATGCAGAAGTTGGAGTAGAAGTGTAGCCTGAAGATGTTAACAACAGCGGGATAAGTAAAGGATTTGCAGCAGCTGTTGCAAAAAAAAAACTCCCCTCGCGACAATCTCCTCTTGTTGGTGCCCCAGTAGATTTCTGTTTTATTGTAGAGAGCAGTTTTCCTTTTGGCTTCAACAAAACTGTGAGAAAAGTCCCAGCGAAAATCCAGATTGTTGGTGTCAAGGTTTTCAGATGTCACCGTTGATGTGCGATCCTGTGCAGTGCATGCGGAACATGATGGTTGTAATTGTCCATGTTGAGAGGCCAAATTCAGACGTTTTCCCTCACAAATTGTACATTTTGCACAAATTGTACATTTGTGAGGGCTTTTCTAATCTGCACGGTAAACACCACAAAATATTGGTAACGGTTGTGGCCTGAAGGCCACCATTCATTATTTGTGGTTGTATGAGTGTTAAGTACATTAGCACTGTCTTGATTTATTAATCAATAACAGTTGTTATCTATTAACTCTGCTTCAGTTGAATGCATAATGGCTTGCTGAAATACATACTAGGTTATGGAAGAACACACTAGAGTCATAGCTGAAATGTTATTTTCTCAACATCTACTGTTTCAACCAATGTCCAGGTTCACTTGTCTCCACTTTTTTCTTTAGTTTTTGACATATTGTTCCAAAGAGCATCTCTTCTTTAGTCACAGCATGATTCTTTGCTTCCATGTGCATATCTGAAAATAAGTGTGTCTATTCTGATGGACAGTAGAATGTGTGCACCTCATTATTTTTAAGACGATCAGTTGTAGCTACCAAGCTGTAGTTTATACACCAAAGGCCTTCTTATTCTATCTTGGGTTCAATCACGAGGAGCTGAAATTGAACTAGTCATGAACCATCATGCACAATTATCTAATGGCCCAGAGTCTGCAGTTTGGCTTCCAATAGCAATGTGATGAGTGTGTGAGAACAGTGAGGATCTCACAAGCAATATGAAAGAGGTTTAAGATCTTTGGGACTTTTTTGATATTCTATTCTGGGTCATGTATAGCCTGAATAAAGTGAAGAGTTATTCCGTCTTGCTTCTTGTATCTTAGAAACATCTCTGATTGATTTGTGGTATTTTTTTTGTTGCTTTTTCTAATGCTCTTTTTGTCACAGATATAACGTTTTTTTCCCCCCATGTGCAGCTCAATCAAAATGCAGTAGATTAAAGACAAAGTTAGAATATTCTTAGTGAGAAAGACATTCTATTATTCGTATGTGTAGAAAAGTGTTTTTTTTATTATTTGTTTAAAATCAATACTATACACGTATAAGCTAAACTATGTTAGACACAACTCAACTGTAGAGATATATAGTATTACCTATTCAACAATACATATCCAAATGTTAATACTAAAGCCTGAATTGTGGCTACATTGATGCACAATGACGGATCATAATAAAATCTTGTGTGAAATTGCAGCAACCGCCTTGCCTGAAGCCAATGAACTTGCCTTTGCTCCAATGACTATCAGCGTGTGACTCCTCTGATTGCAAAAATAGGTCTGATTGAGAAAATGATCCGACTTCTCACTTGATCTATTACCCCGGTAAACATTGTCGAGTTTATGGTCCTTATAATCTCTATGTTAATTTAGAAAATTAGGATCCCATTCTAGTAAACATGGAGGATAAAGCAGGGCATGCTTTCGTGTGTGGCTTCCGTGTGATTATCAGGTTGATACCACCGCATTATTTAGCTTGTTTGATGTCTATGTTTTAGCATTCAGTTGTTGAGGAACTTAAGGCTTCAAACCCTTTGTACTTAGTAACTTTTTATAGTGTAAATTCTGCTTTGATTCAGTGTATCAATTAATTACAAAGTGATCTGTCTTGTATTTATGTCAGATGGTGGACTATGTATCTTAATACATGTTGAAACATCTGAGAGGGACAGACAGACTTCCCTCCAGAACCTACCACACATTTTTTATACACACTGTAATCATATCCCTAGCCCAGATATGGAGCTTCAATCTCTCGGGCGGACCCCACTCCTGCTGCCTTCATTCCCTCTGCCGCCCTTATAAAAGGCCTGCAAGACTTTCACAAGTTCAAAGCAACCGGAGAGAAAACCCGAAACAACCTCTGACCCTGTCGATAGTACAATTCTCAGAGGCATGTGTCAGTCGGATTGGTAAGCCGGGTTCTTGCAGCCCTTTTCCAGGCTGTGGGATCACAAAATTCCCTTGGGGACATGTAGCCTTTTCCAAAGGCAGATGGACAGAGCAAAGAAGAAATGAAGACAGCCAGCAGGGATGTGGGAGGCCGATCCGTTCTGGGTTTCCAATGTCCAATAAAGTCATCAGTTTCAAGTGGAGAAAAGTGATGGAAAATCGTTATCGTATAAAATACAAGGATTCAAATCACTTGCTGCGGGCAACTGGTGATTGCTTTGTGGTGGCAGGGCCCAATAGGGAGTTGTTTCTAAATAGTGAACGGTCTCCGCAGGCCTCAAATGACTAATTACTTATTACTGAGTAGATGAGGAAAGTCTGTGTTTTTAAAGTAAACACTGGTGAGCAGCCCAACTTAAGAAAACAGAAAAGAAAGGTGGATATGGTGAAAGACCGACGGCCTAAATTCATTCAGTCTCTACTTTCGAAGTAAGTTAAGAGTCTTCGTGGTATTTAGTGAGAAAAAACAAAGGGAACTCAAGAGTATTGAAAGAGAGAGAGAGAGAAAGAGAGAGAGAGAGGGAGAAAGAGAGAGAGAAAGAGAGGAGGAAAGAGAGACCAAGACAGAGTGGCAGATAAAATACTAAGAAAAGTACAGATAAGAACAGAAATAGAAATGGAAAAGAAACGTACCTATCTTGGGTGACCTTTAACGAGAACAAATTCTCAGAGGAGTGAGGTCGAGATAAGGCTAATACACTGAGGAGAACATCTTTATTCCAACCTTTTCTCCTGCTGATATTTCACCGAACAACGACCAATAACAAACAGCCAAAGCCCACGACCTGTAATCCTGAACCCTGTTAAGGATCGGACTCAGCTGACGTGAAGCACTGCGTCATGATTCTTGTCTGAGTAACTCCAAACAAGCCCTCAACTGAAGGCCCTTCATCACGTAAAGCGCCAACACTGAACATGCAAAATCTCCGAATAACCACCAAACATTTGCTGACTGCTTGAGCTGGCGCAGTATGAGGAACCCCGTACTCATACCTTCGCACTCTCAGATATTAGAAATTCATTTGCATTCATCAGCAACACTGCCCCTGGGGGGATCTGTGGGAATATGTCGGATTGTTTAGTCAAAATTACTATACAGCTGGGGCAGTTTATCTTTTGAAAAGCCTGTTAATTTGTTCAGGAGGAAATGGTGTTTTCATTTGCATGTTGAATAGGGAGTAGCTCGAGAACCCCTTTCCAACCTGTTACACCTCTCTCTCCACAGCTAATGAGGCAGGGAATTACTGGGCCCACCGGGAGCCCTCAGCATGACAAACACACCATGACTTTACAGTTGGATCGGGACGGGTCCAATGCAATGTACGTGTGTGAGCGTCTGTATGTCCGTGTGCGCACATGTGATCGTGTCTGTGAATATTCATGACTCTTTGTGTGCAGTCGTGTCTGTGTGTTTGTCCAGCGGCTAGGGTTAACAGCCTGCAATTACATACACAATAATTACATTAGTTTGGAGTATATCGAATATAGCTGACTGCTCTATATAATTAAAGCAAAAATTAGCCCTATGGTTAGGTGATATTGCTGTGCAACTAATGGCTGGTCAGGCGATTGTATGACAACGAAAGGACATATTTAAAATGTTATCACTCACATTTGTTTTGTCACATCAGGAACATAAATTATGCCGTCATGAAATTGTAAACTGCACTTATAGCGGAGCGTTGGAAGTGATGTCATGCCAGGTAATTTCATAATCTTGTATGCTGCTGAAAGGTTCATGATGAATTATTTTGTTTCTTGACAGTTGATGGAAGCGAATGAAAGAGCACAGCAGCACTGATGAAGACCTGGAATCAAAAGACACATTATTTTTAAGAACAATACAAAAGCCATACATTACAAAGATCTACTGTCTTATTCGGAGTATGCCATGATTTACAGTTGAAAGGACACATATACTGACTGTCTTGGTATTTGTCCTACCACCGTATAAAATAGAATCAAGATGGACAATCAGCCATCATAACATTCACATTAAGTCAGTTATTTGTCATGAATGTAAGTGTTGCACATGTTTTGCAGCAACCTTAATTAGCTCCAAAAAAAGATGTTCAGTTTGATCAACAGTTTCAACTCCTACACAAAGGTTGTAGGTTTTTTTTGTATTACTGAAACAAAAGTAGCTTTACTCTAACCAAACAATTTGTTGCAGGCTTTAAACACTGCGTTATTCGATTGAGCTCTACTGGTAAATGTACCAGCCGTGCTGGTTTTCTACTCGCATGTCTTTGTGTGAGTCATCGGGGCAAAAATGTGATCCTGAAGGAACTTTTGAATACTTTGCCAGGTGTTTCTTTCTATTTCCATTTGTCTGTGGACAGATTTCTGTGTAAGAAACAGTCATGAAATTGTAAAGGTGTGAAGTTGATTTCAAAGTGAAAGTCGTCGAGTTAGAGGAGGGGCATTAGCTTCACGGCCCCTTCCACACACATATACACACACACTTATCACCCCTGACTCAATTTGAAGTCAATGAAGGTGTAATCCTATCGCAAGATGGTCTCTCGTAACCAGTATGGATGGGCAGTCCACTAAATTTAATGGTACGTGTGCATGTAAGCGGCTGCTGATTGTACAGTATATGGTGAGGTCAAAGGTGGCATCCAATTATCCTCCCAATGTCCTCAAGGGTTTTACAGTCATATTAAAAAAGAAAAATAGACTTATTCCAGCTTACAGAAGCACATGTTGGAATAAAGGCTGTCCAGAGAGACTATTTTGTCACGAGTTAAGGGCGATAAACACTCTTGCAACTGCAACTGCGGCTGGCCACGCAGTTGCATCGACGGACTCGTTTTGGTTTATAGTTCCCGTCCCTTTTCCATACGCCAGAACAGTAGGTGGCGCAACGACCGTTTAGAGTCGACCTGCACACCGACGTTCACCGATATCTCCCTCCAGGAATTTACTGCCATCTGCGTGTCCTTATACTCCGTCAAAGACGGGTTATATGAATGCTCATATTTGCGGACCTCCTCAGCCAAACGTTCTTCAACTGGATCCATTGTTCGTGTTTTTGCTGTGGCTTTTAAAACCTGCGGTATTATCCTATGAAACCGGAAATGCGAGACTCAGAAAGGATGGGGTGAGCAGGCTAATCGCAGTCTTGCGGGCTGCGAACGGCTCGCGTAGCTTTGCCGGATAGTCAGAAGTTTTGGGCGACGCACGCAAGACGGCTGACGAGACTACGAGACTGTGTTGGAGGAGAGGGGTGGAAATGGATGGGAGGGGGTGGGGGGTGTTAATGGGGAGGAGAAGAGTATAACTCCAGAGTACATAAATAGTTAATGATGCCTTTGCCACTAGAAGAAACTCACAAAAGCTACTTGTAAAGTAAACTGTCCATAAACACACACCCACACCAGTGGGTAGTCAAACACTGGGCGACAGTTTGCAAACACATACAGTGTTCCACACAACAAAGATCCACACACTCTCACACCCCCTCCAGCCCCCACCTCCTGTGATCAGAATGTGAATTTATGCCGCCATCACGGGAATATCTAGTGCTTTAAGGGTGTTTTCAAGTAAAGTTTTTTTTATTATCAGGAAGTCCAACAACTGAGAGAAAAAAGTCATTGAATAGCAACAGGTTTATCCCTGTATCATTAAAGCAAAGCACAACAAAGTGGAGGCGAGATTAATCATCAGCGTCCGGGTGTTCAATTACAGAGTCTGGTAAGCTGGCAGTCAAGTGCTGTAAAGTAGTATGTGATTTTCCATCACTTTGAGGTTTAATCTTTCGGTTGCTAATGAGGTATTTTTGGTGGAATTTGAAGTCCCATCCCAACGGAAAACATAAAAAAGATGAACTTCTGAACGATCGGGGTGCAATACTGGTGCAAAATGCCACAGAGAGAAAAATATCGTCTTTAAAGTTTCCATTTACACACATGCTGACAAATGTGATAAACACACACTGCGAGAGCGCTAATACTTCATGGGAGTTCATCATCACTTGAGCAAGAGGAAAAGCAATGAGGCTTTTTGGCAGATTTCCTGCTCACCCAGGGTTGACAAATTGCCAGGGCTCTCTGTCACAGCTCCACTTTGAGGCTGCTAACTGCTTCATCTGCCATGATTTAGATCTCAGGCATTAAAGTAGCCCGTGGAATGCATATTCCTTACACCTTAATTTGCATCACACAACAAGGAGCAATCGCAGTCACTTTGAATGGTAATTTGTGTGAGACAAAGCTCAATGAATCAATAACTACCTTGTTGTTGTTGTTGGGTGGAAACACCTCAGATCTCCTCAGACAGGCAATTTTGAAGGTGAGTATATGAAAACAATCTTCATAAAATGCACAAGGGTATAATTAAGATGTTATCCATTCAAAGCAATCCCCTCCGGATTGTCAAAGAGTTAGCTTGGAAGGCACCACAATATATCTGTAATGTTTCACTAAAATGACTTGGAAGGTTACAATAAACACAAACAAACCGTCTCTGTAAAGCACTTTAGCCATTGCAATTTTAATATGTATGTATTTAATCTTTAGCAGTCAATAAATCTCCTCTTAATGGAAGCCTGTTTAATTTTGGGGTTTGTTTTCAGATAGAAGATTATAATTTTGTCGAAGCCAGATGCAGCGTAAATAACTAATACAAGATATATTATAAAAGAGATACCAAACCATAGCATGAGACCTTAACTGTGAACCCCAAAAATATCTCTTCAAACTTTTTTAGTTTTTTACTTAAGTTGAACCTCTTTTGCTCTCACTTTCGATACAACTTTAAAATAACAGCCAAGAGCTTTGGATTTTATCCAGAGACAGTTTGTCATATGGCGAGCTCTTTCTTTGTCACTAAAACAATGTTATTTCACAAAAACGCCTGCTGGCTGAAATAAACATTTACTCTGCAAAAGCAAAGCAGGAAAACACATCTTGAGTGTTGTCTGTCTGTGTTGTTCCACACAATAAGGCAAGATAATTGATTACATGAGGGGAGTCTTGGTCACCGCTGTTTTGTTAACGCCTTTTTTTTTTAAATTCATGATATCATGTTTTTCTGATGAGTAGACAAATGACCTAAATAAACAGGATTAATGTCAAAACTGATGCCGGGCTGTTGACTAGCAGTGTCATGGCAACATTGTCTGTGGACTGGAGTCTGGTGTGGCAAAGCAAAGGCTTATCATACACACATTTTCTAATCTCTAATATCAGAGATTAATCCCTGATTTTGCCTGCTGCAGATTATTTGTGATTAAACATGCTGGAAGAAGTAATATTTCTAAACCATGACAGTGCCATGTAGTAAATACATCGTAGTACTGTGACTGTGTTGCCAGCAAATTCATTTCAGTGTATGACTCAGAGAACCATTGATGAAGAATGTCCTCCTCTTGCGTGATTTACACATACATGACAGATGGGTAGACGTAAATGTTGACGTGTATTGTCAGATTTGTGGCTGCGGAAGGTTATTTATCCTTGCTGCTTCCTCTAAGAGTCTACCAGTGCCCTTTCTAACTGCTTTTATGCTCAATGATGTCTGTTTAAATGAGTTTGGAGAGAGTGAGAGATAATCAGTCATGCAGCAGACTTAACTGTTCTCCCAGGAGGAGGCTGACTCACCTGAGGGTGAAAATTGGCACTGAAGACAGCGTGGACAGAGCCAGAAAGGTTGAGAGTGTCTCTCTCTGCCGGATGGGTTTGGAGGGGGCCATCACCACAAAGTTATTGTCCAGCTTTAGCTCCGACAGCGGCTGAAACAGCCTGACGCTCCCAATGCGCTGCATCGGCGTGTGCCCTGCGAAATAGCCCATCGGCCTCTGCTGGTCCGGGTGAACAGAGCTGCCCTTTCTTGAATCCTCCGAGCTGCAGTCGCCGCTGTCTGTGGTTTGAACCATGTAGTAGAGCTCCACAGCAGTGCCCTGCGCCTGCTCGGAGACCCTCTGCCTTCCCGGTCTGACAGTGGGCAGGCTGAACCAGCTGGCGAGGGGCTCCAGCTCGGCAACACATATCCCCAGCTCACCTTTGAGCCTGCACGTTCCACGCACTTCTTGAGTCTCGTGGAAGGCGAACATCCGGACGCAGGGCAGCTTGTGGATGGCGCTGTAGTCGTCCCAGTCCCTCCCTGCAATGTAGAACAGCACCTGAACCTTTGGCCAACTGGGGTGAATCCTCTCGCTGATGATATAGGTGTGGACCTTCCAGTTGAATGTGAAGAGAGGCGACGATGATGCCGATGTCGGCATTGACGATGTCGTATAAGGGGGGGTGTTAAATGGCCCTGGTGCGGTCTGCAGCAGCTCCAGAGGGACAGGATGCTGGACAGACAGCGGGCCGTAGCTGGCATTGACAAAGGGCATCTGCCGGGCCTGGTGGATGAAGAAGGACTCGGTGCGAGCCTGCAGGCTTGAGTTCCTCATTAAGTCCTGGTTTGCCTCCTGTAGGAAGAATGCTGACTCTGCATTGAGGATCCGGTAGCTGACAGGCAGATAGATTGGCGTGGGGCCATACCTCTGCAGGCCCTCCAGGATCACCTTGCTATCCACCACTGAAACAAAGAGACAAAATGACTCAGTTTCAACAACTGAAGTAAAAACACCTGGAGTAATCCACTTCTGGTCATGCATCATGGTATTTATAGCGGCATGATGAAGATTCATTGTCTTAACCCTATCAACAAAACCCGAGCCAGGCGTGAAATCAAAGTGCAGAATGAGAAAAAATTGGAGGAAATAACTCGCGACCACATTTAACATAACATTTGCATGCATTGCCTGCAACCTGAGGCAATCATATCTACAGCCACTTCTTGCAGTGAATGTTAAATGGTTTGTTGGAGACATTTCCATATGATATCACCTTCATGAGCCGCTGCTCTTATTTAAAATAATTTGTTAGACCCAATTCAAAACGTCTTTCTGAACATCTCGCTTATCAGTTTTGTCCGCATTCCCTCCAGCCTTCGATCCTTTTCAATGCGACAATCTGTTTTCCTCTCCCTCAATTTTTTCGTCTTTTGATTTAGTTTTTTCCTCTTATGACTTTATCTCTTGTCTCCCTCCTACATCCCTTCCTCCTTCATTCCAATTGCCTTTTATGCTTCAATACTGTCGGATATAAAAAGTTTGCCTCAAATGCCAGGTCAGATCCAACTTCACCCTCCAAACAGTAATTATAATCAGGTTTAGACTATGTCACACAGTGAAAAGGGATACAATTACAGACATTAAGTGCTGTTAATATGCATTTGAATCCGTCAATGCAATGCACAAAGGAAAAGTAGGAGTTACTCACTACTGTAAAACAATACAACTAATTGTGGATCTTGGAAAACAATATTGCTTTCTCTTTGTGAAGTTGAATAGGCATTTCAGCACTGCATTTTGATTGATATCGTCTCTTTGCACATAATGCAAAATGTCCTTTAGTACAAAAGGGTACTGCTGCAAAAAACGGTATATGAAGGCAATTAGTGCATAGCATATGCTGTATGGAGTTAGGAATTATCATTTTTCTTTACTTCAAATATGTCCATATCTAATTGAAAAACTTCTACTTTTATCAGTTTGTATTTAGACAAATAAATTGACATTGATCCACTTAGAAATTTGGCTTAATTTGGCAAAATAAAAAGACGTTTATGATTCATATCCCTAATGCTCAGGCAAATAATGAGTCCAAACTACATGTCTCACTTCCCATTGTTTTTAGAACACCAACATGCACTTGTCCCTTTCAGCTCACACACCCTTTAACTCTCTTGCGTCTGAGGAGACGTGTCTCACAGCTTAGAAATCTCTGTACTAAGGTATTGAAAAAAGAAAAAAAAGATCTGTTTTGTATTGGTAACATTACTCAGATGTCATAGTGGCACTGGTATCTAGAAAACATTCAATGATACCCAGCATTTGTTGTCTCTCTCTGTCTTTCTGCTTTTTCTCACATCACGGCACACTCCTATCTTTAACTATCCTGCATGCCCATCCAACCTCACCTCACCTAAATACTTCAAACCTGTTTCCATCCCACTCTCCGTCCTGTAAATCTTCCCCTCCCCCTCTTTCTCTTCCCCATCAAGTTCCAGATATTTGGACTGATGGAGTGGCCCATGAGAGCCCATTGATTTTCTGTCCCGAAGTCTCTGTGCTGTTGTAGACGTGGCGTGACAGTGATTTGTGATGATCCATGGCAGCACAGCAATGACTGGCTTCGGCCAGATGGACCGAACTAGAATCGGACGTAGGAGGAAACAACCCTGCTCTCAAAACCCTGTTTTACCTCAATGTTTAGGATACAAATACAAAACCTGGTCCTTCAATAACATTGAATCTGAACTTCGACATGCAGACTTCAGGAGATAAGTGTGCATATATATACATATATATCATTGAAGAAAATGACCTCATATACCCATATAATAATCACCTCTCATAAGGAGAGCATAGTGGAAAAAGGATATCATGTCTGTGCCACGCACCAGGCAATTTAAAGCAATAGGGCAAGCTATAGAAAGCTCCTGGTGCTAACATGCTATTTTCATTAGGTACCTCTTAGCTTAAGGCGCTGTGTCCAACTGTAACCCAGCCTAATAGGGTGCCTAATGAATCGATCGCTGTGCTAATCTCTGATCCTTCTTTATTGGTTATGACTTTCATATCCAGCCATAAGAAGCTGGTTTTATTTCTCTGAACAAGTCTATTAGATTCTCAAATAAACACATTTGTTTTTTTTTTCAAAACACGTCCCTACCGCAGCACAAGTCATTGTGTTGTCACACAGCTGAACCTAATTACAGAGCTCTCTTCCTTACAACCACTTTAAAAAGGTAAAAAGTCTGACACTTATATGGTTAACAAAGCCATGGAGATGAATTATAAATATAAATCAGTTGCACTATTATGGAAACAGTTGCTTCTTTGTATGTTTTCGTGTTGCTGAGCTTCTTTAAACTACTTAGACTCCAGAGTTAACCTGTATTTTTATACCCCACTGGATCCTTGATGGGAAGGAATACAGACAGATGTAAAGACATCCACTGAGGCTGTTCACAGTGAGTGTCTATTGCTGGTACACAGTTTTGACTGAGAGAAAGATGTTTATACTTTAAAATGACAAGACAGAGAGCAATGTACGGAGGGGAGCGGTTTCTCAGTTGCTGCTGGATCATGCTTACCGCACAGTAAGAGGATTTTCTCGTCTTCCGTCTTCTGTGGGAAATGTGACACAGTGTCCTACTTTCCACTTATGACACAGATGACACTATAATACTATAACTACTATAATACTCATTACATCTGGAGAAAAAAAAAGTTGTAATTTGCAACTTCAGATTTAGAATATGTCCCTTTCCTTGACACCAATCGGACGTCTTGAATAGAGAGGCAAAGCCGGGTGATTTGCAGCTTTGAGTTGCCCTTGGATTTCATGTCTGCAGCTACTGTACTTGTAAATCATGTCTGCAGGACTGTTTCTGCAAATGAAAAAGGGGATGATTTGTGCTGATAACTTAACCCCTGTGGTAAATCCTGGCTGTAAACTCTTGTGCAGGATTTCTTGGGCACTGCCAACCCCTCAGGACGTGGGCCGAGGAGTCTGAGCGCAAATCACACATGCGGCTGAACCGGACCGGCCTCATCATCACACAGATGCTCGAATCAGGATGTAATGTCTTGATGTTATATTCATGTGGTGTGAGCCAGGGGGGCCCACAGAAGCAATGGACTCCAAATTAAAATGCATTTAAAGTATTTCCCATGGAATTCCTACAGTATGCAGCAACCAACTTTTAAAATAAGCTCTCAAAATTGTATTGAAGCATTCACGTCCCCAAGACCACCATGTGTGGCTTACATTCAAAGCGCTTCTTATAATCACCTGTTCTTGTCCCTGGCGACCTAAGTAAAACTTCACCCAAGAAATATAATCCCTTCATCTTGCCTCCCTCCTCCTCTTCTCATCCTATCTTTATCCTCCAGCACGTGTGAATATTGCAACTAGTCCCTGATCAAACATATTAAGTTGGCCTGACTTCAGTAATACATTCATCAAACAGATTTTCTTATATGAAATCTGTAGAGGGAGAGGTGTCCGAAGTAAGTGGTGGGAAAACGAACAGCAACGGGGGATGGAGTTTGGAAGTGATGGTGCATTGACTTTTTGTCAAGTGTTCAGAAAAAGTCAAAAGATCACAGCACAGCAAGAGATGAGGAAAATGGCTCACATTCAGTTCTGAAATAAATTCATTTTTTCTTAGAGAGCCATCAGAAACACAGCATTGCACTTGCCTGCTTTAGGAACACCTGTAAGAGTTCACTGCTTTCCAGCCAGCTGATGCAACTCCTACCGTCTCATTTCACACTGCAAAAAATACAACAACCACAAGTGGTCCCTGACAAGGCCGGCATGGGAAATCTAAATCTGGTCCCTCCGTTTGTCTGTACATAAATCGTTTTAACTTTATTTCTACAGTTCTGTTTTGGTCTGTAACGGTCTCAAAGGAAAAGTCGGGCAATGTTCCACATGTTTCTTAAGGTTCAGAAGTCCAATGCAAAGACCAAAACCGCAATTAATGTATCCTGCTAACGAGCAAAACTTTCGTATAGCTTATTCCACTGAGCTCGAAAACACATCACACACTTTTGCAATGGGTGACATTTTCCTTCCTAACCACAAACATTGGCCCTGTTTATTCAGCCCACATAAGTTCTCAAATTAGATTAATGTAGAGCCGAAAGTTGTCCACCTCAAATGTACTATTCATGTTTAAGTAACAGTTGCCAGAAACTTTGACCGAACTCTCTAACGATGTCTCAACTGTGAATTGTCAAAGAATACTCACAAAGAATGCTAACTAATAGTTTTCCCATCAGCCTCAGCTGTACTGTACTTGTACTTTGCCAATCCTACCTCCTACATCCTACCTCGTACCTGTCAGCATGCTAACATGCTATATACACGGCTCTCAAGTGCCACGCATTGAGCGTTACTCTCACGCATTTTGGTCTTAAGTCACGCCCTCCCGCCACACATCATATTTCTCACGCTAAAAAAACCAACTCTAGGCTATTTAATGTGCCGCAGCACGCAAACATGACCTGGTTGCGCTGACCTCACCATGGAGGAATCAAGCACGTCTCCTGAATCCCCTGGAGTTCTGCCGTGAGGTGCCACTCATCAGCCAATCAAAAAAAAAAAAGAAATGTTCTACCCGAATACCGAATCAGAAAAACGTTTGTATCTGTTGTATCTGGGTGAGATGAATGGCAACAATGGTAAACAATAGTCTCCGCTGTCGCCACTCAGCTAACTATAGCCGCAAGCATAGCAGTACACTTTACAAATCCAAACAGTACATGTGTGATTTAGTTTTGGAAGATTAGTGTTTTAAGACCTCTTTAAATCAAGATGCCTGTGAACTTTCATTCATCCTTTTACACAGTTTGATGTTGACTGTAAAGAGTTATTTATTTCATGCTTAAATGAGTCCCTCCGTATCTTTCAACAGAACTGCCTAATGTCAGTCATTATAACAACATCTTTTCAGCAGCCTCGAGGACTAAGTACGCAGATGGACCTAGGTATTTCCAATTCTTGTGAAATATAAATTAGAGGCTCCAAAAATCACCTCGAGACGCATGTTAAACTAACTGCCAAGTGTAATTTTCATGATGTTCGATGCTGTTATCAGCTCCTCTCTAATCCCACTTTTATATCAGGAAGTGCCAACACTTTACTGACAGTGTTGAGTGAGGCAAATCATGTTTTGTCTTCTAATCGTGACATTTATAAAGCTCTGTGAGATACCACATTTTTCCACAAGGTAAAACATTAAGATGTGATCTTTTTGTGGCATTTTCTTTTGTTAAACATGTGGGAGCTTGCTTTGCAGAGGGACTGCTGAGGGGACCTTGAAGTCACCATCAATAGACCTACTCTCAGTCAGTATGAGACATAACTTCTTTATTTTCAGCCACAGAACAATAGGATGTAAAGGGTATTTGGGGTACATGGAGGGCTGGATATAAATGTCAACTGCTGCTCTGATGGAGAAAATGCCATTGGCAAAGTCAAGAAGTTTAAAACCCTTATCAGAGACAGTTTCTGATCTAGTCTTGTGGGCGCACAAAGGGAAGAGGAGGCTGAATGTCTCCAAAACCTCTGAGCAGCACGGCAATCAGCTAAGCTATTGAAAACCCGCCAAACTATTTTAATTGCTGTATTGACTGAGAATGGGTTTTAACAAATTTAATCTAACATTTTACTACAATAATACTATCCTATTCAAAAACCAAAAAAGGTCATCCATTTACATTCTTTCTGAACGGAGTTTATATATGAGCCAAGAAGAAGAATGTCCATTATGCATAATATTCATTAGGCTCATCCATTTACAATCTTAAAAGCACACTTTGGGCACTCCTAAATGCAGTGCAGGCTACTAGATATAAAACTGTCTTCAGTGGCTGACAATATAATCCCCTGGTTAGTGAAATGTCCTGGGTGATAGCTCAACACAAACAAAGCACACAGCGACACTAATCCTTCTAAGTGCCCATCACATGGACCCTGACACTGCAGGAGAACCAGGGCAGAGCAGAGAGCCCACTCCCAGCTGGAGGTTAATCTGATCACATAAAAGCAAAGCACACCTCATCTTTCATCACTAGGCAACACATTCATGCAGCAATCGATAGGTGGAATCATATTTTCCCCTTTCAGAGAAATGAGGGAAAATGAAGTATTGTGACCCAACCAAGATGGATGGGGCAGGGCTTCATAGCTTTCAGATATCAGCAATAAGCCGAAGCCTCGTGTTTCTTCAAAACCTGAGTTGTTTTCATCTCTGACAAATCGTATGGCTTCTTTACTTCCAAGAATGGCCTTTGGGTCATTTCCGTCGATAAATTCCCACAAGACGGCACAAAAGTAATTTACAGTACGCTTGTCGTCTCTCTCTCTCTCTCTCTCCCAAGCACCTGCCTCTCATCTCACCTTCCAAGCACACAATTACGTCAATAAAGATATATTAGCAAGGCCACATGCCACATTCCTTTGGGACTGTTAATGTTAAGCTTGAGGAGAGTGGAAGGCATTCTTCTCTCACGCATAGGAATTTACAATCTTATAAGCACTGGCAGGAAATGCGCATCGCTTAACAATCAAGACGAATTCATCACAAAGGCTTAATTAGGGTTTAACATCTTCTGTGTGTTCATTAGGGGTTAGGGATAATGTTTAATACGCCTAAGATAAATGTATGCCTTTGTTATAAACCCCTCTTTATGGGAATATAGATGATTAAATGAACATTTTCTTTCTTTGGCATTCTACAATAACTAATTTAGTAAAATAAATGATGTTTTAGCCTGAAGAGACTTAGAAAGACACAGTTTGGCATGCTTTGACCAGGTTTTCTACCAGTATTGGGTCTATTGGAGGTGACCGTTTATAAGTCATGGTCCCAAATTTGAAAACTGCACATTTTTGCACGCTCTTTGATATAAAAGTAAATAACAAATCAAAAGGCTGCTACATCTATCATCAATGGCAGCACAAAAGCAGCCTCCTCAGAGAGTAATTACATATTACATGGTCAAAACAATGCTGGAAATGAATTGTTTGTAAGCTGTCGTTTCTTAAACAGCCAATGTGATGCACCACAAGCCGCCTCAATTAGATCCAAAAGGTAACGACTGCTAAGAATGACATTTAAAATCCATCCTCCGTCTCTGCTCGCCTGAAAATAATGTATTTCAACGTTACGGGAATCTTAAAGAAACACAAATGGAAATGAAAAAGATAAACCTCCCGTTTGCGCATTAGTTATGCCCAACTGGGGAAAACTTCCTGCGGCTTCCAAACATTACTTTGTCTGCATAAAGAACATTTTTCCCACTCGTTCTGCGAGGCATCACATCTCCCTGGTGGGGTTACTGAGCAACAGCAATGAACAGCACTCCGCTAGTTGTGCAGAGAGGAAAACAACCTCCAAGCTTTCTGCCTTGAAGACACATTAGGGACACAAATGTGCTTTTTATGACACTTCAATTCTGTCCATTGCCTGTGGGCCTAGTGTTTGTGCGTCGTACAGTGTCAGGGAGGGAGGAGGCGAATGGGCGAAGCAGGGAGTAACTCAAGAGTCGGTGGTTGTTAAGACGAGATGAACTGGGAGACGGGAGCTCTTGAAGGAACGGGGCCAAATGTGCTGAGCGGAGCAGAGGAGCAGTTAGCCTTCTTACGAGAGCACCCACAGGGGCAATCGAAGGCTTCAGCTCAAACATGTGGGCTCTGCTCTCCTCATTTAAGACTACAGATTGCCCCATGTGAGCAAATGAATGTGAACAGCTCTCCTTCAGTGAATACCCAGCTTTTTGAAAGTCAGTCAAACTAAAATAGTGACATTGACAGATGATGCGGTGGCGCGCTATAGACCGGAGGAGACCCAGCGTCATAAATAACAAAGACTCTCTGCACTTGGTAATCACATCCAAGTGAATCCATCGCAGGTATACCATACACCGGGGATGTTTTTTTGGTACAAATATATGAAATCAGATGTGGTTAAGTGGATAAGAATAATGCAGTGAGTGGGGGGAAAAAAAGCAGCAGGGTGAGTAATGATCTGGCATTTCCAGCAAGGTTACATTGTGAGAAAGTCAATGGGCCTTGGACATCAGGCACTGCAGCTGCTTCAGAAACTCAAATAATGCAAACCACCATATTAATTATGTTCAGAAGAAGGGATGGGCAGGAATTCAGTGTAATCACTTACTGTCTATAAATACAAACGCTCGAATGGAGAAATAATGGCACACTTTACTTTCACAGTCTCTCATTATCACATTTTTTTATTTAGAAAACAAAAATCATTCATTCCAATTATCACCAGTTTGATTACTCAATGTGCTTCAGGTGCTGTGGTAGTACCTTTGCAAGCATTTGGCTAAAGATTCAGAAGAATACCAGGATATTACACAGATTTTTACCTGTAATACTGGAGTGCAATGCACAGGTGTCTTCATATATTAAAAAGAAATCCTTCTTTGCCAAGCTTTGGAAGATCCCAAAATAGCAAATATAAACACGGGTTCTCAAATATGAGAAATAAAGATGATGGCCGGACGCTCGACAGCTGTCTCCTCCAAACAGCACTGAGACGTTTATTATTTTATTATCCTATAGACAGGTGGAAAAGTTGAGAATGACAGACTCGTATTGCATCTTTTTCTATAAAAGAGTTTTTTTTTCTTATCGTCATATCACATTGACAGAAGGACAAGTCTACAGGGCCCTCCATAATAACAGGTCGCAGAAATTGTAAGTGAAAAGGGCTGTCAAGGTAAGTGACTGCGTCTTCAGTCACAGACGCGCTCTTGAGTTTAAATTTTCCTTAATATGGATGAGAGAATACGATTGGTTGTGAGAGGCTAAAAATAAATCTCTGGCTCGACATGGCAATACCGGAGAACAGAGATGGAAAAGATGGATATTTCACAACAGGGTTATGGTCAAAGTAGGCCAGGATGGTTGCAATGTGGTCTGCGGATGGCGGTAATTGCACATTGCCTCTGAATTTGTACAACTCAAGGTATCGCTGTATCTGCTGCCTGGTGGAGAGGGGATTGAAACAGGAGTCGTTGGGGGGAGTTTATGCGCCTCAGTATAATGAGTATGCTGCGTGTGAAAGCATGTGTGTTGAGGTTTAAGCGGTTGGGAGTCCAAATCCAATGATCAGACCACACAATGCAAACCTACGACGCAAAGAAGGCAACAGGAGGGAGGAGATTTGGACACGTTCTATACTGTGTGATTTGTCTTTGTATGTGTGGATTTGTCTCAATGTGCATGCTTGTGCTGTAAATGTATATGAATGTCGGATCTGTGCTGCTTTGTTATGTATTTATGTGTGTCGAAGTGTGCGTAAGCGAGTGTGAGCATGAACACTTGGAACTCCTTAGAGACGACCGTCGTGCAGCCTCAGGCAAACTCCATCAATGGAAAATAACGTTTTTGATGCAGCATGCACCCCGCTGGTCAAATTGCAGATGATCCAATGTTCAGCCTTCAAAGTTCCAACTGTGGTATCTGCAAGGATGGCTCAGATGCATGTTTTGAGTGCAAAGGTGTGTCTGTAGTAAGATGCCCCTGGCACAGGCACTGTGGCCTGTAGTGGACTGTGGATCGGTGGCGCTGGAGGAGAGTTGCGCTGACAGCAGTGAGGAGGTAAAGAGCACGGAAGAGAGGAGTCTGGTCTGCATGGCCCTGAGGAAGTCCACGGCACGCTCCAGCAGGAGCAGAGGGAGAGAACAGACACAGTCATTCTGCTGCTGCTCAGAAACTCTGAAATGAGATGAACTCGGAGGTCTCTCCCTGCAGCAAGCAACGCTCACGGCATGCTTTTTTTTTATCCATATCCTCCCCCATAAGTGCCACAGAGAAATTTTAGTCTTTGAGTGAGCTTAGTGGTTGGGGGAATAAGCGGGAAATGGAAATAAAGATGCCAAGAGAAGGGCTGTCTATCATTTTCACTCAATGCTCAGACCTAGTTTTATTTGTCAGCCTCATCCTCCTCTTGCCAGATTTTGTGACTAACAGAAGCTGTGAAAGGTTTAGTCAGATAATTACATTGCGATCGCCTTGGGTTTTTGCTGAGGAAAAGCTTTACTGAGAGTTTCTTCCCATTTTTACAGCTGGTCATAAAATAAGATGCCGTGCATGATAAAATGTCTTTACGTCACGGTGGTAAGCTGTCTCTCTTTGGTCCATAAGTCATGGTAGAAATAAGTTTAAAACAATGCCTTAAGGTTACTCATCATAGGCAAGTGAGTAAATCTAGAACCATATCGAGGAAGAGATCGACAACCTGTTATTTAATCATCTTCTAGATGGTACAACTACAAGAGAGTTTTCTTTTTTTGCTCTTTGTGCCTATGTCAGATGAGCAAAAGGACATCTCTATGTGCTCTCCATGATACCAGGTTTTGAAAATTATACAGTGGTGAGAAAGGGCTGTTGGAGAAGTAGAGTGGCATTCTTGACTTGAGTGTTTTTTTCCTTACACAAGGATGAGAAGTTTGATGTCTCAGTGAGGCCGACAAAACCAAATTGTCCTGTAGAAAAAGAAAAAGGACAAGAGCATTATGTAGTTCAGCAGCAGTGCCTATCAGTGTGGCTTATGTTCTCAATATGCCTCCAAAAAAAAGATTCCCTGGTGTTAAAGACTCAAAATCTTTCATTAAATCATACCTGAACCCAACAAATGACAATATTAGTTTAGATCCCTAGCACTTGAAACATTTAGACTATAACTCATCCTAAAACTTAATTAAAGACTCCTTTAAAAGCCTTTAAAACTCTTTGAGCTGAGCGCCCGCTGACAGGTGATTCTTAAGTCTTATCACGACGCATTCCATTAGCAAGGTAACCTTCAACACCATTCACTCAGGTTTTTTCAGTGATGGGTGTCTAATAAAAGTGAGTGGGCAACAGCACACTACACCCAATATCGAACTAAAGCCATCGAGAGAAGTTCTCTGCAAAACGTGACAAATATGCATTGCTTAATCATTTCAAAGCCAACTTGATCTAAGTGTGTCATTTCTTTTGAAACCTTTTGTATGTTCACTGATTTCCAGCTGTTGAGGTGATGAAAAATAGACGATGCGTGCAGGATATTAAAGCATTAAACTACAGCAGATCTTGGACAGACACTGCTAGCCAGATAAAACACATCTCTACGTTTTAATGTTTCTCAGTGTTTCAAAGTATCAACTGGAGAGTTGCTTTTTTCTTTTAATAGAGGTGATGCAGTTTTTATAGAAGTGCTGCATGTGTGTTGATTCCAAATTGCAATTACCTCTGCTGTACATGTAAGATATACTAAGACTAAGACTAAAATAGAAACTCGGAACAGTCACTGATGAACTCCTTTTTGACTCATGCATTAAGGAAGAGAATGTCTTTCAGAAAGCCTTTTTGCTCATCGTTCACAGCATCTCACAATGAGGGATTTGAAAAGTGAAGGAACTCGTTAAGCTCTTTTAATATTAAGTTGACTATGAAATCCGTTTAACAAAATGTTGAACTGCGGGCTAAATTAAAACATAACATGACCAGAACCAAGCAATAGGATGTGGTTAAGTGGCACTGCAAATATCCCTGCAGATTGCAACAGTGACCTAAATTGAGCCTTAATGATCGGCCTCATTCACGTAATTACAAGTTATTTTTGGACAACTTTTTCAATTACGTTTTAGGTTATAACAAAGGTTTCATTTTTTTTGTGTAGACTGAGACAAAACATATAGCCAACCTTTGAACTACAGCCACCCTGTGTTGGTTCATACGACCGTCATGGCTGAAGGCTGAATCCAATTTAAAAGTTGAAGCAGAGGAACAACAAATTGCCAATGAATTGTTAATGGGTTGTCGTGAAATTGAGTAGAGACGTGCAAAGACCTCAGAAGATAAGTCCTATTGAATTTGACAATCAGCTGATTCTTCATTGTGCACCATCAGCAGGTCAGTGTTTCCATTTATTCATAGAACGCTGTATACTGAATGGATTGCCACGAAACGCTGCACAATCATGATTCATGGAAAACATTCACGATTGCTAGGAGATGACGACGATGGAGCCCATCCCATGACTTTATTTAGTGCGAAATAAAAGACAGTTATTAGATGGGTTGCCATGACATTTGCTACAGACATCACCTGTAGCCCTGAGGATGAATTTTATTACCTTTTTCTTCAGCACCAATATACGGTCGAAGTTTCCATTCTTCACTGTGGTTAGGTCATTTGGGTTATGATTCAAATGGTGAACTCGGCAAACAATATACTTGCTAAACATGATAACTGCCATTGTAAACATGTTATACTCATACTATATTTAGCTCAAAGCATTGCTGTGTTTACAAGTATAGCCATAGAACCATCATGACTATTAGTTATAGCCTCTTCTGTTGTTCCATCATAGTTTCAAGAAATAATTCATCTCTTTCTTTGTCTCTTCATATATTTGAATATATATATATATATTCATTTGGGTGACATTACAAATGTACATTATCATAATCCCACTTATTTTTTTCTTTAGCCTACCGCACTATGTGTACACACCTTCATGATCTTAAATCTAGCACGTTCACATAGGAAATTAGTCAAAAACATGATACAGACAACTTTTTGGCTCCATTTTGGTTTGTTTCATGCTGTTTATCATCCAGATTCTCAATAATATTATGAACCTGGTTTCCAAAGGGGCAAATGAGGTAAGCTCGTTGTTAGGAACACTGCTGGTATGGCAATTAGGAGAAATGCAAATGGTTCAGTAAGAAGAGCATCACACCGCTAAATTGGCCCGCGAGTTACCAACAACTCTCTTGACTTTCTCTAATGCCATGCGCATGAGCGTATTTGTGCTTCCATGCATTGGTATTCATATCGCATGTCAGGGTGTCCAAAAAGCCAAGCAGGCTCTCAGAGAATAGCACTCCGTTGATGAGAGCAGATCAATATCCAAGCCACCTATTAACATCGCAGACCGAACCGGGAACTCAAAATGATTCTTCATTCAAAGTTAATGACCTTTCCTAAGTACCAGCACAAGAGAACTCGCTTGTTTATGTTAGTTTGAATCGATCTGACACGAATGTGTGCCCTGAACAAATTCATTGTATTCACACAGGCCCTGTTAAAACAAAGACTCTTCTCGACTTTGATCACGGCTCCCAGGACGAAATATAAACCAAAGCTGATGGCCAGCCAGGCAAGACAGGAGGTTCTCTGAGGAAATAAACAAAGCAAGTATAATTTTTTCAACGGTAACTGCAGGTGATTTACGAGGAATGTCTTTATTTAAGGCTCACATTCAACGGCTAGTTGTGTTTTAACAACCCAGCTGAGAGGTTCATGAGCGCCATTTTGGGCATCATGCCTCGCAACTCTTGGCAGCTTGGCACAGCGCCCCTGGCCACCAGTGAGCTCTTGTTGTTTTTATATTCTCACTTCAGCAGCAAGAGCCATCAAAGATAAAAGCACAGTTGCTCTTAGTCACACAGAGACAACAGCCATGCAATTTTAACCGCTAGGAGTACAGATCTGGCTTTGGAGGGGAAAATAGTCCCCGAGCAGAACGCAGCGACAGATTCAAGCAAATGAAATGCAGAAGTCGGGCAAGTTTTGGCGTCCCTTAATGAGACATGATCAAATTCAATGCATTA